>NC_083279.1:53198109-53503942 GCF_963506605.1 Zootoca vivipara | reverse complement strand
TAATGTAACCCCTGTATACCCCTCCCCTTCTGTGACATGTCAGTGATGTAAAGATGATGTATCAATGATGCTGTACGAAGAGTGTTCTGGGATATTGTGGGAAGTTTTAAAAGCCAATGTCACCCCATGCTCGGGGTTCCTTACTCCTGTGGGGACCTGTTGCGCAACAATAAAGATCATGGTCTAAATTACTTGGCTGGAATTTCCTTCTTTTACTGACCACATGGACCTGCGGGGGACTTGTACCGCGATGAGCTGGGCTGTTGAGTAGTCTCTCACCCCATTGAGTTCTTCACATTTCTACATCTGTTTGTGAATTTTTAAATTAAATACCCCCCACCAGAATTCATTGGCATTTAGTTTTCATTTCTCCTAATATACCGTACCCAGTTTTGCAAAGCAATTTCCCCTAACATATTTGTCTGTTATCTTCACCAGGTTTATGCACACTTTCCCCATGCAAATGCATTTTTGTACATACTACTTGACTGGAGAACTTCCTTGCCTAATTTGGAGAAGTGTAAATGTCAAGAGATGACAGTGTTTTGATTCATACATTGTTCTTGAAAGCGCAAATTAGACAGGTTTGTCTTTAAATGCAAACTGAATTGAGTATCTCCCACATCTTCCTGATTTACCCTAGCTAAATGGTAATTAATATCTGGCCACCTCTGCACCACTAAAAACAGCAGAGCATTCTGACAATGGAACCCAAAAGCAGCTTCCACAATGGAGACCCTCTGACTAATACTTAGCTAGAAAACGCAGGAAGCAAACTCTACAAAACTACATTTGGCTCATTGTTATTTTCATAGCTTCTTATAATTAGGTGTGGATCTGGGGTGGATTAAATTTCTATTTTGGGCTTCATCTATGTGTATATTTTCCTGAGAGAATGAAGGAACTTTTTGTTCTTCCATTAAACACCAGAACCACTGCAATAGTTATGCCCTCTCTACTTCTAAGCAGTGTGGTTTTAAAAGGGCAATACTACAGGTTTTAGTTTCCTTTGTATTGGACAGCAATGGAGACTTTCTGGCTGCATTGAGATGGAGGATTTCTTGCTTTAGGTTTCGTGGTTGTAATGTTAGTGCTTCCGCCCAACTGGGGTGTTTGGCAGCAATTCTACACACCCAAAGCATAAACAGCGCATGTGCCCTTTTTACATTGTCACTGCCCCAGTAATAAAACTGTTAGTCTGTGAAATTAACAACCATTTCCAGTGATTAAAATATTACTGGCTATAGGTTTTTAAAGACTTCCTCCTTTCAGATCTATAAGCTTTTCTTTTTCTTTTCTTTTCTTTTTGCCTAGTACCAGGCCTATACAGTGCAATTCTATGCATGTCTACTCAGAAGAAAGATAAATAAAATGAGGATTTGTTTCCAGGTAAGAAGGTGTAGGATTGTAGCTTTAATTCTCTTTTCAGAGAGTCTTGGTTTTTACAAGATAGGATGAATGGATTCATATGTATTGCCACCAACAATCATGCTTCTGCTTTGCTTTTTGAATAAGTTGCAGGTGTCAAAATATTTTGAAATCTATGAAACATCTTTCTTGGATGCAGAAACACCTATTATTAATAGAATCACCAGGGGGGAAACTTTTCAAAAAAAAAATTAATCAAAGAGACAGCCAGATTGCAAATAATTTGCATTCTATACATTTTCTGTTTTGTGCATTTTTTTGAAGTCTGGATACCACTTCCCCACATTGCGGAAGGAATGGTCACCAGAATACCATAAATAAAAATCCTTTGACACCAACTCCTACTTCATACAGCTACTGAAGCTTTTCGTAGTACAGCAATAATGTGCATCCAAGCATTTTTTTTAACTAGCATATAGATTTCTTGTGGATCTTATTTTCTAAGGTTATTTCATTTTCAATACTTACAATGATTTTCTCATATAGTAATAACAAGAAGTGTTTAATAAGAAATGTAGCACAATCTCTAGTTTGTTGTGCTCCTTTTGGAGCTCAATCGCTGAGGTCTTCCCGCTTGTGGTCTCTCCTGACTCGGATGCATGGCTCACATCGAACCAGGGACCAATTTGATCAAAGTCCCTTCCAGCTAAGATCAGATGAGCCCCTTTCCTGTTAAATTTGAAGCACCAGTTGAATACTTTACAATTTTATTTTATCAGGCATTTTGAGTCATTTGTGATTTTATAGTTTTTCAGCACCTTGACCTTATGAAGTTACTTGTACATCTTTTAGAGCAGATGGTTGATAAGCAGTATATAGGTTATCAAAACAAGTAAGAGCACAGGCATTACACAAGAACAGGGTATACTGCAATAGCCATTTCCCAGTTTGTGCAGAATGAAATTAGAATTACAATCCAAAGCCCATAAAATAGCCTTCCCCACCATGGTGTCCTCCAGATCTTTTAGTTTAAAACTCCTATCAGACCTGGCCAACATGGAATAGTAGTCCAAAACAGCTGGAAGTCAAATTATGCAAATAAAATTTGTTTTTGTTTTCTTTAATGTACCTTGCATGGTGTGATGGCGCAATGGCACTTTTTACCCTGGTGCTGTTGGGCCCGCCCTCACTTAAATAGTGAACCCAATGCCTCACAGAACACCAATCCCACAAATTCCCACAGACTACTTTAGATTATCTTGTGGGGGACTTGTGTGAGGTAAAACTTAATAATTTGGAGTCTCAGGCAGGATTTAATCAAAATAACAATAAAGATTTTATTTAACAAAGGAAGTTTATGACACAAGTGGGTAAAACATAGGATACTTCAGATTATAATGTTATTTCACTTCAGTGCTTCCTCAGTTGTTGCACAGCTATTACCGCTTAATACTTTGGTTCTTAACTTAATACTTTGGTTCTTAAACAAGGTGGTACACACCCTTTAGACAACCCTACTCCTGGGGACTCCAAGTAACAGACCCAATGGATCACTGGTTTGGGAGTCTTCTCTTTCTAGAAGATTCTCTTCCCTCCTGACTGGAATGAGACCTAAATAAACTGTCTCTTTCCAGATTCTACTTCTCCTGTCTCAGCCTCAGCCCCCAGTTAATTTCTGGTCTAATTACTTTTACAGGACACCACACACTGTCCTTCACACTGAGCTCAGAGACTCCTTTCTCTAGCTTGTGATATTTTCCTCAGAGTGGATGTTTCTACCCAGAACCAACTCTCTCTCTCTCCTCTCAGTCCCTGTCTCCCTACCTATCTACCATCCTCAATCCAAACCTACTCCAAAAATTATTCCCTCAACTAATTATCTCTCTGAATCCTCTCCTTTTTCAACTCCCCCTCCTGGAACCTTGACCAATCAGAGGCTCCATACACTTGGGGACTCAACCTGCCCAGCAAAAACAAACTTTTCCACCATGCATGGCATGTACTACCAACCTTACTATATGCTTGTGAAACATGGACCACTTATAAACTCCATCTCCAACTCCTCAGAAGATTCCATCAATGGTGTCTCCGAAAATTTTTACACATCACTTGGGAAGACATGGAACTAATATCAGTGTACTAGAAGAAGCAAAGATCACCAGTGTTGAAGCAATGATTCTTCAACATCAACTTCGTTGGACTGGTCATGTTGTGCGGATGCCTGATGATCATCTTCCAAAGCAACTACTCTATTCTGAACTTAAAAACAAAAGAGGTCTCAAGGAAAATCTTTAAAAATGTAATATAAACACTGACAACTGGGAAACACTGGCTTGCGAGCGCTCCAGTTGGAGAACAGCCTTTACCAAAGGTGTCATGGGCTTTGAAGAAACTTGATCTCAGGATGCAAGGGAGAAACATGCTAAGAGGAAGGCACGCTTGGCAAATCCACATTGTGATCAACTCCCGCCTGGAAACCAATGTCCCCACTGTGGGAGGATGTGTGGATCCAGAATTGGCCTCCACAGTCACTTACGGACCCATTGTTAAAACCGTGTTATGGAAGACAATCTTACTCAGCTACGAGTGATCACCAGAGAAGAAGAAAGAATAGTTGCAGCTTTATCGTATTGCTATGGCCTTCTGATACATTGAGAACTCATTAACTTCATTTGTGGGGAGCAGTGGCAAAGTACCTGGGATAATGATGAGGTGTGTAGATCGGGGCGAATTGTGGAAAGCAGGTTAGCAGTGGTGTGTATAATAAGAAGATGAGTGTGGATAGGTGGAAGTAGTATATTAGGAATTGAACATTATGGATCTCATAGCTAAGAAGAATGCTGAACTGCCTTTGAGTCTAATATCACTGGCAAAAATAGAAATTGTGGGAAGATAGAAAACAACAGATGTCCCCACCAAAAATAGACATTCTATGGAAAGCATGGACTGTGTCAGACTGAACAAAAAATGACAAATGATTTGGGTCAAAAATGGGAGGGCGATGAATAATAATTCTGAGAGGAGTGGTAGGAGCTCATCTATTTCTAGAATTAATTTAAGGGTCAGTAGGAAATACATTTTACTGTGCAATCCTACACATTTCTACTCAGAAGTAAACCCAATTGAGTTCAATATAACTACGTAAGTATGTACAGAATTGCAATCTCGACGACTTTGCACTGCCAGTTAGATGCATTTATTTGATTTCTTCATTGTATGCTTTGTTTCCATCATTTTAATGTTGAGTATTGTCTCTGTAATGAATATATTCTGTTAAGAAAACTTTGTGAGGACAAAACTAACAATGAGTTTTCAATAGGAACCTATGATACCTGTCAATGGTACAAATTAAATACAATCAATAGACATTTCACAACAAATGTGATAGCACAAGCCCCATCCTGCCTCACAGAAGGTACTTCCTATATTTTTTTTGTGTTGGTAGGCAAAAGGTAAAGCTAAAGGACCCCTGGATGGTTAAGTCCAGTCGATTCATATTAGACTATCTGTAACTATTGTGTTTTAATGTAACCTGCCGTGGGACCTAAGGGTGGATAGTGGTTAATTAATACTGTAACAGCAACAACAACATGCAAAAGAGAATGTTCTATGGATTGGACCCAAAGATTCCCTTCTTTGAAAGGAAAGAGGCTTCCTCAGATGGATGAAACTCCTTCCATTCACAGATGGATGATTTTGGAGCCAAACAATTGCCTGAAAATTTCAGGATGAAATTCTTAGCGTAAGTAGAAGAGCCTTCTGCTCTGCATTGGAAAGACCTTTGAGAAGTTTCTTCTTTGAGCAGTGTGTGGATAATGCAAAGCACTTGCTGATAATGACAAAGCAATAAGCAGATGCTGCTGCTAATTGAGTTTTACAACATTGTGTTTGATGGGTTTCAAGCTACCAGAACACACATTGCTCAGTGCTGTTAAGACTGCACCAGCTTATCTGCAGAATTCAGAGATTAGAGCTTCATTTCTAATGTTGACAGAGTGAAAAACGTCTCCATCTCCCTCCCCTGTTGCTTTTCCCTATTAATCTCAAGACCAGTTATGATGCCTATTTTAAAATTGCTCTTCAATAATTTGGCTAGCTAAGTTATTCTTTAAACATTCTAAGTCTCATAGCGTACTGTTATTATCCTTTCCTGGGCAGTTATCTTTTTGCATTTTATGGGTCAGAGGCTAGAGTATAAGAAAATGCTCTCAGGAAGAAAACACATAATACCAAGCCAATCCCTCCGCCTAACTTAATTAGGCTATCACACCATAAAATTGCTGCTTCTTCCCACTGTCATGAATTTGCAGCCTTTTTAATGCAGAGGTTAAGTAAGCATGATATAAAAGGTGGCCTTTCATGAAATAATATGCTGATCAAAGGGTAGGGGGAGAAATAGAGTTGTGAAATGATGGCCTTTGCATTTTTGAAGGAGTTGTTGGTATCCATCTCTCTCGAAAGACAAAGGAGTGCATCTCCAGGGATGAAGTAAAACTGCTGTGCTAGTAGCACTGAAGTGACCTCCATGGGGTGCAAGCCTGGGCAGTGTTTATGGAGGTCCTGGGCTGCCCAGATGATAAGACACCTCCCCCAACCTCAGTGTGCTCTGAAGGAAAGCAAAGCAGGAGTTGCTAGAAAGAGCTGTACAAGGCACCTTCCAACTGTCTTAGGGACTCCATTCTGGATTTGTGTAGGGTTCACTCCTTAGCCCTTTCTTGTGTGCCAAGGCCCTGTGACCCGCAGTTCCCTAGTGATTAATAAACACATGGACACAAGTATTTAGATTTATGGGTTCAAATAAGCCACAACTTTATTAGTTACAGATGTGAGCGGTTTGGCTAAGGCATTGGGTAAAGCCAGGCTATATCGCGACTCCCGCCCATCTGCAGGTAGTCCACCAATAGGGGGAGCCCTATGACATACATCAAATAGGGGCACCCCGAGGGGTCCCCGTTGGGGTCAGGGCATGGCCCTAGCTCACATCTGGGCATTGGACAGGATCCACACCCCCACAGCAGAGGAGGTCCCCCTGACTGCACCACCCCTTACCAGCACTGATTGGCCAGTGGGGCCACACTGGGCATGGCCCCGCCCAGTGCTGGCGACTCGGCCAGAACAGAACGAGGGGGGTGTCAACTCCCCGCCCCCATGTCAGATCACTGCAGGGGCCTGGATGCCTGGCCACAACACCACCCACCAGAAAAGATGAGGGGAATTCTCTGGAAGATATCCCACAAGGCAATGGAGATTTGGGACCCGAGTTTTCCTTCTCTTAGATGGGCAACCTTTCCAGACCTACCTGGAGATGTCAAGGATGGAACCTGGGACATTCTGCATACAAATCATGTGCTCAACTGCTGTACATTATTATTATCAGCCTGTGTCAAAGTGGTAGGAATATGTAATAGTGAGCATTTTGAGCTAAATCAGAGTTATCATGATTTTCTGCAGTTCACATAAGTCATGCGATGATTAGAAATAACATTCTTCCACTGTTGAAAATAGGCTGATCTCTTCTTAGAAATCACCATTGCCAGGAAAATTTATTAACTTCACGTCAGCTGATTCTGCATAATGATGTACAAAGGAAGCAGAATAAAGGTTTAATAATAATAATAATAATAATAATTGGCAGAAGGTATTTTGAAACTTGTCAGCAGCTTCACTTATCACTTCAGGACATCATCTGGAAGTGAGAAAGTGATATTAGAGTTGGACTGACCACCTAAAATCCACTCTAGACCCCCAGAAAAATAATCTCCATGTTTTTCACAGGTATTTCCCGTAAAACAGCATTTTGCACACACATTTTACCACTGTGCAGTGTTTTGTGATGAAAACTGCATTGCAAAATCTAGAGAAGTGATCTGTTTGGGAGCTGTGTTCCATTCCAGAAACAAACTTGGGACTGTTGAATTGGGTCAGTATGTTGCAAAAAGTGGACCAAATAAATCCTTCCTCCATCCTTAGGAGAGAGACACTGCATGTGATAGAGAGTGTAGTAAACAAGAGAGAGTGCCTCCCCCTAGAAGCAAGAAGGGTAATGGAAGAGCAAAAGAGGAAGAGGAATAAGAACAATGCAGGAATTAAATCATAAGAATAGGAATAATGCAGGGATCACAGCGATATCTGTTTTTTTAATATTCACAATGTTATGCAGAAAATGAAAGATTCTTGAATCTAGCAATGTGTCTTGATGGAAGGAACATGTAACCCAAAAGTAGTTCAGGTCAAATAAGCAACTCAAATAAGTCACGTAAGCCAAATCTTTGCAGCTTCTCAGGAAAGTGTCAGCAGCTGCTGACTCTTGTGGCCAACAGTGCCAGTAGTTTCTCAGTGAAGAACCATTAGGACTGAAGTCACATTCACACCATTCATTTAAAGCCCCATGACATCGTTACATGAATGGTGATGATCTGCCTCAAGAAGTGCATTTGGTGGCATATATACAGTGATAGTCTCAGTGGGAAAACTGTGACCAGCTACCAGTGTAAATGTAATTCATCTTCACACTTTCCAAATGCCTCCAACAGGGAAACACCCAAGTGAGGGACATGGATCATAGAGTTGGAAGGGATTCCCGAGGGTCTTCTACTCCAACCCCCTGCAATGCAGAAATCTAATCAAGCGGTTCCCCATCCAAACTGAAACCTTACTGGACCCTGTTTAGCTGTGATACACGCTTGCAGTTTCATTGCTGCACTACATGGCATTACACAGTTCTGTGTTCCTATGTTGTAACCCTTCCTGTGATCCTCGGGTGATGGGCGGTATAGAAATTTAATAAATAAAATAAATGAATAAAATAACTTCAGCCCTAGTTTAAATAGTAATTTTCTTGCCCTTTGGGATGCTTGAGCAGTGCAAGTAGAGGAAGTGACTGACCGCAGTATTGCATCCATGATCTTTTGACTTTTTTGTTTTTAACTCATTTGAGTCTCAGGATGGTAAGCTTGGACAACCTTGCTGATCTAAATTCTAATATACCTAAGAACCAGTGCATAACTAGATCCAGACCTCAGCAAAAAAAAGTGCTGTTGGTAATTTACTTTGGTACTCTGCAGACCAGAGTGCCCTTGAGTTTAGCTTGTGAAGCTAAAGCGCTCAGTGCAGTCAGCTATTCCACAATAATGTCTGTGTCATCAGGTTTTTACCATTCAGTTGCCACCATCTGCCGCCACACACCATCAAGACGCCCGGCCTGTCTCACATGAGTAATCAGAGGCTGATGGCACATCATTCCCATAAATCAGAGTGAGTCAGGAGGAAGAAACTGTTCTGCTCACCAATAGCTAAGCTACTGTTGGGGTTTATGGTGCTGGGAGACAAGCTGAAGAGTGAATATGTATTACAAGTTGCCACAGCCTTACACACACACACACACACACACACACACACACACACACACACCTGTTGCGATGCCCCCCTGCACGGAGAGCGGCCTGAAGCCGCTGAACAGCGGAGGCGCGCCTGGGGCAGCCTCAGCTGCGCCTCTCAGCAGGCTCAGTGGCGCCCCTGGTGGCCTGGCGCCCTGCGCCACCAGGGGCGGGCCTAGAGCCGGCCCTGTCTACCACATGAAATTGCTCTTTAGGCAGCCACACTAGATCAGGGTTGATGTCGGTCTCCATTTATGCATTAAATGTTTTCAAACTTACTTATGAAAATTTGAAGCTACACTTGTTCATGTGAAGCCACACACCTTGCCAACAAAGGTCCGTATAGTTAAAGCTATGGTTTCCCCCGTAGTGATGTATGGAAGTGAGAGCTGGACCACAAAGAAGGCTGATCGCCGAAGAATTGATGCTTTTGAATTATGGTGCTGGAGGAGACTCTTGAGAGTCCCATGGACTGCCAGAAGATCAAACCTATCCATTATTAAGGAAATCAGCCCTGAGCGCTCCCTGGAAGGACAGATCCTGAAGCTGAAGCTCCAATACTTTGGCCACCTCATGAGAAGAGAGGACTCCCTGGAAAAGACCCTGATGTTGGGAAAGATTGAAGGCACAAGGAGAAGGGGACGACAGAGGACGAGATGGTTGGACAGTGTTCTCGAAGCTACTAACATGAGTTTGACCATATTGCAGAAGGCAGGGGAAGACCTGGCCTGCTCTGGTCCATGGGGTTACAAAGAGTCGGAGATGACTAAACGACTAAACAACAACAAATGTTTGGGATTTTTTTTGGGGTGTGTGTGTGTGTGTTTTCTGTCAAAAGCAGCATTTCCTCAGGATTAATCTGTCCAGGCTGAAACTGGGAATGGGTGAAGCCAAAGTGGCTGGAGGACCCCTTTTCTCTGGCTTTGTACACATTGCTGGCTTAAAGCGCAGCTAGGCCATTCTGGTTTGGGGAAAACTGCACCAAAACACAGTATTACCTTTAAAAACAACAGGAATAGATACAAGATAGATTGAGGCTGATGCTGTGTTTACGCTGCTTCCCAAACTAGCTGGGTGAGTGCACTGGATGCAAATGAGAGTGTGTGTACAGCCTCCATTTGGAGCTCAAAATATATAATGTGACCTACCTGTATATATATATATAAAAGAGGTAGGGAACCCACAAACTAAATGCAACTCTCAGCCTGCCAGACCCTGGAAAATGCCTCTCCTTTGTCTCACTGTCCAGGCGATCAGCCAGAAGGTGGGTGGCAGGGGAAAAGATTGCTGCTTTGGGGGAAGCAGTTTTGTGTGGATCAGGGATACTGTGGAAGAGCCTTCAATCTCTCTCCTGTCTCCTAGTGTAAACAACAATTGCTGCCTCCATGCTCCATTAAAATTGTGCCCCCACCTTCCGTCTGCCCTCCATCCAAATAACAGCAGACATTTCACTGCAGCAGCATTTATAAATGCTTTTGGTGCAGCTAAATGCCGGCACATGTTAGATGCATGCTAATAATGGATGCTAGCATACAGTAAGGCCAAATGCAAATCCAACGGGAAAGTTCAGATTGCAGAAGACATTGGCCCAGTGTGGTCCTTGCACTTTCTTTGACACCATGTTTGACAGGATTTGTTGTCTTCAATCCTCAATCTCCTTTAAAAACAAGCAAAACATGCAAACTAGAAACTATTTTCTTTTCATTCCTTATTCTTGCTTTTAGGGAAAATAAAATTGTGAAATGTTCTTCTTCTTGATACTTGAAATGAACCCACCCTACATCCTTTTTCCAGCCCCTAGCTATAAAGTGATTTTTCCCTTTAAGTTTTTATTTGTGTAAAAGCCATTTTTTTAAAAAATGGGGATTGGATCCACATGAGAAGTTAGCTGAACTAAGCCCCTGCTGAAAATCAAACTTAGTCATGACTAATGTTTCCTGTTGATATTGATGGGGTCTAAGTTCAACTAAATTCCCATCTGGATCCAGCCCTAGGTGTTTTGCTTTAGCGTTTTACAAAGACCTCTCTTAAAATTTACTGTTGGTTTTGGGCAGGCAGACTTTTGATGTCCTCTGTTGGCTTTCAAACCCTGCAGAAAAGACCATAAACATTGGAACAGGAGGAGGAGAGCTTTATGGTTCTTTCTAAGAATTTCTAACATAAACTGGCCATTGTGATAAAAGCAAAATTCCTTCTGTTTGATTTCTAGAGAGGTCACTGTGTGCAAAAACCAAGACTGCTGAGCCGGACTATTCACTGGACAATAAATTGTTCTACAAATCTGTCACCTTTTGTGCTGAAAGATGAGATTTACTATCTTTGTTTTTTAAGTGCATGTGCAGAATCAGTACAAAAAGAAAGTAGGTGATGCAAAACTCTGGGAGATAGGAAATTTAAGTGTTTGTGCAAAGTGTAACAATGTTTGGTATTTGTTTCACAAGGCACATTAAAAGGTATTATGAATGGCTTTCTGTTCTGTGATCCTGCTCAAGATAAGCAGGGAAGATTTGTTATTGCTGTGCTAAAGAGTGAGAGCTGTGAAGCAGGCAAACCCTGATTAAAATTGTAAAAAAAAAAAGTGGAGTAGCTCGGCATCAAGATTTTCACAAAATTCTATCCCTACTGAGAGGAAAGGCCCTTTACAAATATAACTTACAACCAACACATATGCTGAACATCCAAAGCATGCTCACTTGTAAATTAATGCCAAAATAAATATGATTTACCTCAGAGGCAATGTGGGGAAAGGAGAATAAATGTGAAATATACCTTTATTTCCTCTTTAGAAATCTTAACATGAGGGACAACGCTCTCTCTTTGAAATGTCATCTGACCCTTTTCTTCCCCCTTCCATTTTCTAATGGTGCCACTGCATTTTCTCCTGAGTAAATGTGCATAGGATTTTTCCTTGTGTGGGAAAGAGATCTGCTTTTGGATTAGGACACTGGACTTTTTAAAGCAGGTGCTGTCAGTGAAGTGGCAAGAGTGAGCACGTGGGCGCATTCATTTTTGAGTGGATGGGTAAGATTTTTTTCATCCTGCTCATGAAAATAATGAACATAATAAAAGCCTACTCAATCAGGCCAATAGCCCATCTTGCCCAGCATCTCACAAACCCTCCATCATTTCTCCAATGAAAATAGGGACGTCCCATTCCATAATGATAATTTTACTATTTATACCCCACACACCTTACTGGGTTGCCCCAGCTACTCTGGGCAGCTTCCAACATATATAAAAACATAATTAAAAATTAAAAAAACTTCCCTTTACAGGATTTCCCTCAGACGGCTCAGGGGTCAGATAACTCCATACCCTCCAACATTTCTCCAGTGAAAATAGGGACGTCCTAAGGTAAAGTGGGACATCCCAAGATCAAATCAGAAACTGGGACAGATTCTCTAAATCAGGGGCGTCCCTGGAAAATAAGGACACTTGGAGGGTCTGTTCTCACAGTGGCCAACTAGAGGCCTGGGGGAGACCCACTAGCAAGACCCAAGTGCAAGGGCACTCTCCCCTCCTGCAGTTTCCATCAGAAGAATACTAACTCTGGAGGCAGAGCAAAGCTATTGTGGTTTGTAGCTATTGATAGATGGATCCTCCATGAATTTAAGGTATACAGCTTGACACAGGGTTTGAGGCAAGGGTACAAGCTCCATTGTAGAGTATTTGCTGTGTAAGCAGAAGACCTGAGGTTCAACCCCCCCCCTGCCCTTTTTTGAGGTTCAGGTAGCAGGTGATGTGAAAGGCCTTGGCCTGGAGCAACCTGCTTTAAGGAGCACCGTGAAAGCAATAGATGGGGATAGGGATTGGTGTCTGAATGGTGCAACAAATATTTGTTCTAGCCATGAAGGGGTCTTTCCCTTTAAGCAACACATTGTCTTGGCCTAGCATTGGCTGCTGCTAGTCTGGTAGCTCAATTGTGGGTCCCAGGTTCTCCAGTCCTGCACTAAACACTAGTGGGCGAGATGGATCAAGGTCACACCCATACTATTTGCATTTAAAGCGCTCTTTTGCCACTTTAACAGCATGGCTTCCCCTAGAGAATCCTAGGATCTGTCATTTGTCAAGGAAGCTGGGAAGTGTAGCTCTGGGACAGGTTTCCTAACATCTCTCAGGACCCTTAACAAATTGCAGCTCCCAGGGTTTTTTGGGGAAAGCCAAAGAGGTCTAAGGGTGCTTTACATGCTTGGTGTGGATGTAACCCAAGATTCTTGGTATAAGGCTGCTTTCTAGGCATAAAATATTACTTTACAGCTCCCAGTGGCTAGTTACTGTTCTGTATTTGAAATTTGGTTTGGATGCTTTAAATAGCACAGCGGCTGATTTGCACACCTTGAAATGAGCTTTTTTAAAGGGCTTCCTTCAAAAATGTGATGCTTCAAGGCAAATCCCATGATGCATAAAGAGGTATGCCAAGTAGAAAAGCCACATTCTGTTCAAAGACGGAAACACAAATTCCCATTTTGTGATATGGTTCAAGAGTTATTAACCACTTTCTCTGATTAATCTGGCAAGGCTGCTATCAAAATTAATGATAGGCATATAAGTGCCATATTCATGTAAATCTGGAAGTGCTGAAGTGAGGGTTATGTTTTTTGTGGCAGGTGGAAGTTTAAATGCAGTCTAAAAAGCAGTAGACATGATTTAATTCCAAGGATCTTGTTTCACACTCTGTGGGGTTGTGACACTGTCGTGTCTGCTGCACAACTGTGAAGACAGCATTTCTGCTGTTCCTCACAGATGAAAGGATGTAGGTCACTGGTAGAGAATCTACCTTACATTCAGAAGGTCCTAGTTTTAATTTCTGGCACTTCCAGGTAGGGCTTGGAGATGTTCCCATCTGAAATTCTGGAAAGCCACTCAGTGTAACCAATACTTAGTAGACAAACCAGTGGTCTGACAGCAGAAGATAGCTTCCAATGTTCTTAGCTGCAATCCCATCATCTCCCCCCCCCCCACAGGAGTAAATATACCCACTTCATTTTCACTTCCCCTTTCGGGTCAATGAGAATAACTTTACCCTTCATTGATCTTTAAAGTATATTCCCATTTTCACAATCAGCTGCTGTTAATAAGGGTGCCAGGACTTTGGTACTTATTTTAGTTAAAGCCTCTGTTCCTACATGCAATGTAGTTCAGATTTTGTATTGATAGGAAAGCAATATTGAACTTAATATACATATATTCCTCTACATAAATGCACTTATAGCCATCTTACCTGTCACCAAATAACCAGCAAAAAGAACTACTGTTATTTATTCCTTTTGTTACTTGCCTTATACAAGGCAGTTTCCAGGCAATTTAACAAAGTAAAGAACATAAAAACATAAAAACAAAGCAACCATTAGTACAGTAATTCAAAACTGCATGAAGCCAACCTCTTCTCCACCCTTTACATGCCTCTTCTGGTTCTGGGAGACAAGTGTGGAGGGGGGGGGAACTTGCCGCAGCAAGAGGGGGAGACACTTCATCAGCCTGACTCATCTACCTCCTGGTCTTCCTCCTTCCACTTCAGCTTCTACCTCTGATTCTGGGCTTCTCTCTGCCACAGACTCTCCCAGCTCACTAAGCCCTGTCACCTCTCCAGCTTCCAACACCTCCTCTTCCCAGTCTTCTTCCTCCTCTCCTCATTCCACCACCACTCCTTGGGCTCTGAACCTTTCTTCCTCAGCTGGTCCCCCCCCCCATCATTCCTCTGTGGCCAACCAGTCCCTGACAAGAGTGTCCAGATTGCTTACATTTCAGAATTGTTGCTTTGGGCACACACAATAGCCACATTTGTAAAGATTTTCTCTGTGGCCACATGAGCTAGAGATATGTTTTTCTAACAAAGCCGAGCTTTTCCAATCCAAATACGTTTTTTTCTTTTCAGTCCCCAATGTAAACCCTCCATGCAGCTGGAGTTTTTGTATGCCTATATAAATGAGCACTGCTAACATTATTATTAATGTACTTTCTTCGATTTTTTTCAACTTGCAGGAAATAGTAACACAGTCATTGTTTTACAGAGCTTTGCGTACATCAGGGTACAGTAAACTAATAAGACTTTCACAGTCTTGAAAGAGTACTAAGATGGAGTTGATCCTTCTGAGTTGGGAACATATTATGGACCTTCTGTGTTTTCCTAGTGCTCTTCATCCCCTCAGTATTTAACAACCATCAATCTTCACTAAAGTTAATCCGAATACTAGTCAGACTACTGCTGTTGATTTAATTCCCCGCTCTTTGTACTTATAAATGCATTATACAGCTCTGATGACACAAACAGAGAAATGATTCTGCTCTCCTCCACAAAGAATCAGATCAGCCTTTCAGAAAGGCTGCCTGATGCAACCCTGGAAAGACTGCACCATAGCTGCCAAGTTCTCCCTTTTTTTAAGGGAAATTCCCTTATGCTGAATAGGCTTCCTCGCGAGAAAAGGGAAAACTTGGCAGCTATGGACTGCACCATCTAAGCATTCACATGTGGCAGATTTCCTGCCTGAATTCACATTAATCTTGTTCCCTTGGTCACATGTTCTGTTGAGTGAGTGAACAATCTGTATACCTGGCTACATAAAGAGTTGTGCTGTACATAAGTAAAACAATCCATGTGCAAACATTCAGTGAGTGTACCATCTACATACAGAATAGTACAAATCAGCAAATGTACACTCCTTCACACAAAACTTGTATATGTGTAGAGACAGCTTGTACCTCTGCTCAGTGTAATGTGCGAACAAGTCTTTTCCCTCCATGCATTCACTGAAAGAGTGGAGAGAGTAGCAGGATTGTATCCAACATCCCTGCAACCACCCAATCCCAATATGATTAGGAAAAATCCCGAACAAAGGCCAAATTCACACCAAAAACACTACACAGAATCAAACCACTTTATGCATTCTGGGAGCTGCAGTTTGTTAACAGGGCCGAGTGCTGTTAGGAGACCCCTTTCTCCTCTCGTTGGTTTAACAAGCAATCCCTTTACACAAGGAACTGTGGGAATTGTAGCTCAGGGAGGCGAATAATTTTGGATTGGGATGCATTCAAAGAGTAGTGGACAGCATGACGGGATGGCTGTGCTCACCTGACCTGATAGCTGAGTAACTGCTGCTTACTGAGGGGGGTGGGGGCAAGGTGCTGGGGAGGTCAGCGCAGTGCAAACATGCCAGCAAAGTCAATCTGGTGGCCCTGCTGGTGTGTTTGCACTGTGCCAACTCTGCCTCTTCCTCTTCTTCCTTGTAAGCAGTAGTGACTTAGCTGTCAGGAGACTTGATGCTACCCCATCATACCTTCTGCTACTGCATTTGAATATTCAGTTAATATCCACCCTCGTATATATTTTTCTTGATGAAAGTTCCTCCTCCTCCTCTTCAGGAGGCAAAGCTTTAAAAACCTGGAGGGTTCAGTCTTGCAAGACCCCATCCCCTTCCCCACTTGAAATGAAAAGTACAAAATATTTGCAAAATCCACAAAACAGTCCATGTCAGTCTTTTAGTTGGTTCTATGTTTCAGCTTTGAAATGAAGGGACATGAAGTCACATTCGCACTCCTTAGATACTAAGTTATTTCTACACTGTGAAGCCTCTTTTTTTGTAATATACAGTATATTTTATGCCTTGCTCTATTCAAAGGTTAATTAGCCTCCATATCCATAACTAATTACAGCAGCTTTGGTAAGATGCTAGGGCAGTATTTATTCCTGTGCAATCTTTTTGTTCCATCTCCCAGAAATGGATTAATAATTACTTTGATATTGTTCTCACATCTCCTTGTTGGCCTACATTTTCACCGTAAGCTTTTAAAAACAAGGCCTATCAGGACATTCAAATGAATCTTAGCTCGCCAACTGTAGTGTTAGTGACAAACATTTATTTTAAAAAAGAGTAAGTTCAGTAAAATCTTGAACAAGCTTTGCGTCTCCATTGTATTGCCTAATTTCCTGTTGAACCCCAGAACTCATGTTCCACTTATGAATAGGAGAGGAGGGATGCGTTCTTGTCTCCCAGCTGAAGTTCCACATTTATTCTTGTTTTCTAATTTCCTAATGACATCCAAGTCAATATGAGAGAGGTACTCTGGAAATGGGCAATCCAATCTATTAATCCAGATTCCTCCCTGCTTTGCCAATGTGGAGAATATTTTGAAAGTAGGCTATCTATTTCCTCATAATGAATAGCGTATGTTTAGATTATATGACTGACAGTTTTTGACACAAACTCACTTCTTTTGTCCCACAGAATGACCGCAACTGCAGTAATTGTCTCTTATCTTAGCCATCAGCAGGATTGCTGGACCTCAAGGTCTGACCTGAAATCTCCAGGCTTTCCTGGCTCCCAGGTGGCAGGTGGTGAGCTTGAATTTCCAGGTGGGCAAGAGTGCCTTAAAAACAACAACACATTAGTAGGAAGACTGTGTATGTAGTTTGCAAACTTCAGCCCAGTGTGTGTTGACTGCAATTTATAGCACATATATTTTGTAGGGGTCTGCCCTTCTCTCCTCTCCCAATTTACTTCCATCTCGAGGTCCTGGTCGCATGACATCACCAGGGCTGCCACTAGGTCTCAAGTCTGGCCCTTGAAATCTTAAGTCTGGGATGTTCCTGACCTGGCAACCCTAACCAGCAGTAGAATTAACCTGAATGCTACTGTAGGGTGAACTCCAGATCCATGAAATGCTCTCTGTTCTCTTCTTACCCAGCGTTGCTTAGGATTTCTAAGAAACTAAAAAAACAGTGCAATTTTGAAAAGTTCAGTCCACCACTATGATTCAAAAGAGTCCATCATTGCAACCAAACATGGATGAAAAACTGCTCCTTGATCGCAGGAACTATCATGCAAAATTTGATTATGCAGTTTTAAGAGATTTGCAAAAGACTTTCCAAAATATGTAGCGATGGGCATGATTTAGCTAAAGGTAACCATATTTAAGTTTCATTGATTTGACGGGAAAAGTTAAATGAGTGGTTAGGTCTATTGCACTGAGATCAGATACAGGAGGTGTCTAATACTGGAGCCCCCAATGGAAGAGGTGGATTTAGGGCAGCACAACCAGTTCTGATACACTAGGCGCTGAGCCTAGGGATGCCACAGGACATCACAACTATGATGTACTGAATTGAGCAGAATGGATGGTGAGAGGTAGGGGGTGCCAAATTTGGCCTCACACAGGGTGCCATTGAATGTTGAAAGACTGAAGTGTGCCCCTGCCAATGTGGCACCAGCTGGCACCATGGCACCATAGAAACACACTCTTGGTAAGGCACCCCACCCCTCTAGTTTTTCTTAAATTAAGAATGAGCTTTGAGGTTGCCTGTTTTATTTTTTGCCTGTGGTTATTTGTGAAAGTGTTTTATCTGGTTTTTTATTTTAGGGGGCCCCTGAGCTTAACTACTTAAATGGGCATTTTGTGGTTTCCATGACAGTTTCTTATATTTCCAAATGTGCCTCTGGGCCCAGAAAGGTTAGAGTCCCCTTTACTAACTTGACTATTGGTTATACAGAGCACTGTTTTTCTTTTATTAAAACACACACACACACACATTTTTTTTACTCTGCTTTCATACAGCTATGCTTGGACTGGGGAGAAGTGGCCTCTGAATCAATTCACGTCACAAGGCAAGTTGTTTCAAGTGCTGAGGCAGATATAGTCAAGGTGCAAATGTACTGCATTAGTTGCTTTTGCTAGTAATAGCTGAAGACTCCCACTGTTCGCTGCTTCCATCACAAATACAGGATCTTCTGTCCAGGGTGATTATCTTTCCCACATACAACATTCCTGTTTTTTGTCTGCAAGCCTCTCCCTGCTTAAATTCTTGTATTTTTTTTTAATGGCAAATACATCATTAGACATTATTTACTAGTCAGGCTGTGTACCAGTAAGCATTATAAGCTCAGTACAGTAGCTATTTGACATTTACTGGTGATATTTAATGCTCTATCGATTACTAATAGAGTAACAAATCTCATTTTAAGTTTGTACGTCCAGGGATTCATTCAAGTTTGAATATTCTGACCTTCATATGGAAACCAATTCCTCATTTTCCACATGAATTAGGTATGAGCACTGCTCAATAGTACAGCAGGATGAATAAACCTAGGAAAGGGTATGCCACTCTGAAGGGACCTTCTGGACAATAAGAAATCTTGGGTTTCACCCTTGATAGATACTGTATTGTGTTCTCCTTTTTTGGTGCTCACCAAAATTTAAAGGGGAAATATTACTTGGCTTGAACGTCAAAGATTGAGATGTTTGCCTGAAGCTACCCCAGCCTAGTCCCTGATTTTCAGGAGCTGTTTTTTAAAGAGCATATGATGTTTTGGTATGAAAGAGGCGGATTGGTCCTCAGAAACTCTGATGGGAGTGCAGAAGTGTGCATCTACTTTAATCACACCTTCAGTGTTTCCAAACTAGCTTGAAAATACTGCAGCAAAATGAGTTTGAAAACATGCTCTACCACACACACAATTATTACGGTCAAGGGTCAGCCTTCCTCTGAGACGTTTCCTAATGAGAGTTTCTTTCCCAGGAAAATTGTATGTGACAATAAGCACTCCGGACAGATTGGAGAGCCTGGTGACTCTGAGCAGGGGGTTGGGAGCTCCTCGGTGGCAGCTGGGTGCAGGCTGTAGTGTGATTGCAATAATCTCATCTGCTCACCTATCAGAATGTGGCCTTTCTTTGCCACACTGAATTTCCTCCTGATCACTCCTCACACTTCTTGCCATGTCACAGCGGCAGCAACAGGATACTTGCCAGCTACTGAAATCATGTTTGTAACACAAAAATAATATTATTTATTCAACAATTAAGGCCAACCAGAAAAAGAAACTTACTCCCACAGAAGACACTGAGGGCCACCGACTTGGATGGCTGTAAGACAGGATTGGGCAAATACATGGAGGACAAGTCTATGCTCTGCTTCTATGGTCAGAGGCAGTAATGCGTCTGAATACTAGTTGCTGGAAACAACAAAAGAGTGCTCTTGTCCTGCTTGCGAGTCCCACAGGCATCTGGGTGGCCAACAGGATGCTGGTCTAGTTGGGCATTGGCCTGATCCAGCATGCTTTTCTCATGTACACAACACAATATTGGAAGCCTTGTTTTCAATGCTATCAATGGATGTTTATATAAGAACCTCATGTACTGGAAAGTCGCTTTAATATTGCGCAAGTCTGAAAGGGCCAGATTGAACATCACATGCAAATGCATATTACAAAATTCCAAATTCTCTCTCACCTAAAGATAAAAAATCAAATCACTCAGGGAGATTATTTTTGCAGAAAAGGGAAAGTTACAAAGGAACATAGTTCAACTGAAACTCTGCATGTGCCCTAAGACTGTGTTTATTTTTACTTTGCTTTGAGCAGCTATTGCAAGGAATCACAGAAAATTATGGTAGCCCAAACAACATATCCTCCCACCGTGGGGAGTCCTAATGGCTCCTGCCAAATATCCTCTCCTCGGTAGCTGTTGCCTAGGGAGATTTCACCACAATAACCAAGATACATAATGGATCATGTAACCCTAATGAATTGGACATGGCTTCGTAAGCCTGCTCCTTTGGGTAAGCCTTGTCAGAGGAAAGTGGAAGGATGGTTGGATTGCCCTGGAGGAAGCAGACACAGATTAATTGGCTCTGCTTAACTGTCAAGGGTCCCCCCATCAAAATAAACAATATGGCCTCTACTAGGAACCTTGGGCCTAGCTATGACTGTGCACCTGCAGATCACAATGAAATTCAGGAGACCTTCTTCTCTTTACACCCCTTCCCTGAGGACAGATAATTATTAACATCTCACCTCTCCTTCCTTGCTCTACCTTTCTCATTTCCCTAATCTCACTGTTTCAGAACTCTTGTGATGGTACAACCCTGCCTCATTTGTATTCAAGCTTTTCTGCTGTGCATTTAGGCCTCTGCTGCTGTTCTGAGTGATTTCCTAGTACCTGCCTTCATTCTATGTAAGGGTATCTTTTTGCCTGTCTGTATTTCTGCACGAACGGTTTGAATTTATGGTCAGGAAATGTAGGTTTGACTAGTCTGCGACTTGTAATTAGGGACAGAAGTATTTATCAATTTTCAGTTCTCAATTTTCAAATCTTTTCAAAGCTGAAATTCACTTCCCCACATTTCTACAGCAATCCATGATTATTTTTATAACAACACTTCATGAAAATTTGTCAGTATTTTGCATGAATTTCTCCCAAGAAACACATTTTCTTGTATGCAATTTTGAGTAATGTGCACAATTTTAGGAATTTCTCTGAATATAATGGACTTTGTACTGTATGTTACTTTCACCAACACATTCATTTTTATCCACATTTTCTCCTGGCAGATAAATTGTTGTAAACATTATTTGGTTCGAGAACTGCATTGCAAAAATCTGAATATGTGAGAATTTCAAGTGGTATCCATGCTTTGGCTCCCAGAGTGTTTCAGGACGTGTACATATGATAGATTTGCATTTAAAGGTGAACTGAACCAAGTTTCTCCCCCACCCACACTTGTAACGATTAACCATATATTTTTACTCACAGTCTGCTTTGAGTGACTAAACTACTACGTGTAAATAAACGTTTATATAATATTGGTGGGCTGATGAAAAAGTTGACACCCGACATAAGCAGTCCTTCTGTCAATCTGCAGAATCCTCTGGTTATTAACCATTAGCTTGCATTCTGGATTTTAGAAGCATGTGAAATGCAACTCCTATTTGACAAATGAAATGTGATTTAAAATTAAGTTTTTAGAGTGTAACGCTAGCCTTCAAATTCACACTAAGATCTAACACATATTATACACACCATAAAGGTGCCACTGCTAAGACTAATCATTTCCAGTAACTGATTTAGGGACATGAATCTGAGTACAGAATGCCACCTAACGGAGATGAGTGTCAGTGCAGCTTTTAATAATTTAGCTATAGTTAAGACCATTTCACAAAGCCTGCATATTGTAAAAGTTGCTTCCCATTGTCACACAATATGTAATCTCTAAGCTACCAGTATTTTGGCTGTCAGCTATCCTACTCTGCCTCCAACACACACACACACACACACACACACTTACTGTTCTTCATAGTTGTTGAAACTATATCAAGTATCTTCAACCTTTTCAGACCCAGTACCCACTTTTAATCCAAACATGTATTTGGGGACCCATTTCTTAGTCATTTACTATATATTTTCATGGTGGTAGCATCCCCTTTGCAACTCAACTCGCACCAGCTTGCAACTCACTAGAGGGTCCTCACCCACCAGTTGAAGGCTTGTGAACTATACATCTTATTCTTGTCATGTTTTTTTTTAATAGAGTTAAACAGCATATAAGTAAATATATACAAATGCAAAACTTGCCACCCCATATCAACACATACATAGATATAATAATCAAACAAAAGGGACACTGCACTTAACTGTCAGGGGTACTTTACTTTTACCTTTTTACCCTGTTATGGTATTCTACCATCCTCAAAATCTACACAGATTACTAGTGAGAGCTGTACTTAAACCAGCAATCTACAATTCAGGATAACATCCTTGTGAATCCAAATGTTCTATCACCTGTATTTATCTCTGGGGGACAGTTACTTCAAAAGCACTGCAACCATGGGAATGGATCATTTCCAGTTATGTACTGTAACTTACATCAACAAGTGCAAACACCCAGGTTGTCATGCTTTAGGTAAAGGTAAAGTGACCCCTGACCATTAGGTCCAGTCGTGACCGACTCTGGGGTTGCGGCGCTCATCTCGCAGCATGACTAAGCCGCTTCTGGCGAACCAGAACAGCGCACGGAAATGCCGTTTACCTTCCCTCTTGGAGCGGTCCCTATTTATCTACTTGCACTTTGATGTGCTTTCGAACTGCTAGGTTGGCAGGAGCTGGGACCGAGTAACGGGAGCTCACCCCGTCGCAGAGATTCGAACCCCCGACCTTCTGATCAGCAAGCCCTAGGCTCAGTGGTTTAACCCACAGCCCCACCTGCATCCCCTTTATTTATGTCATGCTTTATATATGGGTAAAACCACAACATGGTCTACACACATTTCAGAAACCATACATCCTATTTACACCTATTTACAGTAAATGTGACATTCCGAATAGTCCATCCTCTGTATTCTGTAACTGTCACCTTGGCTACCTTACACTTCGATTCACATCAGAAAAAAATTGAAGTTAATACCTGTTGATTTAGTAATTGAAAATACAGCTATTTTCATGAATCAGACAGCCATTGAACATAACTCCTTATTTGGGTCTGGCAACTCCGCTTGGGATCTTGGAGAATGCTTACGCATTCTAAATGATTATCTAAACTAGATAGTGAACCAGTCTAACTATTAGAGTACAATAGGACCTGAACATCTGCCTTACTTATCATGTACTTTATATTCATAAAGAGTCTTTGTCATGATCAACTGTTCAGATGCATAATGAGAGGAATTTCAATAAAGAACAATGTGCTTTTTCAAGTATTCCTCCAGCTCATCCATCCAACAGCTTCTTCATTGTATTGTATTGTACCCTTCATGTATCAGTCACCATTATCTAAAGGCCTCCCATGAGCCCCACTTTTGGGAGACATAAGGTGACAATTGTGATAAGACTAGATCTTGTTTTAAATCGATGTGACAAGAGGCAGTTTAAATACCTCCACTGCAGCCTACAAATAAGAAATTGAATACAAAATGTTTGACTACTGAGGCTGGGATCTAGACTTTGGGAATATTGATATTGCAGATTAAATATTAAAATGATCCGCACATCCATTAGAGTTTGAATCCTTGGATTTATTGTCCAGCTCCTCTATTGCCTGGACCTTCTTTATAACACCTTGGTCATTGCTTTGCCTCTGGGATTTCAGACTTATGGATCATGCATGGTGCTTCCATTTGCTGAAACAGCAAAAGTGCTTCTTGTGATTAAAAAAAAAAATCTACGTGAGATCCTTGCAGAGGGTTGCCCCCTGGAAGTGCATGGGATTTCAGTGATTATTTTTTTTTAGAAACTGAGCCATCTCTTAATTTTCCAGGCTATTATTGAACCATCTTATACATATATGGCATTTTCTTAAAATGCCAAAGAAAAGAAAGGAGGACTGTGCCCTACCCCTTACTTCCTATGCCTGAAAAGCAAACCCAAGAAAATATATGTATAACCTAGGTTGTCCTGCGTCAAAAGAAAGACCAGAGAGGGCATTTCTGAGAGTGGCATTTTGTTTGTGGAGCTGCCTTTCCAGGGAAGTCCAAGCTGGAGCCTTCTTTACTATCATGTAGGCATCAGGTTAAGACTCTTCTTACCAAGGTCTTTTAGGCAGTGCAGCTACTTTAAGTTATCTGTCTTGGTCTGGCTTATTGGAATGGAGTATTCCTATGGAGGTTTGAAGAGGGTGGTGGGAAGAGTTGCAGGCCAAGAAGCTGCCACAACTTAAGCCTTGCTGAGATCATTCTGGCCAGGGCAGAAGGTGAGAGGGAATGGCTCTCCACCCCCCCTTTGAAGCTGGAGAAAGTTTTATTAATTTTCATTCCATTGACTTCAGTGAGTGGAAATTAACTATGCCAGCTCCAGGGCTGGCATATTTATGTGGCCATTGAGGGGGGGGGGAATGACTCAGAACCATCATCCTCTCTCTATCACAACTCTCTTCTGAACTGAGCTCTTCTGAACTGTCACTTGTCAGAGGGGAATGGGGTGAAACAGACACCTGCCAGACTATGCCCACTAGCCCCTAACCCCTCAACACAGAAATGGGGATGGTGCTCGTAAGCATGTGTCAGGGAGAATTCGAAGGAGCAAGTGACAGAAGAGGTGGAGCAGGGGCTCAGGGATGCTGTGGAGCCCTTCAATCGCCCAGAGGCAGAGGAAGCGGAAGAGCGGGTGGAGATTAGCCACGAGGAGGAAGGGCTCAGGGATGTCGCAGAGCCCTTCAACCACCCAGAGGTCCGGGAAGCGCAGACTCTGGAAGGGAGGGGGCTTTCAAATCAGCACAGACAAGGAGGGAAATGAAATGTAAGGGTCAAAGACGTCTCACGCGATTCCCCCGCCTACTTTGTTGCCGCAGGAATCGAAGGAAGCCACTCCCCGAATCTGACTCAAGGGGTTCAGATGCATAATCCTGAACTGTAGCTGTTTCTTGTAATAAATAATAATAATAAAATAATAATAATAATAAAGACTGTAAATATCAAGCTGACTGTGCCGGGGTGTTAATGTGAAGGGGAGACACCACCTTTACAGCATGCCACACAAATTCTGGATCTTTCACAAAAGTTTGATTTGTTTTTCCTGGTAGGAGGAAAAGTGGAGATTTGAGTATGTTATTCTGGAATCCAAGCTGAATAATGACCATCTCATGTGGTTACAATGGAGAGAGAGAGAGAGAGAGAGAGAGAGAGAGAGAGAGAGAGAGAAGGGGAAAATCTGTCAACTATACCACTATATAAATGCAGGAAGTACAGGAAGGCTCTTAGTTGGATGCAACCCAATGCTTTTTTCAGGGGGTACTCAAGGGAATGTGGTACTGGCACCTTTTTGCTGTTAAAAAGTGTGGCACTTAATGTAAAAGCACTGAAGCAACCCATAGTGTCTCTATGTCTGTCAGTCTACATCTCTCTAAAGTTATATATTTGCAACCACAAAATTTTGCACGCCAGAACCTCCTTTGCTGTCTCATCCTGTTCCCCCTGTGAGACATAATAATCTGCTCAGCTAAAAAACCTTGGCTTGACCTTTTCCTTGTGGTAGAAATGTGCACTATGCTTGCATCCCTCTTGCAGTAGGCAGTGAGCCACTTGTTCTCTGGCGGTCTTAGGGCTTCTTTGGTCATTTGAGGTTAGGAATTTCAGAAGAAACAGTGTGAAGGCCTTTGGGGCAAAGGACAAGACTAAGATCACAGAAGGGAAAAGTAGTGAGTCATTGCTTTATGAATGCCAGGTGCTTATTCTGCTGCCATGCCAGGCTCTTAATAAATCAGGGTATATTGAAGTGGTGGTCATAGCCAAAGCTGAACCAGCTGGAAGAGTGCAATCAGAGAGCATCTCTGCTCCGAAGAAGAAAATTCCAAAGATGCTTCCTGTTGAAAAAAAAGATGTTTTGCAGCACCAATACTTGGCCTTGAGAAAAGGCAGACACCTGTTGAGAAAAGACAGGTAATGATAGGGTCCTGCAGCATGGGAGAGTGAAAAGCAGGGAGCTGGTGGCTTGCCTGCAGCTTTGATGGATTTAAAAAGAAAACAAAATAGACAAGGTCTCGCTCATCTCCTTCATTGACCTCCTTAGGTAAATGTTTGGCAAGCATATCTGCAAAACTGCAGTGATAAAATGAAGGCCAGCAGCTTGCACTCAGACAATGCCTGCTTTCCTTCTGAAATCACATATCTTCTTTCTGTAAAACAGCAGAAACACCTCATCTTTCACTGCCTAGGAAGTGAGGCCTGGTCCACTTGTATTATATAAGCAGTGACTCAGCAGCCAGCCAGCTTTTTAGCCAGCTCTCCTTCCCAGTATGCAAGAAGTCTGGGTTTGTGGACACATAGAGCTGTGTTAGTTACAGTGTAAGGTAATTGGCATCCAGGGGTCAGCGAACAAGGCCAAGAAAGAAGGCAAAAAAGGTTTCAATGGTGGTATCAGCCACGCCAGCATCCCTGTGTGGCAAATCAACAGCTGACAATATCTACAGTATTTTGTCAGGAAAGATGCCAACTACATTGAACCTTCTGTATCATTGGCAATAAGTGCCTCTTCTTCAGTACATCAGAGGAATCAACACCAACACTCTCATGGTGTCACTGAGAGCAGCAGTAGTGGCCAGTGTGGTGGGGAGAAAGCTGTGGAGCTGTTTTCCCAGCACTGCTCAGTTTAGCTGGATGAAAAGGGAACAGGGTGGCAGCAAGATCGTGGCTGCATGGATGCACCAGATGGAGTACCACCAGATGGAGTACCAATCTCACTGTCACCCTGCCCCAGCCAGGTGTGCTGCAGTGACAAAGGTGTCAGGAGGGTGGCTCTGCCCCACCACATTGGCCGCTACTGGTCACCAGTACACGTTGTTACAGGCAACTATGGGTGGTAGCCAACTAACTCTTGTTCAGAGTAAACCCATTGAAATTAATGGACCTAACTTAGTCATGCTCATTGACTTCTATTGGTCTGAGTAACACTTAGCTTATTCTCTCCAAAACTGGAAGAAACCTTAGCTCAGTGATAGAACACATGTTTTATATGCAGAAAGGTCCTATGTTCAGTTCTTGCCACCTCTGATTAAAAGAATTGGGGGCGGGGGGACTTCAGCTAAGACCTTGGACAGCTGCTGCTATGGAAACAATGCATAGCACTGAGCTGGTCTGATTCATTGCAGGGATGGAAGAATCTGCCACTTTTAGATTCCCTCCATTTTTCCACTTGTAAGTTCAGTTCTGCACATTTCCAGTTTCCAAATTGTCAGCACACATTTTGCATAATCACTCCCCGCCCCCAAGCAATCTTCAATAATATAGTGCATTTCTGTATGTCATTTTCACCAATATATGTGTTTTATGCAAACCCCCCCCCCCAATATATGCATTTTTGTATGCATTGTTGGTTGGAGAACTGCAATGCAACATTTGGAGAAGTGAAATTCTATTTGAGGAAATGACATTTGATGCACAGATGACTGTAGATCAACGAAACCCGCACATGTCATGCAATAGCAGGGAGCATGCGCAGCAGGTGTTGGGAGTCAGACTGTAGTGCCAGTTCCCAGGCCTGGCCTACACATGTTCACTTGGACGTGTGAACATGCTTTTCATGTGTGCGAGCAGTGCACTCTGTATTGTAGCCAGGAAACCTGCAAAAAAGCACGGCGTTGGATCATCGGAACAATCCTATATGCATACATGCATGCTGTTCACATGACCAACCTGCTCTACACGTAGGTTAGGGATGCTCTTGCCCTTGAAATTCCACTTCCCTCCCTGTTTACATTCATGCGCCAGAGTATGCACTGATTGTCTCTTGAACAGGTCTAAGAACACATAGGTTCCACAATGTACTCTTCTATTTTTTTTGCTTAGTATATCTTATGTGTATAAACCTGAAGGAGCATCTACACCCACATCGTTCTGCCCGGACACTGAGGCCTTCTGGTGGTTCCATCGCTGCGAGAAGCCAAGTTACAGGGAACCAGACAGAGGGCCTTCTTGGTAGTGGCACCTGCCCTGTGGAACGCCCTCCCACCAGATGTCAAAGAGAAAAAGAACTACCAGACTTTTAGAAGACATCTGAAGGCAGCCCTGTTTAGGGAAGCTTTTAATGTTTAACAGACTATAGTATTTTAATATTTTGTTGGAAGCCACCCAGAGTGGCTGGGGAAGCCCAGCCAGATGGGCGGGGTATAATTTATCATCATCATCATCATCATCATTTAAGCTGAAACTAAAAGCAGACAGTTCACGGGTGCCAACTTGAATAAAATACTGGGTGGGGAGGTAGGCCTCACTCTACACAATTGATCATAATACACAACAGACACACACACCCCATCTGAATGGCAATGCCCCTCAAATATTTTATTGAAGGCATCAAAGGGACCTCAGCCCCTTGGAGTTGACTTCTATGGTTGTGTAGCATAATATTTTATAGATAGGGAAATGAGGCATAGGTAGCAACTTGCTCAAGGACACATGGGAAGTCCTGGAAATGCCTGGTCTCCTAGTCCTACCTATTAGATTACATCCAGACTCTGAAATGAACTGTACACAACTGGAAAACTGTTATTTCTGTAATACTATTTCAGCTGAGGTTGATCGTTTGGAGTTGTCTTCCCCTGCTTGCCTTATGTTCTTACTTAAGGTTATTATGGGAGCATTTGAAAAAACAAAGAATATTTTAGTGCTATCTTCTTGGCCATCTTAACCACTTCCTAAAACCTCAAATGATAATACTTTCCAGGAATAGCTGGCAAAGCTATTAATAGCCATGCAGCCATTTATGAAAATGAAGCAACCAGCCTTTTAGGGTCTCCCCAGGTCATTCTCTTACCCCCTTGTGCTCCTGCAATTCAAGGAGTTCAGATGCAGAATCAAAGGTCATGGGATCAAAGGTCATCCTTAAATCTTGACCTCTCTCACAATGGTGTTCGAGCAGCTTGGCCAATTTCCTCTAGGTTTTATTTGGCAGGCATGAGGCCAGCTTGGGAAGCAGCCTTTCCCACAGATGTTGAATATAAAAGAAGCTATGTATGAGTGGAAGTTATGCATGCAGATTGCAATCAGAATAGGGCAGGTTTGTTTTTTCAGCATATAACACAGGAATTGTTGTTCTGCTAAAGCACCAAATTCCGATCGCTGAACTCAAAGATATGTTTATATCCAGAGATTACATTCTTTGGTTTCACCTGGCAGTGTTATGTGTGCTCAGAAGCTCAGGCCTCATCTGTGATTCATAGTGTTTGGAGAGACTCCAGCTGAGAGACTCCTAGTGTCTCTGTTCTCCAAACGACCAACCATCTGGTTAATAGGCAAATGCTAGTTAGGATTTATGGCTTTTCTGTTTAACATGTTCACATTTATGAAAATGGTTGCTATCATTGCCTCTTGCAATTTTCTTATCTAACAGCTGTTTTCCCTTTGATCCCATTTTTGAACATTGCAATTTCATGATTAGATCATGTCCTTCCTCCCATCAAGGCCAATTCACATCTTACATTGTCTGATTCAGGAAATCAATCCTGCATGTCATCCCAGTGTTTGGTTGCCCTCTTGAGCAGGGATGGGCAATCTGTGGCCCTTCCGATTATTGGCCCTGCTGGCTAGGACTGATGGGAGTTAGGAGTCCAACAGCATCTGGAGGGCCACAGGATCAAATACTTTTATGATAGTGTATAGGAGAGAACCATGCTGTGGCTGTGTTTTGGTTATTTGTTGGGTCCTGGGTTATATCCTGGTCCCTTATTTGCATTTGTAATTTTAATGTGAAGGACAGGGTCTGCCCATATGGCAGTAAATTGTGCACAAATGGACTTTGGGGTTGGGCAGCAGCATACATCAGCTTGCAGATCATTTTTGTTTTGCTTACTACAGCAGGTTTAAAACTGAACTCTGATTTTACAGTTTTAACTCATTCCTAGTCCTATTGCATTGGGTCTCTTGTACACTACTTAAAGATGATTGTGATTCAGTGGTATATGAATTGTAGAAATAATAAAACATATACCAGAGGCTAATCTCAGTCATGTGCAGACATTATCTGCAGTAGTCCAAAGCCTATTTCAATGTTCACCCATAAAATCATGTCCTTTTTTTGGGAAACAGGAACTGCAAAACAGTGAACTGGAAGCCATTTCTAGCCTCAGAAGGATCCCAGTTGACTCTCCTTGGTCAGAATAGGACTTGACCGAATTTTTTTGAATCTCTATGTTTGAATCTCTGCTTTATCCTTTACTGCTTTCATCAGGCTCTCCACATAATAGGAGTGATCCACTCTAAATTGAGAGTTATCAAATGGAGGCTGTTTCAGTCAACCTCCACATGGTAGTGATAATAGGTGAATTAAAATCGGAGGTAAGAAACTTATGACTCTCCTTATGTTTTTCGACTTCAGCTGACATCAGCTCCAGGCAGCATGGTCACAGATGATCCAACAACATCTGGAGAGACAAAGATCCCTCATCTTTAACTTAACTGGAAGATCGCCACCTCCATGCTCACAGCATCAATCAGCTGTTTTCATGAGTTAGCTAAGTCATATAAAATGTTTCTTTCCTCTTTCTCTAATTTAATTTTCCTGTGAGCCTTCACTTCCTGATTTTACTAAGATCAGAAACAGATGTATTGAACTACAGGAAGCAGGGTAGAGAGAAGGAATATTTTTGTGATATTTCTAACTTGGCTGTATCCAGGAAGTACTGTGCAAGAGACCAGCTCTGCCATCGTATCCCAGCTCCTAATCTGGAAAATTACATGGGCTTCCAAACTTTTAAAAACCTGACCTCAGACAAACCTTGGAAAGGTTTACATTTACACATCACAGTTCAATAGAACTTTCTTTAGCAGGGAGTGCTAGTATCTCCTCCATCCAGAAACACCACCTCCCCGTTTGTAATTGCATTGTATTTCCATTAACTGCATTGATCCACAGGGATTTCTACCCTTTTTAATAGACTTGTTTATAACACCATGTGCTGAGCTCATGTTTGACACATACCATATCTAAAGAAGCAACAAATGCAATATGCGGAGCTCAATGTACTGACTTCAGTCCAGGCTTTCAGCATACTGAATGTAAAGCTGATTTAGTCTAAAGCTGGGCTGAATATCCCCCTCTCACTTTCACAGGGCTATTTGTGCCCTGCAAAAGTGGGTGTGGTGGGCATTTTTGAAAGAGTGGGTGAATTCTATGAATGTTCAGTGGTGGCTGCACTTCTAAAGTGGGGAGGGGAAAAAATATTTTTCAGCCTGAAGGGCACATTCCCTTCTGGGCAACCTTCCAAGAGACAAAAGTCGGCAGAACAAATGTGGATTTTACATTCGTACCATAGACTAGTTTCTACACCTGTTGTACATCCCTCTCTTTATTTCACTGAAATGCAAGAAAAACAAGGATGTATTCCATGTAGGCAATAAAAACCCAACAACTCAAGGAGGGTATAAGGCAGGACTGTTAAAAGGTGTGGCCTGTAGTGGTGCCTATGGCTGGGATTAGACTGAGCTTCCTAATGCCTGCTCTAAATAGAAGTTTTTCTGTTTGTTTTTTTAGACACACAGAAAAGCCTAACTGCTGCTCTAAGTGACAGCTACATTGTAGGGCTACCATCCACCTGGAGTTTCCTGGACATCACTGGAATACAGCAGTCAGCAACAGCGTCCGGGCTCAACAACTTTATCATAAAAAGCTCAACAACTTTTGTGTCCGAATTTTCACTTTTTGAAATATGGCAACCCTATTCTCGGGAGCTTTCCCAAAAGCATTCTTGGGGTAGAAAGATGCCTGTTCCTTCTGGCCATTTATGCATTAACTAAATTCAAGCACTCACTTTTAAAGTACTGTAACAGGTTTTCAACTTCATTCATTGCCATTGTAAGTTGTAGGCACTTTGCACCTGCTCGACTTCATCATTAGAATAATGCTCCTTGCTCAGATTGTTTTGTGTGTAAAGTGACTCAGGGCAGCCCTAGGCACAACCAAGACCTTAACACCAAATATGGTCTCCTGCTAATTTCCAGTGCCATGTGTTTGCTCTGGGTTGGAAACTGGAGCTGATGGTTGGCTCAGGGACTGTCCCATGTGTCTCGATTCTAATTTTGCTGTGCTAGGGCTGGGTCTTTCCAGTGTTTCCTGCCATGCTTAATTCAATAATGCATTCAGTAGTAAGAGTAGCACTATTTGACATATCGGCAATATTTACATTTCTATATTATAATAATATATCCACCATACTACAGGATTATAGCCAAAAAGGCATTATTTAAAGTTTAACACATGCCAGTGCTTTTTTGTACTGGCTGCTTTTGGATTTATTTACGCAAAGACTGTGGGGCCCCTGGCCTACCTGGCAGTGAGTCAGTACATCAAGTTCAAGGTCTGGGGGTCAATCCATGCAAGCAAAGTCCAAAGGTCAGGAAACACAGTCCAGGGTCAGTCCAAGCAAGCCAAGTCTGAAGTCCAGCTGTCAGGATACAGTCCAGAGTCAAACCTGAAGCTCAGTCCCATAGAGGTCCAGGAGCAGCCAAGCCAAGGTCCATCAACACGGGCAGTTGAGTAAACACAGCATCTCAGCTCTGCTTCCCTTTCACACTTTACATGCTGATTGCAGCATCTGGACTTGATGAGACATGTGACCCTCACCTGTTCCAAGCCTCCTCCAGCTGAGGAATCACCTGAGCCCCACCTGGCCAGCTATGGAACTGGGCTGTGGGGAACTTGAGCATTCATCCTGATTTGTTTTGGGGGAAGTTATCTGATGTTGTGTGAAGCAATTGCTATCCCATTCTGTACAGGGCATTTTCCTGTCACTCTTTGTCGCAAAATGTCTGATGGGGGAGGAGAGGGGGTTTCTTGCGCAACAGCACCGGCCAACTTGAATTGTGCAACTTGAATTTGTTGGCATGTGATTGAATCCCATCCCCAAATAGCAACGGTCTGGAGGTGCCCATTGTATCAGCCTTTCATGTTGTAAAGAAAATACATATGGCACATTGATACATCAGCAGTATTCCATATTTAATCAGTGCTGGTGCCTTCTGTTGTGCTTTGACTTCTCTAGTAAACCACTTTACTTCAGCCAGCAAGTGAACTTCAATATCTTTACTTTCACATAGCCATTTATATAATAGGAAACAGCAATGAGCAGAGGGATAAGGCATTCATAACACTTGATGTCATATATCCAGAAAAAATGTATCTACTACGTAATGACCACTTAACAAGAGATTACACTTTCTGCCCCTATCTACATAATAAAACATGAGAAGTGTCTTTTCATTATGGCAGCAGGACCATGAACTTTATAATTAATTGTAGCAGAGTTGGATTAATTGCTGTCTTTCTATCTTTGCCTTGCAATATATCTGAAAGACATTGGAAGTTGTGTTTGTGGCTTTGAATGACTCTCTGCAATTTACAGCTTGACTAATAGGCATCACCACATTTTCAATAGCTTTTATTATTAGAACATCCAGGATGCTTCTTGAATCTAGGAAGTCCATCATTGATTTTAATTAATTAACTTCCTCAGTGGGCTTTATCTGCAATTTAAAGAATGCTAAAGATGAAAAATGGAAAATTAATTAGGATGTGTGTGTTTTTTCCAGTTGCCACAACCTTTTTATCCCTGACATCTTCGATTGAAGTTACATTCTATGGTTGCTGCTTGTTATTGCTGAGGTTCACCATCACACAGACAGAGAGCTGGAAGCCATAGCCCATTTACCTTGATAATATTAGTGGTATTGCCCTTTAGATGGTGGGTAGCCATAGGCCGTAAGCCTTAAACCACTTACTCTGCCACATCCCAGCTGAGGTTGGGAGGAGTATCTGAGACTAAAGTGGTTTTACTTTTCCCAGCCATTGGTATCAATAGAGAGACAAGACGAGAAAATGGGTATGGGGGCAGAATTCTGTTGTTGTTGTTGTTGTTGTTGTTGTTAATAAGAAGGGCTGCAGGCCACAAAACTGATCAGGGTCACCAAGGGATGTTGTAACAGTGTGCATGACAACACAAAATAGCAGTTTTTACTTTCCACAGCTCAAGCTATGATGGCTGATGGGTATCCCCAAACTGTAGCTTAGGGTGACTGTGCAGTAAGTTAAGAATGTGCAGGAATTAAGCAATCAATGGACTCACTGGCCCATTATGCTACTCCCATGGTAGGGTAAACCCATTTGTGAGTGTGAAGGGGAGGTTGCTGGTTACCCCACCCCGTCACACAAGTGACTTTCCCTGAAGGCAGCTGTGTTGTAATGTGCTGTGCTGGGTAAGTCCACCTGCATATAAGGGAGAGGCCAAGACTGGCAGCTGAAGGAGCACCACCAGAGGGACAAAGTCAGAGTAGGTATTAGAAGGCATCAAGGACAGCATCGGCAGGGCTCTTCCCCCAAATTCTGGAGCTGGCCCTGAAAAGAGCCACTGAACATTAGGACATTAAGGCCATAGAAAGTTCCTTCAGTTCAGGAAGTTGGCAAATTCAGATATCTCAGACAAGAAGTGGGTTCAAGAGTCAGGAGCCCAGAATGGAAGCCAAGGTAGAAGGATCCTAGACTAATTACAAGGGAGTGTCATGCCGGCCTCCAAAGGATGTACATGGAGGAATTGCTCCAGCACTGCTCAGAAGCTGGATTAGCTTTGGGATAATGCTGCAGGAAAGTGCATTGCTCAATCACTCTTGGAAAAGTCAGTGAAGGATCCAAAAAATATTGCTCTAGCCCTCCCTGATCTGCACAGTCTGGCAGTGTTGGCAAGGTTCTTGGACATCCATTGCTACTTCTAGGTGGTGGTGAAGGCTGCAAGATGGAGTTTACCAAAGAGGAATCACTTGAATGTAAGGGTGCTGGAACAGAGGCATGCTGGAAATGTAAACAGAGCCATAATGAAAATGTACTAATTTCACTGGCTGATGATGGTGTAGGCTTCCCATTTTAGCACATGGCAAAGCTTGACTGGGTCATTTGTATTGTGTTTATTGTTCTGCAGCTAGCTCTGAACACACTGTCTATGGCAGTGTTTCTCAAACTTGGATCCCCAGCGGTTGGTGGACTGTAACTCCCACCATCCCCAGCCACCGATTCTGCTAGCTAGGGATGATGGGAGTCCAACAGTAGCTGGGGACCCACGTTTGAGAAACATCGATCTATGGTTGCCCTTGCTCTCTGCTTCTGGTGCACTGAAGTCAAAATATCAATTTCTAATGGATTTTGCTGCCTGGTGTGGCACACCCTCAATATGGCACACCCTCCCCATTCCATATGCAGAAGCCAACTAGATTTGGCAGCTGAAAGTGTTGAAAAGGGGAGGAGCATTCTCCAAGGCACCTGAAACTGCAGGCTACTTTAGGTGGTCAGGACAAGCTGTGTAGCTGAAACAGATCTGCTCTCCAACAGAAGTAAATGGCTGGGGGGCTTAGGAGAAACAGCTGCCCTCCCAGCATCAGCTAACTTAGATGGTCAACTTACTTTATGGAATAGTAGGGCTAGCCTTGGCTGATGCCTTCATATTGGGCATGGGATCCACTGCTCCAGTCAAATACACCTCTTCCCGAGAATGCAGTACGGTGGAAAACAGACACGGAGAGGGAGATTCGCAAGGGGTCTTCCACATCACATCTAGTTTAGCTCTAAATCTGTGGAAATGATGATTCCCCTCTTCTCATTTTATTCAAGTGAATAAAACTTTAATAAATAAACGTGGCAGCCCTGGACTTTACTAATCTTTTCCACTGATTCTAAGAATTGGTTTATTATACTGCAAAGCAACAGCACTTAATTGAAACTGAATGCACTGGCAACCCAGGGAATGCAGAGTGTGACGAAAATAACTAAAATTTCTTACAGGCATTGGCAAAGGGGAAATTGTGTAACTGCCCTGATGCAAACACTTGCAATTGTAAATTCTGATACCTTTTAAGGGGGGAAAGGAAGTGAATATCAACAGGTTTTATAAGATCAGTTTAATAAGTTTTTTTTAAAAAAACACACAAAACACACCGCTTTATACACATCTGTTTTCATTTGCTTTGTGCATGGTGCAGAATTCATAGTGTATAACAACAGTTTTGAGCTATGAAAAGAAATGGCTTCAATCAAGGAAATACGTTTATAAGATTGTCCGAGACCACAAACCATTATGTGTAAATAGATTTTTATGGGGTGGGGCCTTATCAACAGGTGGAAACAATGAATGGAACCAAAGGACAGCCCAAATTCAGCATGTTCTAGAGTAGAGCAACTGTTGTCAGCACCAGACAATTCCAAGAAGCAGCCATGCCCTTGATGGCAAAACTATGACTCAAAGCTAGTGTTATAGAACCTTTGTCTTGGGGGCTGCATGCAGCCCACGGAAACTCTCTATCTGGGCCGCAGGACCAGTGATGGCTGGTGCCCATTGCAGCTGGCAGAGTGGAAGGCAGGGGGACCAACTGTAGGTTGGAGACAGAGCTGATGAGAGCTACAGCCAACTCATTCTAGTTTTGTCCCCATCCTCTTCTCTGTGCCATTCTACGAGGGCAGCACTGAGATCAGGGAGGAGGAAGCTGACAGACAGTGGCACTTGCTGGATTGGTAAGAAGGCAGACAGGTGGGGGATATCTGAGGGCAGATTGAGACAGGTGGCACCCAGATGGGGCAACAATGGAGTGCTCCAGCCATGCCTTTTCTCAGCCCCACTCCATGCCCTCCTCAGGTGCCTTTGCCTTCCTGGAAAGTGTCCTTGAACAATGCTAATACTTCTTGCTTATCTGGATGGAGGTGTGTTTGTGTGTGTGGTGAAACCTATGACTTCTGTGGCTGGAATACATAGCCTACTGTGCTTTGCCCACTTCTTGGCTCTAACCACTGGCATGTGGCCCCCAGAAGGTTGACCACAAAGGACTACAGCCCTTGAGGTGAATAAAGTCCCCCCCCTCTAAACCTTATAGGGCACCATAGCTGCCAAGTCTCCCGTTGAAAAATCCGGGATCAGCAGTGGCGTGGCACCAGAAGTCGCTTCTACGCATGTCTGGACATGTGTAGAAGCAACTTCTGGTGCCGGTGCTGCCCGATTTCCGGTGCCCATACATTGGTAGCACGGCACCGGAAGTCGCTTCTACACATGACATGCATAAAAGTGACTTCCGGTGCCACTCTGCCTGATTTCCGGTGCCCAGACATGGGCAGAGCAGCACCCGAAATTGGTTCTGCGCATGTCCAGACATGCGCAGAAGGAGCCTCCCTGGCAAGTAGGAAATCGGGGGATTTACAGGATTTCTTTCTATTCGGGATAACAGCGGGAAACAGATTAAAATCTGGGGGTTTCCCACAAAAAAATGGGAGACTTGGCAGCTATGTAGGGCACATGTAATAGACAAGGAAGTTGAGGGGCCATATTTGAAAGGATGGTTCCTTATTTATGAGCCGTAGTCATTTATGAGATGCAACATGATAGCAGGTTATTAAAAGGACCCCATATTCTTGTTCTGGGACACACAAATATGTCATTTTCTTACCTTCTCACAAAGTGTTCTTACTTTAGAGCTCTTCAGGCAACCAAGGAATGTGTTGTGGGAAGAGGCAGCAAGGAAAGGACAAAAGGGGAAGGGCCAAGGAGAAAGATCCAGGCAGCCCAAGAGAGAATGAACAGAAGAGAAATGGGAAAGAGGAAGTCGTTGACACCAAATCCCTCTTTGTACGTTGGTGAGGCAGATGGGGAAGATGGGGACAACACACACACACACACACACACACACACACACACACACACAGTGATTTAACCTTGGGATGTGGAATTTGTGGCTCTCTCTATATTGTTGGACTCCAAGTCCCATCAGCCCCAGCCAGTAGTCAGGGTTGATAGAGTTGTAGTCCAACAACATCTGGAGGGCCTCAGGTTCTCCCTCCCTGATCACCTTCCTGCAAAATCACAACACAGGAAATGCTGTGCATATATATGTAAATTGATAACTTCCAAATAGCAAAGTGTATGGAAGGAAATGCCTTTCTCATGAGTACCCTCTTGTCCATGAGGACGTCCTCTGAATTCTCTGATCTTTGGAAATGAAACTGGTGTATACATAGAACCGGGATATTTTTTGGGTGGTGACCCACAATTTCTGGTATTTTCTACCAAGGAAGAGTACCAGGCATTCTTGCTTAACCCTTTTAGGGATGGAAGACAATCTTACTTCAGTGATCGCCAAAAAGAGAATATCTACTCTTGTTCTGCTTTTTTTAAAAATAATAATAATCTTGCTTCCCTTGAGATGTTGAATAGTTTGTTTTAAACAGAATTCATATTGAAATCTATCTTGAGTGTCCTGGGTGGGCCATAAGGCAGCATCTAAATGGGGAGGAATAAATGATTCCATCTTGTATGAATACAAAGTATGGCATGAGTACTTTTTCTGCCACAAATACGTGGTACAGATGGAAAAGCACATGCATTTCCCCTATGTAGGAAAAACACGACGTATGAAGCGACTCTTAATCATACTTGTTGCTTAATCTTCCTTCGTAGCAAAAGCATACTTCTTTTTTACTTCCCCAGACAACTTGAAATGATTTAGAAGATGCCAGGCCAACATTGCTAAGTTCTTTGTATGCAAACATCGGAGCATTAGAGGGGGAAACAGGAAATGGAGTGGAGACTTTGAAAAGAAACTGTCTGGAGAAGATGGAACCAATATGCTTTTATTTTGTGTAAATACACAGTTCTTTGTCAAAAGAGAGCAATCATGTGGCAAAGGCAGAACCGTTGTGTGAAATGGTGGTGAGTTTCCTCTTTAACAGATAAATGGCACCTCTCCCGACTCAGATTTACATCTACAAATGTTGAATTGATTCACACACACACACACACACACACACACACACTTTTGTCTTCTTTTCTTGATGTTTTCTTGTTCCTGCCCTAAAACTTTAGCAGTTAGCAAATATTATCTGAAGAACAGAGAGCAAAATATAAGATCTCACATCAGGTTTAGGGCCCAGCATCTATCCAGTAATTCTTTTCTGAACAAAGATAGCAATAGTGAGATTATGAAGCTACTGTATCTGAATATCATGCAGTGCCATCCTATCTGTGTCTTCCTATATGGGTCTACCTATAAGGGTCTCTATCCATGGTGGGGGGCAGCCGGATACACTTGCTCCTTGCCTTGGAGGTCTAAGCCAGCCGCGGGGCCCCACCAGGGACTGGCTTTTGTTTGAGTTTATACCTTTATTCTAACAAGACTTTCACAGCATGAAAAGTTTCAGCATCTAATATACTGTACTATTCTGTGTCTTGTTCTAGCCCCAGTCCTTTTTTCTGACTTTAATGTCTTCTACCTATCTTACCAATGAGTGAAGCCATACGCACAGATATTAGTAGAGACTGTAGGCTAGGGAGCCTTTGACGACTGTCCTGCTTTATTTCTGTATATGCAGCTAGAAATAGAAAGTTTCTAGGAAGATGTGGGAGCAGGGGATAATATTGAGCTGTACCTTGAAAAATTGAATTAGTTATACATGAAAGGTTACTTTACAATTCAACTTAATAAGAGCTACTGGTGTGAGCAGCTCTCTTGATGAAAATGCCCCTTGCTTTATAGAGCCTCAGGTCAAATCTTACTTCCTGAGTTAGCTCTTTTGTACCACTTTTGCCAAGCAAAGAATAAGTAAGTTGATGAATTTGGTTCCCTCGCTAACTATTTATTTCTAACATGTATGACAGTGACCCCGGAAGCATTTAGAAACCAAACAGGAACATATAGTGCAGGGTACCCAAAAAGGTGCTGCCCAGATGTTGCTGAACTGCAACTGCCATCATTCCTGGCTATGCTGACTGGGAGCTGGAGTCCACCTGAAATGCCACAAGTTTTCCATCCCTGCCCAAGGCTTTGTTTGCTATCTAGCCTTGTTCCTCTGGGATGTCTAATAACTAGTTCGACATGCCCTGCATGAGGGCAAGTAGGAAAGTCTTCTGAACCTTCCCAAGGCCAGGAGAACAGTATAGATTTAGAACAGTGGTTTGCAGAGGGGCATAGTCCAGAGGGGAAAAGCTGGGAAATACTGTGTGAGGAACAGCTAGAAGAGGAAACACCAGGAAAGAGACATTTGGCAGATTCGGTGTCCTTGGACAGCATTCCTGACCTCTCCCCCCCCTTTGCCTAAGAATAGATGGGCTTTGAGAGTGATAGATCAGAGAGCTTAGAGGCAACAAGCTCAGATTACCCGATGTAGGAGTGACGTAGATTAATAGGGACAGAGGGGAGCACCTTTACTGGGAGCAACACCATTTCTAGAGAGAGATGCATTCCTTTGTTTCTCGCTGTGATTATTAAAGAAACTAACTGGTAAGAATGCTCCTTTCGTTTGATCTACTTCTTTACTGTCACTGGGGGAGGGATCCAATTCCCTGAAACCTGACAGGGTGATCCTTAACCTTGGATCGACCCTGCCAATCAATCATTCAACAGTTGGGCGGGATGTTTCTGGATACACTTCTAATGCCTACACCACAACCTACTGGTAGCTGTAATCAATAAAGCTGTGGGCTGTTTTATCTCAAAAACCTTGTCCTGTGGTTATGTCATCTTTCATGTTTTGGCAGTCCCCAACACGCCTGGCCTGTGACAGGCTTACCACACCTTGTGTGCAAGAAACAGCAAAGCAAACCTTGCTGGGAAAAGCCTCAGCCATCTAGTAAATCATTTTTCAGCTGGCATTGGGACATTTAGGGATTTCTTATCATCATCATCATCACCACCACCACCACCATCACCATTTTATTATTAACATTTGTATACTGCCCCATACCTGCAGGTCTCAGGGCGGTTCACAGGATAAAATCACAATAGAAAAACACAGAATACATAATCAAAATAAAAACAACACCCCTTCCCTAACACGTTTTATAAGGGCATTGAATGTCAGCCAGTCAAAGGCCTGGTAAAAGAGGAATGTTTTTGCCTGGTGCCTAAAGGTGTATAATGAAGGCGCCAGGTGAACCTCCCTGGGGAGAGCATTCCACAAACGGGGAGCCACTGCAGAAAAGGCCCGTTCTTGTGTTGCCACCCTCCGGACCTCTCATGGAGGAGGCACACGAAGAAGTGATGCAGGGATGAGTGGGAATTCATATATTCCTGAGCTCCATAGCGGAAGAGTGAAATCAAAATGTAACCAATGAAAGGCCTTTGGACAAGGATTGTCCTCATTAAACTAAGTTGGGATGTTTGCCAAGGTAGCCTTCTTCCTATGTCCGATATTATTATTATATTATATTATATTATATTATATTGCAGATAACTACAGCAGCATGAGAAAGTCTTATGAAACAGTATTGTTATATAAACTTCTCCTTCATGTAATCTCATAGAGCAGAGCTTTCCAAACTTTTCATGTTGGTGATACACTTTTTATACATACATCATTTTCATAGCTGCCAAGTTATCCCTTTTTTAAGGGATTTTCCCTTATGCTGAATAGGCTTCCTCGCGAGAAAAGGGAAAACTTGGCAGCTATGCCCTAGCTAACAGGACCAGTGGTCAGGGATGATGGGAATTGTAGTCCCAAACATCCGGAGTTTGCTTATGCCTGACCTATGGCATGATCTAACATGCTCATCTAGTGTTCTTAACTAAAATACCGGTAGTTTTCCATTTCTTTCTTTCAGTGTGAACAGAGGTGATCTAGTTGTGATACTGGTGCGTGTCATGTTTATTATTTATACCCCGCCCATCTGATTGGGTTGCCACAGCCACTCTGGGCGGCTTACAACATATAAAAAAACATACCGGTAATAAAACATTAACTTTTTTAATAAAAAAAACTGTCTTCTAAAGACAGGTACTTATCTCCTTGGCTTAGGGGGGGGGGTCACATAACTCCATACCCTCCAACATTTCTCCAATAAAAATAGGGACATCCTACGGAAAAGCGGGACATTCCAGGATCAAATCAGAAACCAGGATGGCTTCTGTAAATCTGGGGTTGTCCCTGAAAAATAGGGACACTTGGAGGGTCTGTGTATGGGTGAAATACATTCAGCAGCAATACCTATGGCACAGGCCCACAGTTAGTAGAAACTATATATTATTCTAAGAAGACAGCGCCAAAGGAGTGGAATACAAGTGCTGCTACAGAAAGAGTAAACAACAGACTTCAGTAACCTTAATAATTGTCCTCATGTGGCACCAGAGCTGGCCAGTTGCTGACACAGGCTATACAAAATACAGCCTCATTAAGAAACCACACACACACAGACACACACACACACACACACACACACACACACACACGGAATTGTAAAGTGCATGACCATGACAGGCTTGAATTCCACAATATTATATGCAGGTTTTTTTCGTGCCTACCTTCTTTGTTGCCAAGTGGTGACTGAGAATCTTTTCTTGGATGAGGTTCAGCTGGAGCTATGGGCAAACAATACTGCAAGGACGTTCCTTCCTGCTGACACAAAGTATTATGCTGATTCTTATTACAAATAAATAAAGCTGCATTAAAAGCCTGAGAGGAAACCTGTGTGGAGAGGGGCTTGCGGGGAGAGCAGCCCTAAAGGTCCCTCTTGTGTCTTAATGCAGAGTATTGCTCACTTCCCTACGGAAGGAAACAAAGGATCCATAGACAGCAAAATATATCAAAATATATCAAAATACAACATATTTACATATATTATCATTAAAAAATCTCTCATAAATATTGCAATGCAAAACTGCTATCTCCTGAACAGTCCAGGAGGATTTTATGCCTTGGACAAACTGGCATCATAGCAACAATATTCCCTAGTTTGCTGAGCACCCTACACTATCCTAGTGTGTTTTTGGCATGTGGGTGTGAGGGGGGTGCTCATGGTGTAAGACCACCCAAGTGAAGTGTAAGATTCCTTATGAACTTCCTGCATACATTTATTGAGGTTGTCAGGTGGTGGTGTGCCAGTTTACTCTTCCAATCAAGGCGATACATTGCTAGCGTGTGGGATCAATGTAGGGAGCAATTCTTTATTTTTCCGCATTCGATCACGCAGAACTATTGCCATCACGTAAGAGCAGAAAGCGAGTAACCCTTTTCAGACTGAGGGGTGCATTCCCCCACGGTATGCACCACCTTTTGGGGGTAGCAAGAGGTAAATGTGGGCAGAGCAATGGATCCGACTTTTCTACCTCTATATAGTAGATTACAATCCAGTCATGTAAAAGCCAGATGTATCTATACACCAGAGGCATTGGGGGACGGACGGACATGTTGTGTGTGACATCATGCATGTGATGTCCCAACATCATGTCAGGATGTCAGAGGAACCAGGGGGCAGAGCCAAACACAGCGGCAGTGCAGATTCAATTACCATTAGCCCCTCCTGCTGCCTCTACTAGTTGGGGGCTGCTTCCCCCTCCTTCCCCTTCACAGCAGCAGCAGCAGCAGGAGGAGGAGAAGCCAGCCACTGAAGTCACACTGCACTGCTCACCACACTAACTCATTTGGAATTAAATCCCACTGATACTATGGAAATAAATTCCAAGTAAATATGTTTAGGATTGGGGAGCCGGCATGCTCAGGATCATGGAACACTGACTACCCATGAAAAATTAGGCATATTGTTTTTGCATAGGACATGTGGCACACAATCATATTTGCACAATTATGTGCAAGAAAGTGTCTGTGTCCTGTCCCCCGTTCTCACTGTCATCTTAAATATACACATTTGAAAGACACTTGCACTGAACATTTTGACCAGCTTCTACAAAAGCAAGATCAGGTTATGAAGCACGGGGTATGTGCTGGTAAGTACATTTACAAGTACAACTATTTTCCCCTGACAAAAGACCCATAAGTAAGTGTTTTAAGGTGGGATGGAGATAGCAGGAAGGAAAGGGCAAAACACCCCACACTGGGTAGCATAGTTGGCACAGCGGTCCAATTAACACAACCCAGTGGGAAGTTCTCTTGTGTAAATATTAAAACTGCTGTGCTCTAGCAGAGCTCTCATTTACTTAAATGGGAAGTACACAAAAAGGTTTTGCGTGTTCAGACCTTTAAACCTCCCCCTTAAATAAATTCACACAAGACTCATAATTTTGGTTTGGTTTTTGGCAGAATTTAGGCCACAACTTTATTGATTACAGAAAGTGAGTGGTTGCATAGGCTCTGGTTCAATTAGCTCCATGCTTTGTTGCAGGTAGCTCTGGCCCAGGGCACCAGCATAGGTCAGCCAAGGGTGAACACCTGGAATGGCAGAAAGCCAGGAACAGGCTATGTCCACCACCCAGATGTCCCCCTGGACTCAGGCACAGGCACAACCCCCTCACAGGGTTGACCAAACCATTGAGTCCCTGAATTCCTTTAACGGAATACCCTTCACATAGGGGTAGCGAGAGCGTTCTCCCATCCCTATCACCTGAACCAGAGCCTATCCACAACATTACAAGTTGTGATGATTTGCTATGCGGCAGGTGAAACCCAAATGGCACCAGCTAATGAGCCCAGTGGGAAAAATTCCTGCCATGCCCGTCCCAACGACAGACGACACACGACGGCATGGCACAAGCCCTAAATGTAGGGAGAGGTGGGCGGGTGTTCCGATGCACTGACCAAGAGAGAAAGCTCTGGAAAGCTCTGCATAGGTATATATAGGTCCCTCAATCCATTTAGCCTGCGTCCCATTGGCCTGATTGAACCCTGCATCAAGGGACCTACCAATTGGGTGTTGTGGCTATCCAATCATACCCACCCACAACACAGGGTTTGGTTGCCAGGTCTCACCGCAACACGTGCCCTCTTTAAGAAAGTACACGGTTTCTGACATTTCTTATGTACTACAATGCTCTCATCTTTATGGCCCCTAAAGCCTAGAATTTGCCATCCCCCTCTTTCTTTAATACCATTGGCAGATGTAAGCCAGTTTGGATGAATCATTGTTTATCAACTAGAAGCCTGGGTCAAATCTGTTATTAAATCTGTTTCTACAAGAGCTATGTAAACCAAACATCACAACGAACACATTCTCTGAAGTTTGCACAAATATTCCCTCAGTGTTGTTTTTGTATGTGCATATTGAATGTGTGAGACGAAGAACACAAAAGTGAAATAATTGTAATATGAATTGATCTTTTAATTCTGTAAACTGATTCTGTTGCAATGTGTGAGGGGGAAAACATTGATCTTTGTTCCCACAGAAACATCTATCAGGGAAGTCTGCTTGCAGCTGCTATTTTTGAACAGCAGCACAATGGCAGATGGAAATGCAACTGTGTAGAGGCAGCATTTTACATGAAGTCATTCCAATGAAGTAGTTCATGCGGATGCAACATTTTCACTATTCTACTGCAAGACTTTCAGATTACAGTGGTGCAGTGAAAGCAAATGGATTCATGTCCCAAGCTGCTTTACCCGAATAATCTTGTGTGCGCAGTGGCATTTCAGGTGGTTAAAGTATCATGGTTTCCATGTATGAATCAGGCCTAACACCTATATCCAGCGAAAGGAGCATAAATGCGATTAGGACTGTGTTGAGCCAAGCTTGTGTATCTCTACACCCAGGTAAGAGCTAAGGTGGGATTGTGACAGGAATCGTAGCTCTTCCTCTCTCAGTTGCAAACCAGGTGAAGTGGAGCATGCATGTGGAGGGTAAACAGGATCCTCTCGAGTCCTAGGGTGATATCTGCATAGAACATAATGCATGCGCTAGGCTGGATTGTGTCTTGTAATGTCCTTCATTAACTTTCACAACAGTTTTCTTTTTAACACAGTAATGTGAACATCAATGAAATAAAAACCCTCACACAGTATCCAAAATTCATAGTGTTTATTATCTCTAGTATCATATTATATTGCATAAATACTCTATCCTTGTTATATGTCTTTTTTCTTTTTTAAAAAAGTGATAACTTAGGAGATCATATTAGCCAAGAAATATAAAAATAAATAGGTTCATTATATGCATTTTATTACCAATTATAACCCTTCTCAGAAGGGAAAGAATATAAATACTTATAAAGTACGCATCCTCTATAGCAATATATTTTACTATATACATATGGAGAGCTATATTCTCTCATAGTCTATGAACTAGCACATCCTTTTTAAATATGCAGGGACTGGCATACTGCTGTGGATGGACCTGCTATCCTGCAGCAATCTTCCCTGCCTTACAAGTGATTCGAACAATGCAAATTTGTGGGGTGCCATGTATTAAGCGATTTTTTTATCAATAAAATTCCATTTACTCTTTGTAGAAAACACAAGAATATTACTTTTGATGAGGTGGAGAGCTGTATCTGAACAAAATAGTGGCTGTTAGATAACTCAAATTCTAACAATTTAGGAGTATGTTTTCATGGTGAAAACATTGTGCTCCAAAGCTAAATTTGTGTTTTGTTGGAGTCCTGTGGAACAATTGTGGGCATGAAGAACACACACACACACACACACACACACACACACACGAGCGATCAATCAATCCAGGGCAGTGAGAACAGTGTGCGGTTCTCGAACTGCTACCATTCTAACTCGGCAGGCTGAGCATACCAGCTACAATGAAGAAAAAGGATCTCATTAAAAGGTTTTAAGAGCACTACATTCTAGTTATCAGGAGATTTTACAAGCAAACATCATTGTAAATGTTTGCTTCCTGGTGGAGAATATCACTCTACTGTTATATAAAACTATTGATAGCAGCCATGAACAATATAGTTTCCCCCCCAAAATACTGTTATGTTTCTTGCTTTTGTGAGGTAGGCAAGAGCTGACCAATAATTAAGCTTAGAGGAAAATGGACTTCCCCCTCCAACTTGGATTAAGAGAGGGATTTTATCAGTACCACAAAACAAATTCCTTAAGTTTTAACAAAAAAATCAACTCTCACTAAAACGTTGAAATGTTTGTTTAAACTTCTTTGGCCACTGTCTATGTTTTGTTTAATTTGTAACAGGCTTAAAAGAGGAAATTGTAATGCCTCGGGAATTTTACCTGCTGAAGATGAAACAGCTAGCAACTAAGATTTTTCTTCTTCCAGATTTTCAGTTGACATGTTTTTTTTTTTTACATTTCAGTATACTATCTAACATTATTTGCACTGTTCCATCTCAGTGGATTCCCTGTGAATTTTCCATGCGAATTACAATTGCTACCTCTCAATAGTTCATTTTCAGTGCTTTGGTCTGAAGGGGAAAAGAAAACAATCAACTTTAGCTTCCCCCAACCTGTTAAGGTTTAGCTGCAGTTTGTAACATTGCAGAAGTCTATTAAATGTTTAGGTTTCTTTGAAATGTCACAGCTTTCGTTGGACAATGTGGCACCACCAAAGGACATGCATCTTAACAATCTCTTTTTGAAGCCTTTCCCGCATGTCTTAGAGCACGGTGACCAGCCTCCCAGCTGCCACTGTGGGCATGGTGTGTCTGCACACGGCCGGACATCGCTTGGCTTGAGTTCTTTTGCACAGTCTGTGGCAGGCTGTCCATTAAGGTCTCTGCACTCTACAGATCTCCTCTGCCAACCAGTACCGCAGGACTTAGAACATTCTCCCCATTCTTCAAAAATCCATTCAGATAAGATCGTCTCCTGAATTGCATTGAAAGAATCAGTCTTTTTGCTGGGAGGTTTCTCGGAACCTGCTTTCTTCACAAAATAGGTGTATTTGATCTTAAGTCGAAACGAATCACCCACAGTAAGGACCTGTATTGTTAAAGGTTCCTTCAGTGGGCTGAAGCTGCGGATTCTTTCCAGAGGAGCTGAGGAGCCACTGTATGTCAACACACTGCCTTTATGGGTGATGTCTTGCTCCACAGTTGATAGTGTATAGTCACCATTGAGAATGTAGGTGCCGTCTGCAGCTTTAATAGCAAGGAAGCTGCCGTCCTGCCTGATACCTCTGTGATTCCGTTGTTTAACTTCTATGTTCGTTGCCCCAGCAGGGATCACAACAACATCATGATAACCAGGTCTAGAGGTAAGAAAAAGAGGACAGCAGTTGAGTCTTCAGTATATCCTTATTTACTCAAGGATCACATTAAGTACAGAAACTTATGATTAGCTAGATATTTGCAGCTTCAAAAGTTGACGTTCCTGTACATTAACGCAAGCTTTAGGTAAGCTTTTGATTTTAAAAGATGAAAGTTTGGTACCTCAGCTGAATAATATAACTGCTCTACAATCCTAGTGGATAAGACATATCTGTAAGCTATTAGGAAGAGTTAAGGATAAAACCCCAAATACCTGGAACTAGAAAGTGTTCCAGACACTTTCTTGCAAGTAGATCCATTTCCTCCACAGACGCCACATTTATCAAACTTCTTACTGGAGCCTATGATGCGATCACAGCCAGCTTTTACACATTGCCCCTGGACACAGACTGAAGTGGACTCTGGGCTACACAAGGTTCCATCCACCACCTTTAAAGAAAGCAAAGAAGCCATGATTAGAAGGCACCTTTAAAGAAAGCAAAGAAGCCATGATTAGAAGGGCACACATGTGTTTGTACTAACACTAAACATTTTTGGCACCAGGTACAATCCACCCAGAGTTAAACACTTTTAAATCACAATGGTTTCAACGGAGGAGATATTCAATGTTCCCCACCAAAAATCAACAGTGGGCGTCATAATAAAACTAATTTTATTGTCCTTGTTCAGTGAGTGTGATGCATGTGTAGAAGTGGGTTTCCATAAACACATGACTGGCTGGATTATGGACTACATGCATAGAAAGGTACTGCCTAACTGCTTCCTGGATTTCTATATCCAGCACTTGGGGTTGTGCACATGGTTCGTGATCATTAGGAACTGTGTCTGTATAAAACTGAACAGAAGCTAGGCATCTGTGAGGATTTTGGGGGGTTGGTAGGGAATGTAGCAGAGTGAGCAAGTACAATCTCCTCTTCCCTCTCAGACTTTAAGCCTCCCCAAATCTCTGACATTGGTGGTCAGAACTGATAATATTAAGTCCTTTCTTGGGCAGTTCATAGCATCACAAAGACAGCTCACTGCTCCTTGCCTGTCTCTCTAGATCAAAAGTTATAAATTTATATTCTGTAACAGCAACAAACAGACTTTGATCTTCCAGCACTTGTGTCAGCAGGAGCCTAATTAATTTCTTCAAGGATCAGGAAGTCAGCATATAGCCAAGTAATATTTCATTATGAAGAATATGACTATACCTTACTTTAAGCTTTGGGGGGATGAGTTTTTCTGACTAATAGCTTCGAAACTGAAACTAAATCGAATGGTGGGAAGATTGGATTGCAGTGAAGCAAGGGGAGTGAAGCTATTTGAATAAAGTGTTAGTTTCCATATAAGGGTGTGCTTCTCTAAGCAATTATTAGGAGCAATAAAATTTAATGGCACATATAAAACTTTGCCTATAAGTAATACGCACCGACACTGACACCCACACCCACCTTTGGCTGAAGGACAAAGAAATAGCCAGTGCCTTTTGCAAGGCAGGTAAGCTTGCATCTGTCTTTGGGAGTGACTCCAGCAAACTTGGGTGTCCATTCCACAACAGGCCCAGTTCCAAAAGGAGACTTGGAAATGTCATTGTGAGTCTCACACTGTTCCTCCCTGAAGGTTTTGCCTGTGTACAGAAAATACATTTATTAGGCGTTTTGAAGATGTCACAACTACATTTCTTTTCTATTTGAAAAAAACCTGATTGTAACTTACCATTGTTGTCTGGACAGTCTTCAATGTTGCACGACCGGTACTGCACCCGCTTTCCCTCACAGTATTTCCCGCCGTTCTTGGGAACTGGGTTGTCGCACTCTCGCACAGAGTACTGCACTCCACCACCGCACGTCCTGGAACACTCTCCCCAGGAGCTCCATGATCCCCAGGCACCATGAAGAGGGGTCTACATTTCAAGACACAGAAATAAGCCCACATGTTAAATGCTTTGGGGGAAAGCATTAATCATTCGAAACATATTTTAGGCTGCAACTCTGTGCCTACTTTCTAGTGACTGAGGCTGTGACCCTATGCATGCTTACCTGGGAGTAAATCCTACTCAAGTAAGACCCACTTACTTCTGAGTAGACATGCATAGGATTGCATTGGCACAGGATCTGCTATACTACCAGGTCATGTGATAGCAGCCAGGCAATTTGTTATACCAGCCTGGCAGCTAGCCTAATAGAGTGTCATTTTCCTCTGTTGCCCCTGCCCTAGTTGGCATGAGTGGTGTGGCTGTGGTGGGGGCTATGCTGCCCCATTAGGCCATACTGCTGCCAGTCGGATGTTTGGACTGCCCCCTTACTTCTCACTTAACACACACAGGATCACTATACTAAGCTAAAATATTTAGATTTATCGGAACTAAAAACTTGAGTGGCCCAGAATATTCCTAATTTGTTTAGCCATATCTTCATGCTGCATTTTAAATTGTTGTGCATAGGATCTTGAGGTGAAGGGCAGGTAGCAAATCAAATCAGCATCATCATTTTTACTATTAATTATTATTATTTATATTCCACCATTTCCCCATTCTGGGACTCAAGGCAGCTAAAAATAATTACACTGCACATCATCACTCTTGATTAAATACATATTTTGTTTTCTTTCGTTTTAAATCACCATACTTACATCATAATGCTTCCTGTCTGTCTTCTCAATGCACTTGCCATTCATGCACCACTTTCCCTCTCCACAAGTGGTGCCGTCTGCCCAAGGGAAATGTTTGGTTTGGCACACAAGCAATCCACCAGACATGCCAGTACACCACAAAGTTGTACATGTGCTGGCTACATCAGGACAGTGTTTGGAATCTTCTCCAAATGTGAACTGGCACTGCCTATTCACATCATACTGTCTGCCAGGCAGATCAGAAGGGAGTTGGATAGGCTTGTGCGGCTTGTCCAGCAAGCATTCGCCTGGAGAAAGGGGGAAAAAAAAGAGTGATGGGAAACTTTTGTTAAAAAGTTGGGTGGCTTTTCCTGTAAATAGGATAGTATCAGAAAGAGATCTGAGAGATTTCTGATCTGAGGCATGCACTCACTAAGATTTATTTTACAAAATGTACTGCAACAAAATACGTCTAAGCAGGTTCAACAGAGATCTGTTGAACAATTGCAGGAAAGTGATCAAAATAATGATTCAAAAGCTCTGAGGAACATAGGTAGCAGTCTTAAGGCCACTGGGCCCATGCAGCTTAGTAGCCATGCTTACTAGGGCTGATGGGATTTGGAGGCAAACACCATCTGCTGGATGGCAGGTTCCTCATCCCTGGTATAAATGGATTGGCAGTGGCTTGCTGGGGTTTCAGAAATGATGGCCTTTTCCTTGCCCCACTGGGGCAAGATGCTGGCGATTGAGACTGGAACTTTCTGCAGGAAAATGTGTCCATCTTTGCACACTACAAATGCTATAAAAATGACTGAAAAAGGGAATGTTTTAGACAGTTGAAGTGAATCTGTCAATATTTGACAACATATTTTCAACCATAAAATGGAAGTTGCCCATTGAACTTAGGAACACCCCTGCGATCTGGCTAGTTTCCAGTAACAACCAAGTAGAGAGGCCTCTAGGAAATGTGTGTTGAGGTTTCGAAAGCACTAGTCCTGCTCTATTGGCCCTCTCTCCCTAATACTCAGGAGCATGCCGGACACGAGCACAGGGACTGCATTTGTATTACTATGACTAATAGCTGTCTGATACAGCTGAAGAGCAAGTAAAATTTGTTCTTGACATTGTCACAACAGTATGGATGTCACTTACACACAAGCATTTCCTGTTTCGCTTAGATAACCCACCCACATGGCTGAATGAGCCAATTGTGTGGGGTTTTCTTATGCAGCCACCCCTTCTGGAATGGTGCCACTTCTGTGGGAAAGAGCCATGTAACCTTTAAATAATCCCCCAGGTGTGTGTAAGTGGTCTAAAGGGCAATTAACAGCAGACTTATATTAGAAAGCAGCAGAATTGTTTCAGCAAGTTGGAAATTAAAGCGTTAAATGTAAGCAGTATATGAACCCTAGCATTACAGAGATAAATTGAAACCACGACTTACCATGGCCATTATCCAAAAATGTAGTAATCATATAAGCACTGCACGGAGACCACGGCTGGCTTCGATCCAAGTTGGAAAGCATAGATGCCATCATATGGGAGTCCCTGCTTATACCATTAATACCAGCACATTGCTTTGCATCGTCATGGGGCATACTGAACACATGGCCTGAAAAAAAAGATAGCATCATAAAATCTCCTATATACATAATGACTCTTTAAAATTACCTTCTGTTACACTAAGTATTACACATCTGCATGGATGTAATTTTGATGTGTACTACTGGAGAAAAGAAGTTTAGGACTCCCAAGGACAAAATGATAACACAGCAAGTTTTGCGTCAGGGTTGCAAGGCCATCTGCCAGGGTTGCAAGCAGCCAAAAGCTGCAATTCAGAGTATAAGCAAACTTTGAACAGAAGACCCTCTCTTACTTCCTTTGGTAATTCACATTTGGCCAATGGACCCGCAATAATGCCCCATGGAATAAGGCTGCATAATGCAGCATTGGAGAATTTTGAAAATAGTGCAGATTGGACTGATCAAGCAGTTCTGGCACTGTTTCTCATGGCAACAAAACTTTTTTGACATGTATATTTTGAGAGCAGGGAGAGTAAACCCTCAGCCATCTTGTTTGGAATCGCAAGAAAGCTGCCCTTCCAAAATGTTATTTGAAAGAGTTTTCTTCCCCACCCCTGAAGATCAAGCTTGGGGATAGAGCTCATTGTATTTCCTCCACTTTGCTGAAATGCCAAAAAAAAAGAAAAAAGAAAAAGAAAAAAAAGCTTTGGCAAAACACTTTGATACAGCACTAATTAAAAGGCCCTTGTTTCCTGTGATTGCTCTCCAAATGCTGCCCAACTTTATGCAGATTCTCAGTAAGGTGGCTCTATCGCTTCAGACCACACACACATGGGGATGCTACCTATGGTCTTGTTTCTTCAGATTACAAGTGGAGGCTCACATAATTGAATGCTTCTCTAGGGAGGCGGGGAAATCAGAGAGAAGGGTTCTGACCTATCCTCCTTAAGATCTAGTTTTCTGTGTAAATTGATATTTTGTTGTTGTTGGATGAACACTCAATAATGCACGCCCCCCCCCACCTGTAGTGTGAAGACGGACAACCCAGGCAAAGGTTTACCACCTCATTGAGAACTAGACCACAGTAACAGGGAATCATGCTGCTTTAATAGCTTAAATGCAGACTAAAATGCATAATGTATGTTTTAAAATAAATCAAGGCTGCCACAGATCTCTCTTGAATCTCAATTACCTAATTCATGAGTGGCGGTAAAAGCAGCTTGCAAGCCATCATCTTCTATGACAGAGCAACTGCGGTTTGGATCACAAGCAGTTCCCACATCAGCCATCCCAAGTGTATCGCATGTCTTGGCACCACAGAGATCCTATACAAGGAGAAGAAGAGCCAGTTTCATTATTAATTAGGTCAGGAGCTTAACCTTGGCATGAAGAGTCTTACTTTGGCAGTTTGCCTTTCCTTCTGGAAAGAGCATTAATACTCAGAATTTCAACAGGTATAAAGATAATTCTCTCTTGGAAGGACCTGCACAAAACTTTGCTATGCTAATTGTGGTAGTCATGCTGCAAAGAAATATATTTTAAGTCAACAGTGTAAGTTTCCTATGGAGGTTTTCTAAAATAAACTGTTTGGGTAATTATCCCACACTATAATGTATGAGTTTTCCCCACCTACTTTATGCAGTTGTGTGGCAATGGAAATTTACCTAGAACTTCTTGTGAAAGAGTTCCAGGTGGATTTGCCGTTCAAGCAGGAGCCAACAAATCTCACAAATCAAATTCTCAGCAGTGTGTATGCTGAACTACTTACTTTCTGTAGTTTCCAAATGGGTGAAATTACAAAAAGTATAGCAAGTTAAAACTGGTGCATTAACATATTTCTTCAGTGACTGGATCTTTGGAACAATATTTCTTAAAAAAAATCAAATAAAAAGTTTCTGGATGCATTGGTTCCAAAGTCTTGTGATAAGTAAATAAATGTATTTTATTTACTTTTTTACTTTTAAATCCTGCCTTTTCCCATCATGGAACCCAAAGTGGTTCCCAGCTAGTCACCCATCCAAACACTATCCAGCTCAGATCTGCTTAGCCTCAGCTTAGCCTATGTACTTCCAGACCATACTCGGGAATCTGCCAAACAAACCCATTCCTTTTTTATTCTTTTCTCCTTACCTGTCTAGTGAAAAGAATTGCAGTGTCATAATGCTCAGGATGCCGGTCACTAGGAGGATTGTGTTGCTTTTGCCAGTTGCAGAAATTTTTTAAGGTAAGCGCAGCGTTTGAGGACACATCAGGCCCCTTCTGCTCCTCATAGATGACCATTATTTTCACTACCACCAGACTGACAGAGTTCCGGATGCTGGGATGTTTATACAATTTGGCAGCCACAGACAGGAGTGTCAGAAGATAATGTTTCAGCCCATTGCCATGGAACTCTGCCATAGATTGGTCAGCTACAAGCAAGGTTTCCACATAGCGATGGCTTGACACAAATCTTTTCTTCCTTGTACTTCTATGTCCTGTATTTTAGAAAAGAAAAATACTTATAAATAGCTGACTGAGGGCTTGTTTTATACATAGAGCTTGAACAGTAAACATTTTCGACAGTTTAAAGTAGCAAAGATGCTTCTTCTTCTTCTACTTAAAAGCGAATTCTGTTTCAATCTAGGCAATATTTCCACCACAGGTAAAAATATAAATCTCCCTTGCTGCTGTGAATCATTCTTCACAAGCAACCTATGCCAAGATTCAGCCTCTAGAAATGAGAGGCTGACTCTCAGGATCAGGTCCAAAGACTCATCATGGAGCCATGCATGTTACACATGCCCACGTTTTTGTGCTTGGCAAAATACTAGGAGTGGGGTTTCCCCACTTTTCTTGGAAATGGCACATCTCCTTGCTGATGACATCTGCTTTCTTGGTTTGGAAACAAAATTCCTTGCCTGCCTGTAGGAGGAGTTATTCCTCTAAGAAAGGGAAATTGTCCCCCTATTACTGCCAGTAGAGAAGCAAGGGATCATATTCCCTCTGCAAATGGGTAATGCCTCAAGTCTCCATTGATCTCCCTGCTGTTATAGTCAGGCAGAAAGATGCCCCACCTTCCTACTGCTTTAAGTTAAGTGTGCTGCAGACAGACACAATTGCTGAGCCTCTTAAACAGAATAGAAGTTTGTCGTCTTGTTGATCAAATGGTAGGCTACAGTATGTGGAAGCCCAGCTCACATCAACTGAGGAAAAGCTTTATCCTTTTTTGCATTGCCCATTCAGCCCTCAGTTTTAAACTGGAGTGTGATTTCCATGTGGAACAGCTGTAATTCTATTAAAAATAAAATTTGTACTTAAATAAAAGCAAAGGGTGTGTACTGAACCAGGAATGAACATACAATTAATTTGCAGTAGGATTAAAACGACTGGAAGCATGCTTGGAAGAAGTGCCCCTCCCCCTTCCGGTAATAAAACCTTAGGATTATGTCATGCTGGCACTGGAAATCAAAAGCCTTGACTAAGATTGTGGGGCTCCACGTGGAAAGCAGAGTGCAGGAATAGAAGTTTGTGCCAAGCAGCCAATTGCTACTGTGACCCAGTTCTTGTGACCTCACTGCATCACTTTCTATGCTCCAGACACTGTGCCCTTGTCTTACTCCTAGTGCCTTTTCCTCTACTTTCTCATTGGCTGCATGAGTCATATTAAATGGTCTTCATTCACAAGCCCTTATTGGACTGGAACCTCCCATTTGCTACACCTGTGTCCAAAGGCATGGCTGTGAATGATCATACTGTACAGCAATTACCACAATTTTAGGATACTTTTGTGTCAATAAAGATCTGCCTTCTCCCCCCCCCCATGAGCATATACTTGAGGATACAGTGAGCTCAATTCACTATTCATTCCTTCCCCTTGCCCCGTGTAATTTGCAGTGGAAATTTCCTAATCATAAAGGCCATGTAAATGAGTGGAAGCAGCAACAGTTTTAAGTTGTTCATTTAGCTACGGGGGGTGCCCTTTCCTGCCCATGGAGCTAAAAGCAGCTTTGGAAAGGAGTGACTGATTTAAGATGAGGAAAGGTACAAGATAGGAAAGTATATTCAACAAGCATTTACTGCTGGGATTGGTGCTCAAGCTTCAGAAAACCAACAAGTGTTTTGTGTCTGTGTCATCCATAAAGATTCAGTGATGTAGATGGAAATTATACCTGAACTACCTCCTCTCATTCACATTTTGGGACTAGCAATGGTTGTTAGATTACTTATTTCTGAATAATTCTGCATAGGTTTAGGCTGCATTCCTATGCACACTTACTTGGGATTAGCTGCTATGTCACTGGGATTTGCAAACTGAGGAACCTAGGATCAGAGTGCAATCTCTAATTTCAATAGAACGTATGCTTTGTTGTTCAGAGAGCACAGATTTACATATTTAGGACTCAAGAGTACGATCAATGGACTTTGATGTAGATATGTTTATTTATGAGTTACAATGTAATTTGCTGGATAGCTGCTTCTTAGCCAATATATATAGGATTGCAGCACTGTTAATTGCAAGGTTCTGCCTTGTTTGAATTGAAGGGAAACCAAATCACACTGCATTTAGGGTATGTTCAATGTAGTCGTTTACTCAGAAACTCATTCTCAGTAATTGTGTTTGGGACTTTAACCCAGGCTCTAATGAATTGCACTTCAACCCTTAGCCTGAACATTGTACATTCCTACTCAAGCACTCCTACACATGCTTGATGTGCAGGATGACCCCATTTAACTCAGTAGAATTTATTTCCAAGCAACATAGGATCACGTTGTGCGTTCATTGATTTCAATTCATATCCTGCTAAAGTGGTCCCCTCGAACTAGTAAATGTCACAGTACTACCCCTGACTCCTATGAGTTTATGCTAAAATAAGAGGTTTGCAGATTATGATGGACCTGCCCTTTTCATTTATTTTGGACCCCCTTACAACGATCTTTTTTAAAAGGTTAGGGTAAACTTCCCTCATCAGATGGACTACAAACTATTTACTTTTTAGAAGCTTCTAATTTTAAATGGTAGAGGGGCAGGGTAGTAAGCACTGTGACCCAGTTGGGGGGGGGGGGTTATTCTAGAATAGGTGGGCACAACTTGGCACCTGGTATCCTGTAATGTCTAACACTGGAATGATGGATCCACGCACCAAATTTACTCCAGAGCAGTCCCAAATAAAGACCTCCATGTGGACAATAAATGTATGTCATTATTGGGCGATGCAATCCTGTGCATGTTTATGGGGAAGCCAGTCCCACTGCGTCCAACACTACTCACTCCACTTGCATAGGATTTAAACTGCTTGGAAATGGTGCCTGTTGCAGTCAGTGGAACTTAAAAACAAATACTCTTAGGGTCTAAAATAAGGACATTTCTGAAGAGCTTATTCAGTCATACAATTGTTGCAAGGATTCTTAAAGGCGACGGAATGCAAACTCTAGAAACTACACTAAGCACAAGCTAGCTTTGTTATAAATCTCTCTCTCTCTCTCTTTGCACCCACCCCCATTTTTTAGAGTGGCCAATCGGAGGAAGTCGACTGCAGACTTTGGACCACTCCGGGCGCTTTGGCAAAAAAGTGCGGCCGCCTGGGCGCATGCGTGCCACGCCGCATCCCGCTGACGTTCCCACAGAGCCTGAACTCCCTTGGCTTGGAAGTTCAGCGGCTTCCCCGCCAAGGACAGCCAAGTGCAGGGAGGTTAATACCTGCGTGAGCCGCGTGTTCCGTTGCTGCTGCTCCTGCTGCAACCGCCGCCTCTTTCTCCCCATGCTGCTGCGGCTGCCCTTCCGCAGCCGAGGGGAAATCGGAGTCCGTCACTCCGCACTTCGCTCCGCCGTCTTGCCGGGGGCTCCTCCGCAGCCGGCGCCGCAGGACGTGCAGCCGAAGTGGCTCGGCTCTTCCTTGCGGGAGGGAGGCATTGGCCGGTTGAATGAGGTACTCGACGCCGCGCAGGTAGAAAGCCCCGCGGAGCCCTCCGCACAGGCTGAGGGCGGCGGCGGAGTGCGCGTCGCCGTTGACAGTGCCGGAGTAGAAGCAGCCGGCTAAGGCGCCGGGCTGCTCGGAAGCCTCTTCCTCTTCGCTCCGGGGCCGGCTGCCCACGTACTGCAGCGTCAGGTCCGGCGCCAAAAAGCTGCTGTCGGGCTGCAGCTCCAAGCTGAGGCGCTCGCCAAAGGCGTCCAGGCGGTAGAAGCGCTGCTGCTGCTGCCCGGCGAAATCCAGCCTCACGGGCATCACTAGCGCCTTCTCCTCCTCGTCGGGCTGCCGCGGGCTGCCCCGAGCGGCCAGGCAGAGCAACAGCGCGCTCAGCGCCAGGCGTGCTGCAGCCCTCTCCATGCTGTGCTGAGGTAACTTGTGGAGGAGAGAAGGGACCGAGGGGAGGGCAAGCGAAGGCGCGCCCCGAAGGCGGGCGTGGACTCGGGCAGTCCAAGCGCCTCAGCAGCAGCTTCGAAGCTCCGGCGCACCTCTCGGGACGACTCTTGAGGCGGGAAGGGGTGCCGCCGGGCTCGCCTCGTCAAGTGAACTCTCGGGAGTCCGCTGAGGGAAGCAAACGAGGCGGGTGCCGGCTTCGCGAGCGCCTCGGCTGTTCGCCTTGAATGCGAGCGCCTCGGCAGCCCGCCCTGCCCTTTATGGGATGCGCTCGGGGGAGCCCCCCTCCCCCTAGTCGAGGAGGCGGGACCCCCGTAGACCAGCTTTGAGCTCACTGCGTGCGTAACTCGTGGCTGCCGCTGCAGCTCCTCGCTGGACGCCTGCCTCCAGCCCTGGCCGGCCGCCACACCCTCAGCGAGGAGGAGGAGGAGGGCGGCGGGGAAGGGAGACGGGCCGGGGCCGAGGGGGAGATACCTGCTCCGAGCACGGTGGCTCCCCCCCGCTCAAGCTGCCTGGTCGAGCAAAGCAGCCCCGAGGCCGCGCGCCCTTCCCCTCCCCGCCGCCGCTCTCTCGACGCTTTGCCAGCAGCTCAGGTTTTCCACGTAGGAGGCGCCTGCTGCGGTCGCTCGGTGTTCCAGGGAAGGGAGAATTGGAGGAGGAGGACGCCGAGGGCAGAGGTTTCCTTGAATCTCCTCCACCCATGAAGATCTCCGACGACCCTGCCAGCTCTTTTTGCTTCCCACTCGCTCTCTCTAGTCCCAGCCAAGGCAATTTTAGGAGGACAGAGAGAGCACACGTCGTTTTAGCACACGAGGCAGTCGTGTGTTTGTGTGTAAGATTATAGCAGGCGTCTTGTTTGATCCAAGGATCATTTCTCCAAAGGCGTCTGCCACTCACCTGCTGTGAGATCCTTTCTAAAGCGAGGTGACAGTGGCCCACGCTGTCATCTGTCCAGTCCAGCTTGGAACAGGTTAATTTGTAGGCGCTGGATGTGTAAAACTCCGTTTAATCAACATGCTGCATTTTTACTAGCTTTTTTAAAATTGTACAACACTCACTAAACCAGAGGAGAAAGGGTTAGGTGAACAAAACACACTAGAGCTAAATCTTCTGTTTCCCCTCCTTGAAATGGGCAGTGTGTGTGGGTGGATGTTGTTCATTTGACCCTGAGAAATTTATTTTCTTATTCTCAGATCAGGGCTCCTTTGGAAAAGGAGAACTAAGGGTATGATGAAAAAGTCTCCAATTACAGGGCAGGAACAGCATGTCCTAAAGAGAGCCTCATGAATGTGATGGTTGTGAGAGTGATGATTTTACCTATAGCTTCCTGTTCTTGCACAGCTCTCATGACAGCTACAGTCTGTTGTACACCTGTACTTCTGAGAAGTTTGTATTATTTTTAAAACCACTTGAGCAGGCACATTTGTGTATGTGCAACAGCCAATAAACTTATCTTGAAATCCCAGCTAAACTCTAGAAGTACAGCTAATCCACTTAATTATTTATATACAACATGCTTGAGATGTCCAGTATTTTGACTGCTTGTTTCCTTCCTCCCTCACCCCAGTTAAGGGAGGCCTCTTCTTAAGACTCAGGGCAAAGAACAATCAGGGACATGTCTGGAATGAAGAGAAGTACCGGTAGTGTGGTTATTGCTCAGCTGCTAATAGTTCTGAATCCAAAGTTCTCCATTGCATCACATGCACACTACACATTAGGTTAAACTTCAGAGAGTTTCCTTCCTTCATTTGGCCTTTGCACAATGACATTTCAACACAATCATTCTAAATCAAGGGCTTTGCTCCCTAGATCCAAAGGCAGTGCCAGCAAAGTATATCAGGTCACGTGAGTTGTATATTCATTATGTGGGATACATAGTATCCTACATGTATATGTATTCATACTACAGTGCTGCTTCAGGTAGTTATACAACTTTCAGGGTTTGTTTCAGATGTGTATTTTACAACATTACTGTATATCAAATTAATTATGGTAAGATAAGCTTTTGTAGTATTCTAAGAAATGTACTCTCTCTTGTTAAAGCAGAACAATGAATTACATCATGTAAAAGACAGCATTATCTATACTTTTAGAATTATTAGATTGCTATTGTAACGAATTAGCTGCAGCAGCAACTATTTTTAAGTTGTAATGGTAATTTAAGCCCTTCTGTATGAAAAGGCACCCCTCCACTCGTTAAGCTTAATTTACATAGGTGACTTTAATGCTATCTTGTATAAGTTCAACACTATTTGTGTGTCTGTGCGCACATGCACGAAAGCCTGTGTGTGTTGGAGACTGGTGTGAAAGATACAGACCACCTTAAACATTTTGACATTAAAAAGCTATCAGTTTCTCCACCAGGTGGCACTCTGCTATCAAAGATTACTTTCTAATAGTGTTTGCTGCAATAGATGCTGAACTGAAGTTAGTGGGACCATTAACATTTTGTTCTATGTACTCAGTATTTTATTACAACAGTTTGTTTAACGCTGTCACACTGTATAGTATACGATGAATAATTTTAGCAATGTAGACACACTTAAGAGGCCGTTTTCTTTTTCTGCTTGGTGTTTTAAGGCTGAATAAAAGGTCCTGCCAACCTAGCAGTTTGAAAGCATGTCAAAATGCAAGTAGATAAATAGGAACCGCTTTGTCATGCTGGCCACATGACCTGGAAGGCGGAAGCTATACGCCGGCTCCCTCGGCCAATAATGCGAGATGAGCACGCAACCCCAGAGTCGGTCACGACTGGACCTAATGGTCAGGGGGTCCAGTCATGACCGACTCTGGGGTTGCGCGCTCATCTCACATTATTGGCCAAGGGAACCGGCGTATAGCTTCCAGGTCATGTGGCCAGCATGACAAAGCTGCTTCTGGCAAACCAGAGCAGCACATGGAAACGCCGTTTACCTTCCCGCTGTAGCGGTTCCTATTTATCTACTTGCATTTTGACGTGCTTTCGAACTGCTAGGTTGGCAGGAGCTGGGACCGAGCAACGGGAGCTCATCCCGTCACAGGGATTCGAACCACCGACCTTCTGATCAGCAAGCCCTAGGCTCAGTGGTTTAACCACAGCGCCACCTGGGTCCCTTAAGGCTGAATAGCAAATTGAAATCCCATTGAAATCGATGGGTACTTCTGAGAAGACATGCATAAGATTGTGCTGTAAATTGGAGAAAAACATGCCATTGGGACATGCAATACAAAACCTTGCATTTTGTTAGTCAAGCAATTGGGTAAAGTTCATACTAGCAGACAAGTGTTTTACCTGTCCAATAAAGAAGATGGTTAAATAAAAAAATTCCTTCAGTAGCACCTTAAAGACCAACTAAGTTTATATTTTGGTATGAGCTTTCGTGTGCATGCACACTTCTTCAGATACACATGCACATGAAAGCTCATACCAAAATATAAACTTAGTTGGTCTTTAAGGTGCTACTGAAGGAATTTTTTTATTTTGCTTCGACTCAGACCAACACGGCTACCTACCTGTAACAAAGAAGATGGTTGTTATAAAAAGATCTCAGGATTATATTTCACTTTTAAAATGTACTGTTGGAATTTAGGGCTCATTCACACTTCTGCTTGTGTCGTGCCAAAAATTACGGGTCCAAGTGGTTTTTCTGCTTGACTCACACTTTCTAGGCATGGGTCTGAGTGAAGACAAGAGGAAGATCAGCCCTTAGTCCCACTGCTACTGAAGGAGTGTTCTTTCAGGTCTTTTACATGTGTAATCTGAAGAAATTCCCACTGTGTTCAGTGGGGGTTTCTCCAAAGTAAGTGAGTATGGGATTCCATGTTTAGGTTGAAATTCTGTCTCTACTTGCTTGGGAGTCAACCCATTCATCACAGCGGGACATTCAAGTAGACATACATAGGCCTGCACATACAGCTTACTAAGTTCAATTAGTTTAGTCTGGATCAGGCAGAACAGTCCACCTTCTCTGCCCCTTTGCACCTGGCTGGGAGCGGGGTTGACTTTCAGTCCCACTGCTAGTGAGATCCCTGCCAACAGCAGTTAATAGAACACTCCACAGTGGGGCTTCTTGGGCCCTGGGCTGGATTGTTTCTGATCCTGTCATGTGACAGCTTTGAGTTCAGCTCCAGGCTCACACAGTGATCACCCTGCCTCCCACCTTAGTCAGTGTTAGAGCCCAGCTGTGGATGTGGCTGATGGCCCCACTGCTCAGCAAATCCTTGGTGCACTGGAGCAGCTGCCGGGGGGGGGGGGGCTGCTCCCTAATTCACTTAATGGAGTCTTGAGGCAGGGGATTAAAGAATGGACCAGCTCACTTTGGATGGGATACAGAATAATTAAAATAATCAGTTAAAATAAATAAAAGTAAAATAAAATACAAATAGAATGATTTTGGAAGGATTAAAGATGGGAATAGAGCGACTTGGATAAAAATAAAGTTTTAAGGGGGCTAATGGGCTAATCATTAATTGACCAATGAAGGAAGAGGGTGAACTAAGGGCATAAGTTAATGTATGCATTCAGCATTTAATTAAAATGGTATTCATCTTCTGCTTCATGTCAAAAAAAATTCACTTTGGCCAGGCCCCCCTTTTTTCCATGGGGCTTTTGGAGGGTTGGCCATGGCTCAGTGTAGCCTTTTGCCTGAAGTAGTTTAGCTAACCCAAATCTCTCTGTATGAACCAACGCTTCTGCACACCCAAGGAAGATGTGGAGGGCAACCACATGAGAACAGGCCTTTTCAGTAGTGCCCCCCCCCCACTTTGAGGAATGCCTGGTGCCATCATTATCATTTTTTCAGGTGTCATGCCAGGGCATTCTTATTTACTCAGGCCTGGTAGCTGAACTGGCATCTTTTATGAGACTATTTTGCTCCATCCAAAATTTCTCTGATACTGTCATATGGATAGTGAGTGGGAAATTGGAGTGCGAGCTTTTCCCACCTCAAAAATGGTTTTATAAACCAACTTTGTATCTGTACAGTTTGTGGAGTTACTTGGTGTAAGCAGAATGTGAGATCTCACAAGACATTCAGGTGTCAAGTTGAAGCTTAGTACATTTTCCATGTGGAATTATTGCATGTCCAAAGTGTTTGAGTCTGAAACCACAGCGGACAAATGTGTAGGCAATTGTGTCTAAAGTGGTGGTTGTGGCATTCTATTTACTTGATGTATACCCATTTAGAAATGTGCCTACCCCTTTAGCTTATTTTTGAAAAAAGGAGAGAGAATATAAATGAGAATACACACCACCAGATGGCTCACTTAGATCAGGCAACAGCTCATTTTGATGAGGAAATATTCCAAAATATTTGAGTCGATTTACCAGTTCTGTAGATGTGGCTATTTGCCATTCATGCATGCCCATGGGTTTGAAAACAGGGGTGTGCATTTTGATAGGGTATTAGCTTTGTTGGATGTTAATATTGATTTAATGCTTTGGAAGTTAGGTAGTAGTTGAAAATTTAGCTGCAAGTGTTGCATTAGGGAAATAAATAGGAAACAATGTTATGTTAAGCATGCTAAATCTCGGTCATGTTCTTTTTCAAGACAAAGCAGCTGTGCAGGGGTCCAATCCAGTTCATGAGCACATTGCGTGGATAGGAGAAGTTTTAATATTTTCCCTCTCCTGCCAATTTTAGCTATAAAGTGTTCCTCTGGCTACTACTGTTTGTTTGAGGTAAGACTTTTCATCAGATAGGTGAACTTGTTCATTTAGTTTATTGCCTCATTATAAGATATCTTATATTCTGATTCTTTAGTTCAGCAGAGAGCAGAAAGTCCCAGGTTCAGTCCCTAACATTCACTGGTGGAGCTGCGAGAGACCCAGGTCTGAAATCCTGGAGAGCTTACAGCTAGTCAAAATAGGCAATATTCAGCTAGATGAGCCAATAGACTGCTCTAGTATCAGGTAGCTGTCTATTTCCCTGAAGCTAATACCCTATTTTTCTCTGATAAACTTTGCAGGACGCACACGTTAGTAGATAGCCCATTAGCCTTAATTAATGAACTTTAATTTCAGTTTGTCTTTCAGCTTTAGAATGATCCTGTTATAAATTCTATTAGCTTAAGGATTTTTCAAAGCATATAATCATGCAACACTCTACCTTATGTAAGTCTTTTATTAGATCATGGATGCTTGGAAAAAATTAACACTAACAGTTGCTTGGTCCTGTGGACCCTGGTCAGCTGTCCTTCATCTATTTACACAGTGACTCAGATCCATCAATAGAGATTGTTCTGCTAACAGATACTATAATGTTGATGCATTACCTCCTTTGATGAGCCTCTAAGCTTGCATTCTTAGCCGTAGCATTTGTCTGAAGATTAATGTCTGGTAATATGAGAGTTCTCCTTTTGTCATGTGGACATCACTTCCTCCAGGCATGCTTAATATTTTGACTATCGGGAATATGTTCACACTAGGACTGAATGAACTTCAGATTTCAATCCTTGTTTAAAGTGATTTTTAATCAGTGACATTAATCCATAGATGGTTTGGGTATAGCAGGGCAGCCTGCCTTCCTGGTCTTTGTGTGCATATTGCATGCGGAGGGCTCCACTATGTGTCCTAAATTGCTTTATACTACAGCCTATGTACCACAGACAAAACAGCTGGGTAGTGTAGTATGATGTGTAGGGGGCTAGTGAGATGGATGTTAATCAGCAGCAACTGGAAAGCCCAGTTGCTTGACTGTTCCTGGAACCTGCCCTGTACCCTTTTGGTAGATAATGGATCGAATAGCCTTTAGAGATGATGTGATGTGTGTATGTTTGTGATTGTAAGACACCTGTTGTACCTTGAAATCTCGTGTTTACTCAGAAGTAGGGTCCGCTGTAGTTGATGGGGTTCTCTCAAGTGAGTTCTCAGTGGGGTGAGGATTGCAACCATAGCTGTTCTTTTGTCCTTGGGTGAGGGATCTAGAAGTTCTTGTTTTCAGTTCTGTGCTTCTGCTTGAGGATTGTCACATTTTTATTGCACTCCACCTGCAGGTTTTGTTGCTTGGAAAACACTATTTGTTTTGGCTTTTCTGGAAGGGTGCTAAGGAAAATGGCCAGGCTTTCAGTAGAGGTAGGATTGCCATATTTCAAAAAGTAAAATTCCTGACACCTGCAAAATAGTGATTTTATGAATTTTGAGCTGTTTCCACTGCTTTTTCCACCGTGTTGCCATACATTCGGGTTTTCCCTGACATTTTGTAGATTTGGCAAAATTCCTCCCTGGCGCCATTTTACACCTGAAAACCGGCACATATCAAGAATTTTCCTGAAGTACGGCAATCCTAAGAAGAGGGGAAGGTATCAGTTACCTGTCATTTATCCATTCTGAACTTCTTCAGCAAATGAGACAATTTTTAGTTCTGTTGGAAAGTCCAGTTTAGAATTAACCTTTCTAATCACAGTCTCAGCTGTCAGGTAGTAAACCTATACAATTTAAACAGTCCTCTTGGAAAATGACAGGTTTGGAAATGCATGTGCTACTTTCTAGGAGTGAAGATTTTGATTAGGCATAGGCAAACTCAGCCTTCCAGATGTTTTGGTACTACAGCTCCCATGATCCCTAGCTAACAGGACCAGTGGTCAGGAATGATGGGAATTGTAGTCCCAAAACATCTGGAGGGCTGAGTTTGCCTATGCCTAATTTTGATGAACCTTAGACTCTCCCACTAATTTCAGTAAGGGAAATAGCTTCAATTTTCCTTTTATCCTTTCCCATAACGAGAATTGCATGTATTTGCTCATGTGGTCCTTTGCAATAGGTCTAATACAGAAGTAATTGATACTCTAAAGAATAACTACATTGTGGGAGAACAAAATGAATTATATTTTCAATGAAGATAAGAAATATAAATTTACCTCAATATATCTTAGCTTACATCATCAGCCTTTCACCAGGCAACTTGGAGAGAGAAAAAATATAAACAATTGTTAGTGTGGCTCAATGCTCGGATTGACTCTTTTCCATGTGTTGATGGCTGCAACCTGCAACACAATGTAGTATAATATAGTTGATTCTGAAGTAACTTCTCCAGATGTAATGCCATGAATATGCAGCTACATCAGCAACGAGAGTGTTGAACTCAGTCCTATGCATTGCTTTAAACTGCTACCTTGAATTGAGCCATTTATCCTCCTCTTGGTTTATTCATTTATTTAGGCGACCCATTATTCATTAAAATCAGTCTAAAAGTGGGGTACACACACACACACACACACACACACACACACATATTTATAATACATAATAAATTTATCTTCAAAATTGCTTTTGAACATTAACTAATTTCAAATTTTCAGTGGTCTGCTATGGCGATGTGTGCAGGCATCCACCCTACAGATGCACAGCCATTAGCATTATCTTGTATGCATGGTAAATATCTCCGGTTCATCATTCTGTGCTGCCTTTGCAGTCCTTTGAAAAGGCTCATTGGGAAGACTAAATATAAGATGTATAGATTTATATCAGCACAACTGGATTGGTGTTTGCCTTTAGGCTAGATTAATTACCCCCTGCTCTATTTTGTCCTGAACAGTAGTCTTGTTAAGTGCCATTACACCATATCTGAAAAGGGGACTAATGTTTCTGCAGCATTGGTATGGGACTGGTTCATGGTGGTGCTAGCCCTGTACCCCTAGATGGCTTTCACTAAATTGCAAAGAGAGAGGGATCCTAGGGTGTCTGATAAATGGCTTGTGATAAGCTGGAATTAAAATAAAATGACACCTAGCAAGTTGCTGTGGTTCCATTTGCCACACTAAAGTGGGTTTGCTGAGGAAGGAGGTGCCTTCTATTGTAAAAGGAGAAAAGAAATCTATGTGGTCTTAAATAATTTCTGCAGTAGGAACATTCAGCTATTTTCAGACACAGTCATACCTCGGTTTAAGTCTGCCTCGGTTTGAGTATTTTCAGTTTAAGTACTCTGCAGACCTGTCTGGAACAGATTGATCCACTTTCCATTACTTTCAATGGGAAAGTTTGCTTCAGGTTAAGTACGGACTTCCGGAACCAATTACACTCATACCTCAGGTTAAGTACGCTTCAGGTTGAATACTCCACGGACCGTCTGGAACGGATTAATCCACTTTCCATTCCTTTCAGTGGGAAAGTTCGTTTCAGGTTAAGTACGCTTCAGGTTAAGTACAGATTCCAGAACCAATTGTGTTTGTAAACCAAGATACCACTGTACTATGGCTTTGCTTTACCTCCTCTATTATATTTCTTCAGCTCTTAGAATCCTATAGGCTTTGGTATATAAAATGCAGAGTGGGCATTTGCCCTTTCTGTTTTAGGGGGCAATCTAAATACTTGGCACTGACCGACAGGGCTTTATGGAGTGGCAGAGCAACTGCTGTACCCATAGTCCAGTGGCTGGGGTAGAAGGTGCGGGAGATGGGCAGGATGGTCACTGCAGCAGGTGGGAGCTGGCATAGCGATCAGGCCCAGATTGAAATCCATCAGATGGCCTGCTGGCTCAGCCCCTCACTTTCTTCTTATCTTCCTGTTTTGGGGCCTTACATTGCCAGCTGTGTTGATAAGGCAGAAGGGGCAATTCTACACTGGTGGAGTAATGCTTGCATTAGGATGAAATGAGAAGCCCAGGAGGAGGCTGGTTAAGTTGCCAGAACTGGCCCAAGGAGGGTTTGGATTGCCCTGATACTGTTGCATGTGCAGATTCTAATCAGATGTGCTAAACATTGTGAACAGAAACATCCAAAGGCATTTAGCAAACATCTACTTTACAAATGTACATACATTTTTAGCTTTCATGTTGATGTCATGAATAAACAGCTGTGCTAAAATAGCCTAAAAAGTATAAACAAGGGGTTTTTTTGTTTAAAAAAAAGACAAAAACTTGGTCTGATTATATATTTAACTAAGAATTTTATTAATGGACTTTTCAAGACTTTCCAAAAATAATGTTCTTATTGTATGCTTTTAGGTAAAGGTAAAGTGACCCCTGACCATTAGGTCCAGTCGTGACCGACTCTGGGGTTGCGCGCTCATCTCGCATTATTGGCCGAGGGAGCCGGCGTATAGCTTCCAGGTCATGTGGCCAGCATGACAAAGCCGCTTCTGGCAAACCAGAGCAGCACATGGAAACGCCGTTTACCTTCCCGCTGTAGCGGTTCCTATTTATCTACTTGCATTTTGACGTGCTTTCGAACTGCTAGGTTGGCAGGAGCTGGGACCAAGCAATGGGAGCTCATCCCGTCACAGGGATTCGAACCGCCGACCTTCTGATCAGCAAGCCCTAGGCTCAGTGGTTTAACCACAGCGCCACCTGGGTCCCCTGTATGCTTTTAGGCAAATGCAAAATAAAACAAGATCATGGAGAGCAGATTTTAAAATAGTAAAAACAGTGGCTTAGTTCAATCAATCAATAACCTTTATTAGGCATGACAAGTTCAGGAGCTTCAGAACAAAATTATGGATAAAACATTCACGTTATAGACTTCATGAAATAAAATACATATTAATTAAATTAATATTTTAAAACGATATATCAATTTTCAATTAGCATCCCCTGGTCCTAGCTCCTAAATGTTCGGCTTTTGGGAGAGCTAGATATCTTCATTCTATCTCCATAGAGGGGAACACGTTGAATCTAGCCAGCATGAAGAGCCTGCACCCTTCCTGACTTAGTGGCTTAGTTCATGAAATATAATTGTAGAAAAGTATTCTGCTTTTACTGGTGCACACCATATGTTTAATATAAACATGGTGCCCACCAAAGAATCTTGGGAACTGTAGCTTGCTCTCCATCGAGTAACAATTCCCAGCACCATTAACAAAGTGCAGTTCCAGGGAACTTCGGGGAAATGTGTGTTTCTTGTGCATCAACTGTATGCCTGAGTGCTCACTGGAAGGACAGATCGTGAAGCTGAGGCTCCAATACTTTGGCCACCTCATGAGAAGAGAAGAATCCTTGGAAAAGACCCTGATGTTGGGAAAGATTGAGGGCACTAGGAGAAGGGGACGACAGAGGACAAGATGGTTGGACAGTGTTCTCGAAGCTACAAACATGAGTTTGACCAAACTGCAGGAGGCAGTGGAAGACAGGAGTGCCTGGCGTGCTATGGTCCATGGGGTCACGAAGAGTTGGACACGACTAAACAACTAAACAACAACAACAACAATTAAGTTTGGCTTTGATCCCTCAGTTTGCTATAGTGTTGAAAGCTTGACATTTCTACAAATATGAAAAGTAAGTGTTACTGCCTTCTAGAGAAATTTGTTTAACTATTATGACTGCTAGTTCAAATTAGCCTATTTTGCAACAAGTTGCCTTGGCTGATAACTGGATATGTAACTGGACAGTAATTCCAAATAGTAATGGTATTTGGGTTGGGTGATAAAACTGAAATAGCTGCAGCCACTGTTATTGTTAAATAAAATATTTCAGACTTGCCCAGTCCTGTGAGCCACAGCCTTGGAAAATCCACAAGGCATAGCATACACAAACCTGGCCCTTGAAAATGTGGGTGGGGAGAGAGGTCCTTTCTAGCTGGGGGTAACAACATCTGAGGATGTTGCACAAAAGTCATTTTGAAGTGGAGTGTAGGTGGTTGGTCCTTTTTTTTTTTTTTGGATTAGCAGACAACTTGGAAAGAGCGTGCCAAGGGAGATGAGCTTTCATTGGGGAGAATGCACTTGAGTTAACAGAATGAGGAACCTGTTAATAAATAGGGATGCTGGCATAAGTTGATGAGGCGAATGTTTCTAAATAGTGACAGGAAAACCTTTTGCTACTTAGTATTTGAATGTGTGTATATTAAGACAGTTCTAAAGGAAAATTCCTAAGTTTTATGAAAACATTCCAGCCAATTAGTGGTTGAAAGTAGGTCGTCATGTGATTTGAGTTATTCAGCCATTTTGCTTCCATTTGATGTGTCTCGGGAATTAGATCTGCTGCATATTGTTGCAGGTCAAGAAATCAAATCATAGTGCTATTTTATGTACACATCAGCACATAACTGGGTTTTTTTTAATATAAAAAACAAACAAACCTTTATTTGAAGGGGCAAAAATGATGATGATGCAGAGATAACAAACAGTACCATGTGACAACAGAACACCCACATTCAGGAGTTTGGCCAAAAAGGTGAGCAGGCAGGCATCCAGCTGTATATGCAGCAAGTTAAGTGACTATACTTCAAGAAAATATAGTCTCCCAGGCCTTTGGGTAATTAAACCATCTACTGTATTGCCTTTTAAACTGTGGGTGGGTGGTGGTAATTGCTTTTGTTTGTTACTATGGTATTTTTGTGGTTTTATAATATAAACCATCCTGGGATCCTCAGATGAAGGGTGATATAGAAATTTAGTAAATAATAAACACACACTTGTGTCTAGGGTCTCAGTATTGCATCTTGTATTTTTATTGCATTATCTTTTAACGTTGTCCAGCACTTTGTGGGTCTTTCTTAAATGAAATAGTGGTTTGTAAATAAATGACAATGATTTGCACGATCAGCTGGGGGAATCAATACTCTGGAAGCCATTACTTCTAATCTCGTCTGTAATGTGAGCAGAACTGGTAGCAGCAGCTACCCATTAGGCTGTTGGAGGAGAGGGATGACCAAAGTGTAGAAGCAGAAGCAGAACTCCCTGGAGCACTTTGTTTCCATGTCCACAGCCTTTTAGACAGCTCTCTAAAATAATGTATATATTTTGTAGGTGCATAGCTGCCAAGTTATCCCTTTTTTAAGGGAAATTCCATTATGCTGAATAGGCTTCCTCGCGAGAAAAGGGAAAACTTGGCAGCTATGTGTAGGTGGTATTATTACATTGGCAATACTGCATTGCAATTTATTTGTTATTAGAGATGTGAAGGCCTGGACAAAAACACTAGACAAATTCAGAAGAAAGGGTTCCCACCCAAGCCTTTTAAAAAACCTTTTCCCCATCAACATCAAACCACCCCAGCGCACATTCTAGAAACACACATGTATCCTTTTCACTAATGTTTAGAAACAGGTGTATGAGAGGGAGGAGGGATGTCTTTGTGGGTGAGATTTGGCATGCAGGAAGGATTAAATACCTCCTTTCCCTTCCCTCTTAATTTTTTCCATCCCAAAGCAGCTACCCACCTGTCTTTTAAAAGAACACCACTGGGGTATTGTTAAAACACATTTGCTTGTAACTTTCAGTTACGTTTGAGGCAAACATTTAGGTATAGAAAATGAACTAACTCCAAAAGCATTTAGTATTTCAAGGGAAAGAAAAACCCACACTGACATCTGATTACTGATTTCAAGAGACTGAGGTTTACAAATAATAATAATAATAATAATAAAAAGAAAAACACCATCCAAGATTTCCCTTTTTTCTGTTGAAGAGGGGAGGCCAGATTTATAGCTCTGTGTATTGGAATGCAATGTCCTCCTGGCATTTTCTCTCAAAATCTTTTCATAGCTTAGATTCCTATCAAAGGAAGCTGTATCCACAGGTATAGATAATATGTGGCGATTGCAACAAGACCCTAGGCAGCTGTTCTTCTTTCCATTTCCCCCTTATTATAAGGAATGAACAGGGCTGTAACTAAAAAGGACAACACTGACTTCAAATGAGATGCTGGCTTGAAAGCAACTGGACGGGTAGCAGTTCTCAATTTGCCACATAAATAGAACTGGGACTTGGGAAAGAATTTTTACTCAACCCACATTGCATAGGTGTAGCCCTGTTATTTTTGGGAAAAATATTACAGCACAGTAAAATATTCTCTACGGGCTACTTTCCTGGACAAATCAAAGCTTTCAGTGCTGTGTGGAAGAAAATCATTGTTTGGTAGGCTATCTGTGTCTCTCTTGTGCCATCACACTATAGCTCAAAGTAGCTGCATATGGACAGCTGTATTAAAAACTATGTAGGCAGATTCAAGGGGGGGGAAAAACACATTTACTTTGCTATTTTCTGACTATAATATATACCCCCCCCAAATATGAAATCTGTTGAAGAACAACACAACATTCCAGAATGGAGAGAGATAGCCTTTGAGGGGGGAGGTAATTTTTTGGCTTTTCTCATTAATTTTCATTGAATTTGTAAGCTTCTCATTGAGAAGTCTGCTAAAAACCTCTTGAAGAATAACAGCATTCTGAATTCAGGGGTGGTGAGTGAAGGTTTCAAATATTTTTGAGTTCCCTTACCCCCTTTACTATCACTAAGGAAAGTTATATTGATAAACATTTTCACTGGGTAGAACTTAGGTGCCCCTCCCTCCACTCCTTCTATAAGTAAAAAGCAGCTGTTTTTTAAATGCACATCTATGTATATACATGAACAGCCACCTCACTGAACCTTGCAGAAAAGAAATAACCCAGTCTCTGGTTAAGGCTGATGGTTGGGGGAATGGAAAGACAAAATCTGCAGGAACTAGTCAAGCCCATGACACAGTTTATTACTTCAACTGAAGCCACAAAATCAGTTAAGATCACAACTGGTCTCTTATACATTGGTCATCATAGTTGTATAGCTTCAAGGCGCTGGCCTTTAATGTTTCATAATACAGTACAAATCTTGTACAATGGCTGACACTGCAGTGTTCTCCAGTGTTAATTCACTATGGTAAGGCATTTTCCCAACGAAAGACAAAAAGCTGGCAACACACACATCAGTTTCCTAAGATGTACTTACATTATCAATAATGTCTAAAACATCTAGTGCAAGGTATTACAGAACACAACGGCCACACTAACATTCAATAAGGAGGTGTTTAATATAAGGCCAGGAAATGCAAAAAAATAAAAATAAAAATCATTTTGGTTGGCATTAACAGCAGATTCATATGAAAGACCCAGGAGTTTATAGCACCATTATAGTTAGCAGTATTGGTTCTCAGCTGGAGTTACTGTCCAGCTATGGTCACTGCACTGTCAAAATACATGTTTAGTATACAGAAAACACTACAGGGAGGCAAGGGTAAAGAGAAATCAGTATGCAACAAGGTTTTATAAGTAAAGGACAGTTGGCCTGTGGAATTCATTGCTCAGAGCAGTTGTGGAGTTTTCCTTCATCAGCAACTTTGAAGAAAAAAAAAAGCTGTGGTGCTTTAGTGCCGTGATGGCCAACTTTCTTGGCATGTGTGCCAGAAATCGTGTCAAGCAGGGCCATGGAGCACACAAGCCATAGACTGGCTGCCTGTATTTTAGTGCAATGTGTTCTGTTGGTACAGCCAGACCGAACCTACTGGCTTTTAAGTCATCTTCCAACAGCAAGATCTTTGCTAGTTTATTATTATTATTATTATTATTATTATTATTATTATTATTAGTCCTAGTGTAGCTCAGCCTTTTCTCTTTTACATGTTTGTTCACTTTCCCACCCCAATGTTTGTTTACCTGTAGCAAGGTTAAAATTGCTTGAACCAAACACGGAAGTTTAGTATAGTATTCGATGGGGCAGTTTACCATATGTTTTGAATGGGTTTTGCTGTGAAGTGCCATTATGTTTTATAGTAAAGGTAAAGGTAAAGGGACCCCTGACTATTAGGTCCAGTCGTGACCGACTCTGGGGTTGCGGCACTCATCTCACGTTATTGGCCTGAGGGAGCAGGCGTACAGCTTCCAGGTCACGTGGCCAGCATGGCAAAGCCGCTTCTGGCGAAGCAGAGCAGTGCACGGAAATGCCGTTTACCTTCCCGCTGTAGTGGTACCTATTTATCTACTTGCACTTTGACGTGCTGTCAAACTGCTAGGTTGGCAGTAGCTGGGACCAAGCAATGTGAGCTCACCCTGGCGCGGGGATTCGAACCGCCGACCTTCTGATTGGCAAGCCCTAGGCTCTGATAAAATATAAAATTTTGTGTTAAATTCACATATATAATGATGTAAATGGTTAACTCTGGTGAAGTTATTCTGGCCATAGACTGATGTAGTGGAAGTAATAAATGCACACTATGTATTCATTAATTAAATAGGTCAGCCTTTGGCAACTTTGTGCCAAATGTTCAGATGTTTTGGACTACAACTCCTGTCCCATTGGCTGGGATGACTGGGACTGATGGGAGTTGTAGTTGAAAACAGCTGAAGGGTTCCAAGCTGGTGAAGGCTGATGTTGATCTCCTTCCTCATCCATATACAGCACGTATTTTATACAGACACCGTACATGAATTTGCACACGCACACGCACGCACACACACACACACACACCTAATTATTTAGTTGTACATAAATGTCTTCAGCTGGCATGAAAACACATTTTCCGGCATTCGTTTGTTACATCTCGGCTTTGAATTAAGAGTTCAAGGAGCAGGAGCATTAGGCTAAGTGATTTCTGACTACAAGTTACTAGCAAAATATCTGGTATTTTGGGGGTGTTAATCTGTAACCGTCACCTGTTACAATAGACAACACCACACCTGCTTAGATTGCTTCACTGAATCCAGTGTAACAGGCTTGAACATTTATTTCCCAATTTGTTATTGAATTAGAAGTACTGAGAATTGAGAGTGCCTGCCACTGAATGTTTTTCACATTCTAAAGCAACTGAGTTTACACATTCAAGGATAAAAGTAATAAATGGGCCAGTATTGTGGTGAAACCTGAACATCAGAAGTCATTCACTAGTGCTAAAACAACTGAATTGTGAAACTGGACTGTGTAGCAGTCTTGGAAAACAACATAAAATGTCAAAACTTGTTTTGAAAGCACTGTCAGCAAAATGATCAGTGTGGAATTATTCATAGTATTAAATAAGTTTCTGAACTTTTCTGTTGTGCATCTAGTGAAGCCATCTGGTTTCTTCAGCTACTTCACAAAATGCACCTGTTATTATATATGTGTAATAGTGGTAGTTCCTAGGACTTTTGGCCATTAAAAATGTTTCAGACGTTGTAGCTGGATGCACCAGTAATATGTTGGAACCATTTGGATGGAACAACCATCTGTTACTAGTTGGCAAAAGGCAATGGCTTCCAACCTGAATAGATTAAATGTTTCAGAATCACTAATATGGTTGGTGTAATTTTTGTTTTGTGTTTTTTATATGCACCACTGAAGGGGCCTTTAAACAAGTAAGGTGGTTCCAAGATTACTCCAGACCAGGCATCCCCAAACTGTGGCCATCCAGATGTTTTGGCCTACAACTCCCATGATCCCTAGCTAACAGGGCCAGTGGTCGGGGAAGATGGGAATTATAGTCCAAAACATCTGGAGGGCCGAAGTTTGGGGATGCCTGCTCCAGACTGACAGTGTAATCTATACATTCCTACCTAGAAGTCCCATTGAGTTAAATAGGATTTACAGTATGGTTTATGAAAACTTGGTTTCACAAGCCAGTTGCCCCAGTAATATAGATTTATTTAGCTGCTTTTGCATTCTCAATGCATTGGTACTTTCACATCCAGAAACATGACCCAGTATGTTTTCTTCACCCTCAGGCTTCTGCTTCCACTGAAGACATGCAAAAGGAGTGTGGTGGAGTCTCCTTCTTTGGAGGTCTTTAAGCGGAGGCTTGACAGCCATCTGTCAGGAATGCTTTGATGGTGTTTCCTGCTTGGCAGGGGGTTGGACTGGATGGCCCTTGTGGTCTCTTCCAACTCTATGATTCTATGATTCTAGTAATTGCTTCTCTGGAGCTGAGCTAGTATTGTTTTCCCCAATCTTCAGGTTACCTGAAGCTCTTTGCAGGAAGAAAGAGAAACAGCTCTTGTGTATCTTCACTAGAAGCAGTGGAAAAGTGGATGGATGAGAGAAACCCATTTGTTTCTGGGTTTTGGTACTGTGGAGTCTCCAGAAAACCTCAGGTGCCCCCATCATACCTTTTGCACACTAGATTATGAACAATGTATTTTAGGGTATATGCATGTTCAGCTCAAAATGCAAAGAACATTAAATCAGATGCCTGGCTGTGCATTTTAGAACCACCAGCTATTTACTTAAAGTCCCACTGAAATAAACATGTATTACAATGATGGATATATGCTTAGGCCCAATTGATTTTGAAGCTCTTGGCTGCCCGTAAGATGAGATATCAAATGAATGAGACCGATTGCCATCTCTGTGGTAACTATGCTTTTTCTCTGGCAGCCTTCTACCCGTGGAAAAGGGTTTGTGTGATTACTTTGTCATACCACTAGTGCAAACAGATCAAAGTGAGCTTGCAAGACAAACCCAGACATTATTTTTTGTAGCACAACTACAAATTAAATGGGGAACTGCCTAGATACCACCTACATGGGAAGCCATTTGTGGTAAGGGGCCCACTAATGTCAAAAGACCAAAGCCCATCTTTTTCAAAGAAGTTGCAGGTATGGTTAAAGGGGAACCACAAGAGAGTTATTTCGCACAAACAATTTCCCCATGACATCCCAAAGGAAGCTACAGAAATAATGTTTGAAATCAGGCCTTGGATAGATGGATGTACAAGAATGACGTGATGGGAGAAGGTTCCTATACAATACTTAAACCTGTGACTGCACCCTGCAACTACAAGCTTTGAAAATAATGCAATGCAAGGGGGGGGGAAGCCATAGCTGCCAAGTTTTCCCTTTTCTCACGAGGAAGCCTATTCAGCATAAGGGAAAATCCCTTTAAAAAAGGGATAACTTGGCAGCTATGGGGGGAGCTGTGGTTACAAAATATATCAGTATACATATACAGACACATATCTGTATGGATGCATGTGCATTCTGTATGTTTATATATGTGGTAATACCCACACAGCCATTCACCCAAGTATATTTATTCGTACTATTAACCATACTCTCACATGCATGCACCACATTCACATACACAAGCGTTCCAGATAAATCAAATAAAAACAATATAAAAGCAACCAGTGCTGCACGCTGATAAATTCACATAGTACTTTCCATTCAAATATAAGGCATAAATTAAAGGAAAAAAGAGGGAAAGACAGACAAAGAAGTGATAGCAAAACAATTTAAATATAGAAGAATTTTCACAATTGGCATTTCATGTTAAATAAGAATAAATAAATTCATTACAGCCATTCACATACCAATTTGTAAAAACAATAAATTATTTATTTTTCAGTGCTATGTTGCTTTTTTACTTTTTTGTTTTTTAAATTTTCTTTCTTTTTACATCTGTGATCAGTTACCAACATCTTTCCCCACTCCGTCCCCAGAGGATAAACCATTTCCATGGAAAAGTTGCTCCATCCAGCCTTATTCAATCTTTAAACCACCCAATAGGTTTCATACAGTGACAGCACGTGGTTTGAGGATTTCAACTTTCTAGTGTAGAGGATTATTTGGAAAGTTAGCCTTCACTGTACAGAGTTGCACTGAATCATGGCACCAGTTGTGATTTTAGCAGTGGATACGCTCCCATTCAAGCTAGTAGAATTCTCAGAGAAAATCTGAATAACCAAACAGTACATCAGGTGGTGACTAGATTAGAGTCTCTGGCACTGACCTGCTTCAAACATAGAAACTATAAAGTGACACAATTGGCACCAGTTTCACATTAATGAGTGCAGAAAGCAATGCAGAAGAGAGCAAGAGATGTGGGGAGGGTGCAGGAAAAGGGCAAACACACAGTTCTCCTTAATTTTGCCTTTTTTATTTCTTGCCCAAGTGTACTGTGCTTACCATATGTCACATGTGTCCTAGGATCACGCTACAATAAGGAAACTAAAATTCACTTTCTTTCCATGCTTTTACCTGAGTTTGAGTAACTTACATGTGCTCATGTAACTTAGACCATGATGGCAGTGGCCCTAAACACGCTTACAAGGAAGTTGGTTCCATGGAACTCAATAGCACATACTTCTGAGTATACATGTATAGGATTACACTGTATGTACACCATCTCTGCATTTAGCTTACTGTGTTCAGTTGCTTCTTTTGAGTTTTCCCTTTCCTGTTCTTGAAGGGACTACTTTCAGTTAAAAGTTTCCAATACTATTGCTTGGGAAAACTAGAGTGTAGGGCAGGGACGGGGAACCTGTGGCCCTACACATTGTTGGGCTATCACTTCCATCATCCCTGACCATTGGCTATGCTAGTTGGGGCTGATGGGATCTGAAGTCCAACAACATCTGGATGGCTACAGGTTCACCAACCCTAGAATATTGATTCACTGATCTAGCCAGTTCTTTTTTTCCTAGAAAAAGAGGTGCTGGAACTCGCCATGAACGTCTCCTTATAATGGCAATGGCACCCACCTGAGAGGTGCCGGAACTGAGTTCCGGCAAGTTCCAGCTGAAAAAAAAAAGCCCCGGATATAACCCATAATGTTCACGCACCTCAGGCCTCTGCTCATAAAGAATTTAGGCAAATACTGAAAGGTGATCCTGGACATGGTGCCAAATATGATTGATTCTTCAGTTAATATAAAAAGATTAAATGTTGAAGATTGGCACCAGCTTGAAGTTCATTTCCTGGTTTTTTTTAAAAAATATTTGCAATGCCCTTTCTTTCAGTTAAAAAAACCGATCAGATCCCAAGATCGCTGAAGAAAGAGCTGCATCTTTTATAGGTAGAAAGCTCAATCTCCTTGATTATGCACATAAGATCAGAATTTGTTTAATGGCATGAAAACTGTTTAAAGTCAGGGAACCTCTAATTTGGAACAGAAAGTGGGTCAAAGAATGTACTAAACTGATATCTCTCCCAGTCCTATAGTCACAGGTGGAAGCATTCTGCAGAAGTGTATTTCATATGTGGCACTCTTTCTCTGGACAGGAATCACAGGTATAAAAAGGAGATGTGCATTTGAATGTGGATGTTGCTAATTCACCTTGCAGTGCTATAGATGGGATGCACTTTTTGATCCACCTCTGGATGCACAACCCTATCCATATTCTGTCACAACTAGCTATGTGTAATTACATATGCTACAACAGTGTTGGAGAACAGCTGTTTTGCTCAATCAATGTGTTTTCTGGAAACGCCTGTTTGTTTGGATCGCCATATTATATACCTAGTAAATGCACCTACATTCTTCAAACCCCTATCTGTTCGGCTGGTCTGTTAGGGCAATTAGGACAATGCCTGCCTTCTTACAATCAGTCCAGCGGGTGCTGCTGCTGTCAGCTTCCTCCTTGTTAGTCTTGGTGTTGCCAATTTATAATGCAACAGAGAAGAGACTAGAGACATACCGAGAATTCATTGGCTCCACTGGTCATTGTCTCTGTCTCTGTCTACTGTTGGTCTCCCTGCCTTCTGCACTACTAGTCCTAATGGGCATCAGTCTGACCTGGATGTGAAAGTGCAGTGGTCAATCATCATTGATGATCATATCTTATCACGTCAGGCTATTACTTATAAATGGGAGTACTCCTGCACTCCAATGAAATAGCTGTAAACAGGACTTGTATCAGGTGTTGGCAACCTATAGCCCTCCCAATGTTGTTGGACTCCAAACCTGATCAGCCCTAGTTCATATGTCCAATGATCAGGGATGATGAGAGATGTCTGAAGTGCCACAGGTTCTGGAGTGCCAACAGGAATGCAAACACATCGTTTTCTAGAAGGCCACAGGTTTCCTACTCCTGGCCTATCTATATAAATGGGAGTGGTTTAACAATCTATTCACCCTAAAACGCCCTACATTAGAAAATAAATGCTTAGAATGGTGCATTCTAACCACTGTTCCAGAACAACATCAGAACTGGTGCTGGAGTGCAAATACTTTAGATCAAAATTAAACTTGGGTCCCGATTCCCCTGAAATCTAAAACTAAATTGCAATGGAAAATCAAGAATTGTCCATACTTGCAATATTTGTGGAAGGCACTAGGAGCAGAGGGGCAATCTTCTTTTACTGAGATTTTATACCCATATAGATATATTCCATATTATATAAAGATGATCCAAAAGTCAATTAATTTCATCACACTTCAGATCGAGGTATTTATGTTACCTTTCTAAAATGGGAAATTTATTTGCCTATGCCCTGGAAAAAATTGCACCCTTTTATTTGTAGAAATACTCTTCAAAATATTGACTATAGTGAGTGCTTTTTTTTCTACAAAAAAATGTTTAGGGGTACTCTCACTTTCCTACTCATATTGAAATACTGCCCCCAATGAGGCTAAACTTATATTCACAAAATGTTTAGGGGTATGCGTACCCCTGCACCACCACCACCCCGAAAAAAGCACTGACTATAGCTATCACTTCTTGTGGCCCTTGCTGTACATATTTTCTCAGAAGCTAGTCCCATGATACTCAATGGAACTTACTCCCAAGTAAGTGGGTATAGGATTGCAGCCTTAATCTACAAAAATATGCAATGTTGCAAAAAATAAATATATTTTATAGTTTTGTTTTGTTTTTTGTTTTAAAATTAACTAATTAAAACAAATTGTGCATGGGCACCCCCAATTGTATGGGAGTGTTGAGGTGCACCTGAAAAAATTCAATGGAGTGGCCCAAGCCACATGTGCAGAAGATTGCACATGCTCCATCGCAACAATGGGACAGTTTGTGCACAATATATATTGGTTCATAACTGAGCCTGTGGATTGGGCTTGGGCTTGTACGAGTGGTAAAAATGCATCCCAAAATTAGAAGTATTAGACAATACATTGCTACATGCAAGAAACCACTTGCTATGTATTTTGATTTCTTCATAGCTTCTTCAGTAGATAACAAATTCACTACATTGTTAGATTTCCAGTAGAAGCCACAGTGAAACTAATAAAAGAAAGATGTGAACATCTCTTCTTGTATGTGCTGCTCCCACATGCAGAATTCCTTCACAATGTCTCCCTGCACATGGAAGGATGCACATATGGGACTGGATCATGACCCTCTCACTTGCTAAAACAGAATTAAGTATGCCCCCCCTTTACATTTTCAAGATACATACTAGCAGCTCTCTTTCTCTCTCTTTTTTTGCTGCAGAGGTCCACTTGTATGAGAATATCTGGTTAGAAAGGCATTAATACAGAACTAAAGTCTTGTCAGGAAATTCCTAGGATGGAAATGCATTTCCTTTTGTCAAAAATTAATTTTTTTTAAATAAAGCAGCAAGCTCTTTAACGTTCCAGTAAAATATCCACAGCCATTTTTGAAAAGGTGGAGTCCTCAATGGCTGCAGACATACTTTGGTCAATCACTTGTGTCGTATAGAAAGGCCTTTGTTCTTCCACAAGATGATCAAGTGATTATAAAGTGACATACCAAAGCAGAGATATTTACAAATAGTATAAAAAAGCTATTGTGGTATCGTGGGTAAGTATGACAAGTTGTCTAAGGACATACTGGGTTAGAGGTAGGTGAGATAAGGGAGATGATTCACTGGTTTATCCTCTTCTTATTTGCAGATACAAAGGGCTTGTAGCAACTAATGTTTAGTGCCTTCGACATATCAAGATCACCTCACTATGACTCAGAGCAGTGCATATCTTCATTTGGTCCAAATAGGCAGATTCTGCCCATAATTTGAGACAACATGAAAGCATATTGAAGTGTTGGTTTTTCTCTGTGCCGGGGTAGACCTTATGTCAACATGTCAACTACGACTTAATGAGGCTCCTTTTAAAGAAGCCAGCGGAACCACAGGTTAACATTTTTTGAGCAAGCACTGCTTGAATGCTGAAGGTCTTTGAGACAGAAGACATCCTTTAGCTAATTTTTCATTTCTGTCTTTGCACTGGACAGTTCTTGTGTGCCAACCTGTGTCACATGTTCGAGAGCAAGAAAGCCACGGTCCAGTCACCCACTGGGGTTGGGTGAGTGGCGTCGCCAGTTTGTTACTGCTGCTGTTGCTGGTGACGGAGTTTGTCATTTGGGTTGGTTTCTTTGGCACATAAAAACTGTAACGGACGTCCAATGGTTTAGTTGGGTCAGTTGCAAGAATCTGTACAATAAGGATCTCCTTCGTGCCTGTATGTCCCATTGCATGCAAGAAATCGTCCTTGTGACTCCAGCCGCTATAGTTCATGACAGTTCCATTGAGGTCAATGATGGTTTCTGAGGTTGAGATCATGTACTTCCCATTGACAAGGTACTCACCATTTTTCTTTTTCAGGGCCAAGTAAGCTGTGAATCTACTCTGGTCTTTTGCTTTGAACTGTCGGATTTTGATGTGTGTTGCTCCCTCTGGTATTTTCACAATATCTGTGTAGCCCTTACTGAAATGCAAGAAAAGTACATGTTAGTGAGGAAGAAATTGATAGTCTTTCAAAACCTATTGAAGCAATTGATAGTAGTTCACTTATCTGACAATTAACTGGGTCTAGCGTTAAATGTATCTGTCTTTTCTAATTTCCAATAGAAGATGAGCCAATTCAAATTTCACTGAAGCCAATGAAAGCATCCCACTTATCTCACTTTATCAGCACTTGTTGAAATATGGTATCACAAATGTGATGACGAGAAATAGCATGATAGTCAACTAAATTCTAGACCCACACAAAAAACAGTAATGAGGAGGATCATCACATTACTGCAGCGTCAGAGTGCTTATCTGAAGCAGGGCATTCAGGTGACTTGTTTAGCACATTTAACACTGAGATGATAATATGATAATGTATAATATACAGAGTTTGACAGCAGTAGTAGCTTGGTTGTGCGAGGTAGTTACTACCAATCAGTTATTAGAAATATTATTAGAAAGGTAGGAATATCTAGCAAACAAGCCAACATAATCAAGTGGCGTACTTACTCGGCAATAACAAATGCCTTCGCTGTAGGTATATGGCAGCCTTTAGAAAACTTTGAGTGAAAACAAAATCTCTATTTTGTTAATAGTGTGTGTGTTGAATTGGTGGAAATCAGCTTAGTGTTGGAAGCTCTGCTATCTGCTATATGTGACTTCTGTTACACATCTGCAACACACCCTATGTTTGAATGTGCAGCAGCACCTGTGAGACCTTTCCAGTGGAAAATGAGCTACTCTTGGCTGTATTTTTGCCATACAAATTTGCTATTCAACACTGCATTTCACTGAACCCTACATAATTAGCTGTCACCATTGCAACTAACAATTCGGCTTGCAAAACAATAGCTGTTATCAGATTTCTTACCTTTTTTTATTAAAGGTTCCCATAATTTTTGTGCAGCTGGAATTGTCTCCACCACAGATTCCACATTTATCATACTGCAGCTTCGATCCAATAATGCCATCACATCCTGTTCTCACGCATTTGCCACGGACACAGACTGAATTACTGTACGGCCTACATTCCGTTCCATCAGTCACCTGTTTGGATGAAGTCACTGCTGGTTAAAACTAAAGTTTTAAAATTCATTTCTGGATGATTTCTTAGTGGACATTCTTAACTTTTTTGGGAAGCTCAAGAGCAGGGATGGCAGGAATTCAATTCAGTTTGCATTTAAAGCTGAATCTGTCTAATTCATACTTTCCAAAACGGTATCAAGAATGAAGCACAGCTGTGTCTTCAAATTCGTAGTCATCTGAATTTTGTGATGCAGTTCACCAACCAAACAATGTTAACAAAAAAGCATGATTGAAGGAGTCATATTATGGTGTACTATGTCACCTGTTGTATTTACCTAATTTTAAGACCTGCTAAGGAACAGATTATTGTTATCATGTCCTGATATGTAAAACCACAGAATTCAAAGAAGGTCTTTTACCCATGTATATAGTCTGATTTCCACAGCATGCTAAGCCAAACATTGGCTTAGTAAAACTGTGTGATCATGCAGGTTCACAGATAGCAGCCAGCAGCCACCTTGCTCTTCCCTGGTTCTTTTTGCTACTGCATCATGCTTAGTTAAAACAAGGTTTGGCTTAGCATATTATCTGGGGCTTGCCAGATCTGTCAGGGGAGAGAGAGAGAGAAGAAGCAACAGCCTGGGCCAGGGGGCTGTTTAAGATTTGGATATATAAAATCTTTCAGCTTAAACAGACCTTGGACATCCTTGCTATTCATAACACAAATATTTTGATATCTGAGAGAGAAGCAGTTATTGAAACTACATTTACCTTTTGAGAGAAAACTACATAGTAGCCAGTTCCTTTGGCTCGACAAGTGAGCTTGCAAACATCTCCCGGCAGCACTCCTGCATACTTGGGGACCCATTCTACAAAGGTTTTGACACCTTTTGCATCGGACTGGTAACCGTTTCTTGCTTCACATTGTTCCTGGCGAAAAGCTTTAGCTGGAGAAGGATTATCATTCATTACTATTTGTGTACATATATTATCCCAATGCTAGCATACAAACAAGGTGTGAATCTTTTCAAACACAAATTCACAACACTGGAAGACCCAGAATCCATCTTATCAAGGGACAGCCAATGCAAAGCTTATAGATCCTATCCAACAAAACAAAACATCATAGCAAACAGTATGCCACACTGTTACCATATGGTGTTTCACCTGTGGAACAGCTGTCGTAGCATAAAGTAGGTAGGAAAAAGCCTTGGTATACTGTATATGGCCTGTAGGTCTAATGTGCAACTAGCACTCATCTAGTGAAGCCCTAACAGATCCTTGCAAAATCTCTCCGGGCAACTCTTCATTTATTGGACTTCTTTTCTTCAACCCACTAGATCAGATAACCACTTGCAATTGCATAAAGTGAATGTAGTCAACCCAGAGCAGCAGTGAATGCAGAAATGCCAATTATTATTTAAACCTAGAGTCTCTGCAGAAATAGTCAATAGTGTTTAGCCATGTCACTACTGCGCTGGGTACAGTAAGAAACACCATTTGCACAACATTTAAGAAGTACCACAGTCTCTGACAGTGTTATTGACTTTGATTTGTGGAAAACATACCATTGGCAGGACATGGCAGGACATTACACGAGCGATAGATTGCCCGCTTTCCTGTGCAATACCGGCCATTGTTTCTAGGTGCAGGGTTATTGCAGTGACGATATGCAAACTGAACACCTCCACCACATGTGCGAGAGCACTGTCCCCATGGCCCCCAGGAACCCCAGTTCCCATGGTTTGAAGCCTGAAATATAAAGGATAAAGGTTAACAAAGCTCATCAGCAAAACTTGGAGAAGAAACACAACTTCTAAATTCACTGGCATTTGTGTCCCTGTTTTCTAATTGCATTCATTCCTTTCTCTGCGTCTTTTTCTTTTTTACTGAAACTAGAAATCTTGATGTAGGTATGCAGTGTCCAGGTTCAGAGGCAGCATGCCACTGATTACCAACAGCTGGTATTCAACAAAAGGACAGAGCTGTTGCCTTCCTGACCTGCTTCTCGGCTTCTCTTGAGGCATCTGATTGGCCACTGTGTGGTATAGGATGCTATACTAGATGGAACATTGGTCAGATCTGGCAGGGCATTTCTTGTGTTCTCCTGCCCTTAGCGTGTTACCTGTTCAATATTCCATATTGGATCAGAATCAAACTAGGTGAGTTGCATTCTAGTGAGTTGCATTCTAGATGTTGCATTCTAGTGCAGGATAAAGGCAACACTAAGGGCACAAGGAGTTTGTGTTTCTAAAACCAAGGACTACAAGGTATGGAAGAACTCAGAGTTAACACCCCATTTGATCCTGGGGCAGCCTTTGTACCAGCAACAATGTCTGGTGCTCCCACTCTTGTGCAGATACAACGACTTGGCTGTGCACTAACAGCCCATGATCAATCAACCAGGTAACATACTGTCATGGCTAATGTATCCAAAAACTGTTCCAATTCCAGTAAGTTTGGTTCCAGTGAAGGCAGAAGCCCCTATCAAGTGTTGTTAAAATGCTAGACTACAGGACCAGCAGAAGTCATGTTCTGTGGCTGTTAGAGAGCTCGAGAATTCTTTTTAACCCAACTGAGCAGGCAAGAGGTCCGGTATCAACTACAAAGAAAAGTGGGGTGCCTAGACTAATACCTTGTTCTGTCGATGATTAATTTCCCTTGAATTCTCACTCAAAACAGAACACAGCATGATCGGGCCTTGTACACTTTCATATGGTTTGATCATTAAAGTAGCAACATACCGAGTAATATTTTTTCTTTGTTTTATCAACACATTTCCCCTGAAGGCAGATCCTTCCTTTTCCGCATGGCGTCCCCTCCACAGCAGGGAGTTTTTTGGTCAAACACACCATCTGACCTTGGCGAACAACCGCACACCACAGACGAGAGCACACATCCATTCCAGGACACACTGTGTATTCAGACCCAAATGCCAGCTTGCATTGACGAATGGCATCATATGTTTGTCCTGGAAGCTCCTCAGGGCCCAAGATCTGTTTTCGTGGTTGATCCAGTAAACAGTTACCTGAAAGGACAACCCAGTTTATAATTTGCTTCCTCTCTATGATGCTTGCCATACCTCTGAAGCTTCCAAAGTAGATAAAGTGATCAAGAATTTGTTCCAAATCAGTTCTCCGTTGGACTCTTGTATATCATGTGGAAACCTCTAACTGTAACCTGCTTGTGGCTATATAACCTCTGCTTTTACAATAACCTTTATTTCACAGGCTGCAATTCATAACCCATTTATTTTATTTTCTAGTAGTCCCACCAGAGTAAGTTGGTCTTTAAATTACAGATATAGAAAAAGTATTTTTCCTACTATTAAAAAAAGAAAAGATTGCTCTGGCTTGCATGTCAGTTTATAATTGGTACTATCAGCTTCAGAACCGGGCATAGGGGTTTTCGTTCCTTTTTAATTTCCGTGTGCTCAAACCCACTCTGTGAGTGAGGTCTTCCATATATATCAATGGGACCTAGAGACATTCAAAATAAACAAAGCTGTCATTTGAACATGCTGTTGAAAAGCTAAGCCTTCTTAATAAGGAAAGCCAGAAAAAGCATGACACACAGCTGTAGCCAAGGGAAAGTTGTAAGAAGGGAGGGAGATTAATTAAATCAAAAGCCAAATCAGCACAGGAAAGGCAATATTGGTGGCAAGTGCTCATTGGGAACCCCTAAACCCAAGGGGAGCCACAAGAGCAAAGAACAAACAGTTCATGTCTATACAAATGGAAAAGAACATGGTATAAGGCATAATTATGTTATCTGTGATGTCAAGCATTGACCTGGCACCATCTCTTTGGGAAAAAAGCCAAAACAAAATCAAGTAGTTGGTCCTGGAAATTCAGTTTTAGAGGATTTTTCTTTCTCATAGAAGTAACTGGCTCTTATGCTAATGCAGGGAATTACAGCCAATCTGAAGAGCTTTCTGTCTTGTTTATAACCCTTGTAAGAGTCCTGTGTGGGTGCCTGTGGTTCAGCGAAACTTCATTTCTCTTGAGCCAAAATAGATTACCACAACCTGTCTCTCGCTGCAAGCAGTGCCAACTTCCACTTGATGATGGATGAAAGCATGCAGAATATAAATACCTCCCAACCTCAGGGAGTTTGAAAACATAATTGGGATAAAGGTCTATATTTCAGAACATTCCTTTTTAATAAAAATCAATGATGCCTCACTGCCATCAAGAGAACTCAACCACCATGGTTATTTGCTCCCCCCCCCATGATTCAAATTTTAGTTAAAACGCCCTTCTGCATCATCACTTATTTCTCTCCTCAAGTTTATAACTTTATCAGCTCTCTGATGACCCTGAGCCAGCATGCAGGATATAACTTTTACCTCAGGCATATTTCACTGCATTTTAAAAATAAAACAATGTGCCCTTGCTACTTGATAATACATTGTTGTGAAATAAAACAACCCTGGGTTATCTTGTGCATGCTGAACTGTGCTTGGCTCATGAATAGGATAAGGAGACAAAACAACTTATCATCTATATACTGTATTTGGGAAAGTTGCTTGTTCACTATGAATTTGGACACCTCTTAAGATGAAACCAAATTTTGCATTATGGTTCCTGAGATCAACGAGCAGGGTTTTGTTTTTTGTTTGTCTCTATTTGGATACAATTGGGCATCATTTTGAAACAAGACAGTGGAATAAATATTTCAAAACCACTGATTCTAACCACGGATTTAAAAATGGCCCTGTTTTTTGGCTTAGAATTCTTGAGCAGTGCTAGATGCAAGGCTACTAGTCTATGAAAAACATTTACAACATATACAGTTGCGACCTTTATATAGTCCACTATATATGATCCCCAAATACAGCACAGCTAACACTGGAGTAATGGCGTGATTCTACACTATACTAGCAGCAAATTCAACAGCACAATCATCTCAGTAGGAGTTGTTTCTAATATGGAAATCTACACACAGCTAACAGCTTCCTTCAAACAAGCATACTTTTGCCGGGAAAAATGCCAGAACTGTACAGCAACAGAAAATCTGCCATTCCTATAATATAAGCCAAGTCCATAGCCCTGTGGTTGGGAGAAGACATGTAGGCAGACCCACCCCACCTCAGAAGAAATGCTGGAATCCTGTGGCCCTTGGGCCAAAGCTGGTCAACCACCCACTCGTGTCTTAACCACACTGAACTCTTCAGATTACTGTAGTCTCAAAGTAGCCTAACATATGACACATATGTTCGACTCCCTTTTCTCACAGCCATGCACATGGCAATGCAAACCATGTAATCTGGCACTGTGGGGCCATAGGTCTGTGGAAAAGTAGTGGCTTAGTACACAAGAAGTCCCTGGGTACAATGTCCTATGAGAAAGGTCAGGGGGAAACCACATACATTTACAGTGCATCACAATAGCTAATTAGAGCAATTGGTCCAACAGTATTATTCAGGTCTATCTTAACTGTGGCCCAGGAGGCAGTGAAGATTTCTAAATTTCACCTTGCTTTTAATCTGCCCAGGGTTTCTAACCTTCTGTCTTGGCTCTGTAATATTGTAAACTGACCTGCTTACAGCTGTGGGTGCTAAAGCCCCACAAGATTCCCATTTATAGCTTCAGTATTAAAAAATAAATATGAGGACTTTACTCAAAGCTTCCAGTTGTATCTGAAGGTTCCTCCCCCTGGTCTTTGTGTTTTCTAGAAGTGCACCAAGTGAACTTTCTGGATAATAGATAAGGGCTGCAAAATGCCCAGAAACTTAACATCGGGGGCCTCTGTCAAATAAGGATTAAACTTGGGGATTAAACTGTTCCTTTCCTCAAAAACATTCTGTCTCAGTTCTTGGATAAACACATTTAGACACTACAAACAAGCTTCTTCATTGCTTTAAATGTTCCAATTAATGTGTTAAACCAGTATTTTTGGTAGCTCAGCATGTGACCCTCAATATTTACTCACCACATTGTTTATTCTAACAATAAACAGAAAAATAAGTCAGCTACTTTGCAAGTTTGCTATATGTGGATTGAGAAATGCCAATGGTGGTCTATGATGAGGCAGCTGCTCAGAAGCCAGCTGGTGGCTGCAAGTAACCATGAAGGCTGTGCTTGAGAAACACTCTATTAACCACACATAGAACTGCTCAAGATTAAGTCCATGGCACTACCGAAAGAGGTAGTGGAAGGTTCTAGTTAGGTTTATGTGCTCCCCCAGGAACAATAATCCAAAACACAATAGCAACAATAGGGGCGGCCGGGGGGGAGGGGGGGAGCTAACACGACAGCCACCCACAAAGTCCACAACAGCTATACTGACATGGGAATCGTGATGACACTTGCCAACAGTGTCTCCCTATTAGGCACACATGGAAGGCATAAACTGCACATAGAGTCTGCCGTGCATTGACAACAGTGTCTGATCTGTTAGGACATGCCGTGGTCAATGGTTAGGAGGCTAGGCTGCAGGGCCCATTTTGATTTCTGGGGCAGGAGGTGGGGATCTTCAAGTTCTGCTGCATCCTTCTATGCAGACAATGTGTGTAATAGTGAACGCCACACACCTCCCAAAATGGAAGAGTTGCTTGATCCCCTCAATTGATTTGGTTGCCCTTTCCTGCACATTTTCAAGCTCTGCAACATTCATTTTGAGAAGCAGCAACCAACAATGTATGTCGTATTCCAAGGGTGATTGCACCACAGATTTATATGAAGGCATCAGTCACTGCCTCCACATGCTCAAAAACAACAATATTGTGTTTTGGAGGTGGGGGGAAGGAAGAGACAACAAAAGGCAGGGCTGGCGTGCAAGAATCCTATTCTCAACACACACATGTAAGAGCAGAAAGGAGACACATTATAGCAGGCATCCCCAAACTGTGGCCCTCCAGAAGTTTTGGCCTACAACTCCCATGATCCCTAGGTAAGAGGACCAGTGGTCAGGGATGATGGGAATTGTAGTCCAAAACATCTGGAGGGCCGAAGTTTGGGAATGCCAAACTCTTGGAACTACAACTTCATGGGTGTCCATCACGATCCCAAAGCCGAAGTTTGGGGATGCCAGAAGTTTTGGCCTACAACTCCCATGATCCCTAGCTGAGGACCAGTGGTCAGGGATGGTGGGAATTGTAGTCCAAAACATCTGGAGGGCCGAAGTTTGGGGATGCCTGCATTATAGGATTTTTGTTATCTCCTGTCACACACATCCTCCCACCCGCCCCAAGTATCATGTTGATTGTGCAAACTGTGCCTTTAACTGAATCCTCCTCCACCACAGTTCCTACTTGCATTCTCATGTTTCATAGATGGTGATGCTGCAGAAGCAGCTGGCCAGGTGGCGGAGGAGCTGCTATGCTAGCTTCCTGGTAGGCAGGTCGCTGTTGCTTGCTGGGAGGGAGGGGAAGAAAGTGACAGGGAGGTGCAAATGCATGGGTATAGCCAATCCGGCACTCCTGCCAACGTGTCTGCACTTTGCTGACCTCTCCCACTGCCTCCTTCTCAGTAAGCAACAGTGTCCCACCTGCCAGGAAAATAGCATAGTGACTCCACCTCACAAGTTGCTTCTTTGGAACATTCACACACCTTAATGTATGAGTGTGCCTCATGGACTTTTGATGGTGTGCTATGATTGGCTTCTGCATCATCCACCATTAGTGATAGTGGGAAGAGGGTATGGAGGAGGGGGAGGAGTTCTCCTGAGCTCTCCACTACCCCTTGTGAGTGCTTATTTTCACATAAGTTGTTTTGTTGATGCCAACAGGGGAGTTGGGGCCTAGCTTGGGGGAGGATAAGAATCAGACTAAGCTACCCATTCATCTCAGAATGAGACCCCTATCCCTTGCTTCTCCTTATGCCATTCTAATTACATTTGCACAGAACTTACACTGATTTTAACCATATGTTAAATCTTGTGACTATACCATCACAACTTACCAAGCTGGTGTGATTTGGAGCTACACTAGCCAAAGGACTTTTGCAGCAATCCCATCCTTGTCCAGCTAATGTTAACTTGGATAAGACTGCAATGCAATGTGTTTAAGACAACACTAAAGGAGTGTAGATATACTATGGGAAATACAACTGTAGATCTTTAATAAATGCCCTATTAAAATTGCAGAAAGTTAATAATGCTAATAATTTTATTATTTATACCCCGCCCATTTGGCTGGGTTAGAGGCAGTTATCGACAACTGATAATGGGATGAAACGTACGATTGCACACAGCACTCAAAACCATCCTACACAATGTTGCCTTTTACAAGACCTGCATGCATATAGTATGCTTTTCATCCATAAGTATTTCAGTTTCCATAACAACTCGATCCATTCGTTCAGTTAGGTCATTTTTATCTAAGCATTCTGGAATTTGAAAGGGTTGTTTAAGAGCTGCAGTTGCGTTAGCAGCACAGTGAAGGATTTTAAGAGCATTTTGTTGTTGTTAAGGAGAAGCTGGGAAAGAACACTGAAATACTAATATTAGCTAAATAAATCAAACTGTCAGCTTTTTGAAGCAGGGCTGTCTTCTGAAAAGACGTGGAAACCTTTGTTGAAATCTCTATTTAGCCCCTGATGCCTTGGGCAAGTCACTTTGCTCAATTTTAGTTCTCCACCTGCCAACTGGTGATAAAAGTGGCCTACTTCACACTGTTGTAAATAATCTACCTATTTGCAATCCTTTTGCTATTTGCTACTGCTACTTATTTTTATCTACCCCTATTACTAATACAAGGGACCCAGGTGGCACTGTGGGTTAAACCACAGAGTCTAGGGCTTGCTGATCAGAAGGTCTGCGGTTCGAATCCCTGCAATGGGGTGAGCTCCCGTTGCTCGGTCCCAGCTCCTGCCCACCTAGCAGTTCAAAAGCACATCAAAGTGCAAGTAGATAAATAGGGACCACTCTGGCAGGAAGGTAAACGGCATTTCCATGCACTGCTCTTCATGCTGGCCACATGACCCGGAAGCTGTCTGCGGACAAACGCCGGCTCCCTCGGCCTATAGAGCGAGATGAGCACTGCAACCCCAGAGTCGGACATGACTGGACCTGATGGTCAGGGGCTCCTTTACCTTTACCTTTATTACTAATACAACATCTCACTCTTTTTTACTATTCCTACTACTGCTTTTCCTCCTCATTTAGGTAGCGGCAGCAGAGATGCAGGGGCTGTACTTCATTGCATTTAGCACAGTAGGAACCAGATAGCAATTACTGTACGGTAATAGCATGAAGAACGTTAGAGAAAAGTGAAAGTAACTTCAATTCTAATTAGAATAACAAACACATATTTTATAAATTAGAGTTAAAATGTTTTCTTTTTCTTTTTAAGTTCCTAGCAGCACATAATGTCCAGCATGATATAGGACACTAAGATATCCATACATACCATGGCCATCATCCAGAAATTCTGTTATTGTTGCTGAAGTGCATTTGGACCAGGGTTTAGAAGCATCAATGCTTGTTAAGATAGAAGACATAAGCCTCTTATCTTCCATGGAACCAAAGTTCTCCTCACAGAATTTGGAGTCGTCATGGGAAAGTCCAAGGAGATGTCCTGAAGGAAGAAAACAGAATAGCATCTCAGTCTTAATACTCCTTTTAAATTAAAATATCCACCCAACTATTTATTCATTAGTCATTTATTTAAGAATGAGGGGACAAAAAAGCAGCTTGTCGAATAAACCTGCCACTATGTTATTTCTGATTATACTTGCAAAGATTAATGAATGAGATTGGGACTATAAAGTTGGATATAAATAATCTAAATAAACTGAATAATAGAATTGTAGAGTTGGAAGGGACCACGAGGGTCCAATCCCCTGCAATGCGGGAATCTTTTTGCCCAATTTGAGGCTTAAACTCATAACCCCGAGATTAAGAATCTCATGCTCTACTGACTGAGCTATCCTCAAAATCAGTATTTCATTTATTTAGTCATTTAAAATATTTCTTAATCACCCTCAAGCAGGAGATTCCTGGGCAGCGTACAAAAGTGTGATTAAAACTATTCACATATCCAACAAAAACAACAGATAACTCAACAAAAACACACAAAAAAGGTAGTAGAGCAAACACATAAAACCAAGGACCAAAGAAAGCAGTTCCAGTTAAAATAATCTAATCTAGGGAAATAGGAAACTCCTAATCTGGCATCAAAAAGATTGCAATGTCAACATGAGGCATTTTTCATTGAGAAGGCCATTCTGAACCAGCACCACCGAAATGACCACGACTATTTAGCTCGTTATCACAGTGTGATATTAACATAGAAAACCAGTAAGTTTTATTCTAGATATAAAACTACTGTATAGATATTTATAGCTTAGTGTTTGTATAGTGTTTTTACCTCCCCTGCCAGGTACAAGCAACTCTCCATTTACACAGGGGTTGCGTTCCAAGGCACCATGTGCATCAGTGAGACACACATAAGCTCGGCTCGGTATAATGTGAGACCAAGGTCTACTGCTCAATACTGCTACATACTGCTGCAGATGATCCTGGCTACAATGTGCTATAGAGGAGGAGTTGAAGTGCAAGCAAGGGATGCTTGCTACACAAATCTGATAATGCAAGCTAGTGAAAGAACTGATACACCACAGGGGAATATGTGCTGCCCCCACTTCTAAGCTTCTAGCAAGTACTGTAGGATCTAAGCACACAGCTCTCCTGAGACTTCAGCAATGGGCATATAGATTTTGTTAACACATCTCATTCTAAAGAAGGCACTTCATCCCACAGTTGGCAGAAGAAGTAGCATTACTTTATTAAAAGGGTAAAGGGACCCCTGACCATTAGGTCCAGTCATGGCCGACTCTGGGGTTGCGCGCTCATCTCGCATTATTGGCCGAGGGAGCCGGCGTATAGCTTCCAGGTCATGTGGCCAGCATGACAAAGCCGCTTCTGGCAAACCAGAGCAGCACACGGAAACGCCGTTTACCTTCCCGCTGTAGCGGTTCCTATTTATCTACTTGCATTTTGACGTGCTTTCGAACTGCTAGGTTGGCAGGAGCTGGGACCGAGCAACGGGAGCTCACCCCGTCACAGGGATTCGAACCGCCGACCTTCTGATCAGCAAGCCCTAGGCTCAGTGGTTTAACCACAGTGCCACCTGGGTCCCTTATTACTTTATTACTGGCCTACAAATGGCACGTCCTTGTAGCTTCAACCGCAACTCACTGGGAAACACTAGAAGGTGTGGGAGATTGTTTCTAAGATCTAGGGTGGGGTGGCGAACGAAAAGGTGCGTCACACACAAAAATTGTTTCCCCTTAGTTGCTGTCATTCCATGCTACCACATTGCTTAATTTCACTTCTCTCGACTCATCCCTTTTTTATCCCTGAGGGAACATCCAGAGGGAAATTTCCCCTTTCAAATCACTGCCATTTTGGAGATAATGCTCTGAAATCACCAGAAAACGTTCAGCACAGTATTCAGCATGTACAATGCTTGTGTATACCAAGGACTCCTGAAACAAACAATAACAAAAAGGACCTGACATGTAACCATGGGCCAGACTGCACCCTTTGTCAAGCTGTGGATTCGTATACAGTACTTCCAACAGGTTGGAAGAAATTTTAAGACAGAGGCTCTGTATAGTCTTCTTTCTCTGTCAGTGCCAAAAAATCTTGAAAGGCCATCCTGAAACAAAGGGTGCCTTTAAGAAACATGAAGACAGTGCTGGCTTTGCTGTCTCCCTGGCTGATGTTATCACAGAGTGCGCATCAAACTCATCAAATGAGTGGCACCAGGATGCTCTCCTCACTGTTTTAAAGGCACTGCAGGCAGGCGACACTCAGCACTTCAATGAATTCTGAGGTAACTGAGCTCTTATTATAGTCATTTGCAACTGACATCAAGCTTGTTCTGAAAAAGCCAATGGCATGTTAATGAGCTGGTTTTAGTGTGGTGTCCTGAGAAAAAGGCGTGTCTGCACTGGAAGCGCCAAGCTAATACATTGCTCCTGTAATTCTCTCTGTCAGGCATGTTGGTAGGCAGAGGAACAGCTTACCTGGAAGCATCCTATATATGTATACTGTGTAGATATCATGATAAGCACCTGGGACGGGGGATGCATCCGATACTTTACATAAGCGCAGTGGAAAGATGCCTATGACTTTGGGGTTTGAACATGTGTTATCATAATTTAATTTCAAGATTTGGACATTTAACAGATTCTGAAACATTTCTTACAAAGGGAAATGAAACAAAGTAATTAAAATTAATGAAATTATATTGGGCTTATATATTACAGAAAACTCGTATGAAAACAAGCCAAGATAGATTTGGGATGGGTAATTCTACTTGATCAATGGAATTGGATTTGGCATAATGTTCCTCAGCAAACAGTGCTTAAGGGAAGTTTTTACGTTTCTGTTCCATTGGTACGTAACACTGCTACATCCTTATCAGATAAATAGAACAGCCTGTTGGTGGTACAAAGATGCAAGTACTGGGATGCAGTTTTTTTTTTTTTAAAAAAATAAGTGTCCTAAAATAAGAAAATTCTGGGGGATAAAACCAGGGAACAATCCTATCCTACAGTTATGCTCGAGGAGCGCAACAGGATCACAACTACATGCATTTCACTGATGCAACAATATACTGGCAGAGTGAAATCTATGCCAGTGAGCAGTATCACTGTGCCGGTGGGATCCTGTCACAAAGAAAAGTAGGCCCACTCGCAGGTCACTCCCATCTTCTGTGCCAGAATAATGGTATGATAACAAAGAAGAAGAAGAAGAAGAAGAAGAAGAAGAAGAAGAAGAAGAAGAAGAAGAGGAGGAGGAGGAGGAGGAGTTTGGATTTGATATCCCGCTTTATCACTACCCGAAGGAGTCTCAAAGCGGCTAATATTCTCCTTTCCCTTCCTCCCCCACAACAAACACTCTGTGAGGTGGGTGGGGCTGAGAGACTTCAAAGAAGTGTGACTAGCCCAAGGTCACCCAGCAGCCGCATGTGGAGGAGCGGAGACACGAACCCAGTTCCCCAGATTGCGAGTCTACCGCTCATAACCACTACGCCACACTGGCTCAAATAGATGGTTAAAGTAAAACCATTCCCATTGGGAAGACATATTGGTACATGGTAGATTTGGACACCTACCCGAACCTCCTTCAGTTGGTCCATATGTCCGTTTTGACTGGCTAAAATACTATACTATCTCAGGCGTATGTGTGAATTTTCCTGGAACTTGGGACATCTTTTACACTAAAGGTTTGCTGTCCTATTAAGTTTCAGCACAAAACACAGCCCCGTGAGCACTGGTCCACACGGCTAGGCGCCCTCGGTTGCATGGGAGAAGGTTAAAATGAGTAACGAATCTGAACATGTTGTATTTGTTCAAGACAGACTTGAATTCTACATGTTTTACCTCTGTGCTAAATATTCCTACTTTGATGTCTAGAAATGTGCCAAAATTATTATGAAAAGCATGATTGTAACATTACACAGCTGACACCTAACAGAACAGTGGTTACATGACCAACTTTTAGGGTATGTGTGTCCATATTTATAGAAGTAGTGAAGTTCATGTTGATTTTCCATTAGCTAAATCAAAGCTATACATTAAGGACTTATTCCACTACAACTTGCAGCGTTATTTGGGTTCATTTCTCTCACCTCTCACCCCCCTTGCAACTGAAGCAATGCCCTTCAGTTTTACAAGCAGGTCTGTGATTAGATATTCTCTCTGCTCGGCTACTTTAGGAACTGATTGCAGCAACCACATATTTTCACTTATTAGGTTGAAAACATCATAGCACAATTGAAGGGGCCTCACCAAAAATATTTGGGTTGGAATTTTTGTTGCTGCAGTTGCATGCTTAATGATTGTCTAAACCAGGCATCCCCAAACTTTGGCCCCCAGATGTTTTGGACTACAATTCCCATCTTCCCCAACCATTGGTCCTGTTAGCTAGGGATCATGGGAGTTATAGGCCAAAACATCTGGAGGGCCGAAGTTTGGGGATGCCTGGTCTAAACCCTGGATTGTTTCTGAAGCTTTTCTTCTTTTCTTTTTAAAGGGAAGGTGGTTGTAGTGGCAACAAGAGGACAAGAGAATATTCCCGGTGCTTACATCTGCTGACAGATTTTAGAGTCTGATTTGTTGGTTCGAGAATATTTTGCCTTGTTGTATTTAGCCCTTTTTTCATTCTGAAGTTTGTTTTAAGATATTATGCTTGCAACTTAGATACCAAACATTTCAGTATAATCTCATAGATTTCAATTCTACTTCACTGAATCTTTCATATGTAGCATATGGTTAAAGAGGTGTGTGGAAAAAAGAAGTCAGCACAGTTCTTTGTTGAAAATAATTGTGTTGAATAGTTGCACAGATGAATGAATGCATACATACATGTAAGGGAATCAAATGGAATGCATATATACAGGAATTCTGTTGACATGCACTGCCCATTCATCAAAGGACCATGACAATTCCAAAACGCATGCTCTAAATCAGTGGTCCTTAATCTAATTTTCCTTTACCCACTTGAAAATGGCTGGGGGTCTTGGCAGAACATTTAATAACCTTTTTAATAAGCTTAATAAACTCTAATAAACTATTTTGTCCTACAAATCAAAGCACATACATTACTTGTTCTTAATAACATTTTTTTTCTCCAGTGCTGACATCATAAGCAAAACCAACACCATAGTATGACGATCAGGAGCCTTTGGCCAGGACCTTGTTAGCTGTTCAATAATTCCCTATCAAAATGGCCTTGGTCACTGTCAGAAAGAAAGCATTCATGACTGTTCTGCAGCCTTCCCCTGAGCCACTTGAATCAACCTTGAAGACCACGGTTTACGTACTTCTGCTCTAAATAATGTAGGAATTTTGTTTTGTTTCTTAATACATGGCATTCAAAAGCAAATCTAAAACTGCTTATATTTTTGTTTCCCACTACCTTGACCTGCAAACAGAGAAACAGTGCAATTCCACAGTCCAATTCAACATATAGACATGAAAATGAAGTTAAACAGAAGTGTTTGGAAAAGAATTATTACTACGCACAGGTGTACTACATTTTATTCCACCAGAGTATTGCCGTCACTATGTTTACACTGGACCACTGGACAGAAGCAGTGACACAGCTTGCTAAGAATGCCACACGTCTTACAATATATTTACTCAGGAAATCACAGCTCGCATGAGACATCTGTTTCTCACTGTGGCCATGACTTTTACCTAACTTACCAGCTGGCATAACTGAGGCAGCAGGATGTCAAGCTACTTGCCCAGGTTGAGTCAGCCACAAAGACTAAGGGTCTATGCCGTAACTTGTTTATTTGTACATACACAGCAATGTGCTGATTTGAAAAGCAGTGCGTTAGGCATGCTCCTTGCGAGATACACACCAAGAAGTGATGCTTGTTACAGGCTGCAGTTTTCAAACCTTTTGGGTAACCAGGGCTGGCTACAGCATCAGACATCTTTGGGTGCCACTAAAACCTACCCTGGGCCCCCCTTCAAGAAAATTTCCTGGCCTGGTGCTATGAGCAGCACCTGACAGCCGGATCAAACTGGCATGTCATTTAACATGACAGTGGAGCATAGTGGGAAATTAAAATAGGATCGTCCAGTTACACCTTTACGAATTGGTGCACTGCTGCTACTTGCCACCGTGGCCAGGCAAGACTGCCAGAGCCCATCAAGGGAGAGAGGCAGCCAATCAGAGGGCACGTTGCCCCTCCCCCCCAAAAATCTGGCTTCGGCCTTGGCCTGAAGCTAATGATTTGCAGATAAGGATTTTTTTAATGCTAAGGTATTAAAACAGTAAAGCTTTAGTGCTAAAACACACGTGGTATGATCCTGAATACCAGTCAGCTACAAAGATGTTTGTCTTATTAGAAAACTCCCCCCCCCCGCCCTGTTATATTCTGCCACACACATAGAGGTCATATTTCTTCAAGGTCAAATTTCAACATCAAGATGCTAACATTTAATGGGAGTCTAATATCATATTAGGGACCCAGGTGGTGCTGTGGGCTTGCTGATCAGAAGGTCGGCGGTTCGAAACCCTGTGACGGGGTGAGCTCCCGTTGCTCGGTCCCAGCCCCTGCCAACCTAGCAGTTTGAAAGCACATCAAAGTGCAAGTAGATAAATAGGAACCGCTACAGCGGGAAGGTAAACGGCGTTTCTGTGTGCTGCTCTGGTTTGCCAGAAGCTGCTTTGTCATGCTGGCCACATGACCTGGAAACTGTACGCCGGCTCCCTCGGCCAATAACGCGAGATGAGCACGCAACCCCAGAGTCGGTCACGACTGGACCTAATGGTCAGGGGTCCCTTTACCTTTACCTTTACTATCATATTGTTTACTAATGCCACTGCTTGCCATTGATAGACAGTAAAAATATAATAGATACTGACACCCATGCTTATCATACATTCATCCCCCCCCCCGGCCCTCTTCAAACATAGATTCCAAGAGCTGAGGTCAATCTCGCTTTCCTGCTGCTTTCCGGAGGGCAGGGATACTGAGATTTGGCTCTGGATATCTGGCTGAGGTTTCGAGCTCTGCTGTGTAACTTTTGAAAACATGACCTCTCTTAATCTAATCATCCCCAGAGGGTACATTCACACAGAGATCAGCACAAACTCTAACCACAGCCAAACTCAAGTGGAGATGCTGTTGTGTCTGAAGCACTACCATGGTCTCGGCTAGAATTGTTCCCTTTGATTTTCACATGCCTGAGTTCCCATTAAAAATCACTTCACAGCCTCTGTAACTGCAAGACTGGATTCGGCTTTTAAAAACACTCAAGAAGATCAGCAGTAGAAAAAGTATTGAAGAGTCCCATTATTCTGAAGCAAAGGAGTTTCCTTCTCTTCCGACATGCCAATTACAGAACAGAACAGCTTTCACTGAAAGGGGAAATTTCATGCCATCATGTCCGTACAGCAGGTGGGACAATTATTGCCCTTACAAGTTAATGAAAACAGACCTGGGCAAGCTAAGAATTTGTAGTCAAAGTTTAAACTGGCATTAATCAGCAACCTTTTGCAAAGGTCATGCCCAAGGCTGAAAGCAACAGTTGAAGTCTCTGCCCTATCGCTCACCTCTCACCAAGGCTTAATGCTGAGTGCTCATCTTTTCTCTTTGCCCGAGTAAGCATGTTTATGGGGGCTTAGCCCAAATGCTTTGCTCGCACCAGAAGCTTAAATGGGGAACTTTTCAAAGAAGTAACAATGTGAATGCATTAAATATTTTCTTCCCACAGATGTCAGCAGAGCAGCTGTGGGTTAATTATAGTCTCTGGGTTTTTAGAAAAAGCCACAGAGCCTGATTCAGACACCTGGATATTTGCCCAAACTTTATCTCTCCCAGGGGAAGGCCAAGATGAAAGCTAGACATCCTTCACAATTGTTTCTTTTGCCCATAAGGGCTCCAAAAGATTTGCTCCTGTCTAGCCTAGGGATTGCTCTTATCTAAGCTATCCTGACAAGCCTTCAACTCAAAAGGCTCCCTATTCAGCACGGGCGTTAAAAAAGAAAGAAAGAAGCAACAGTGGATTTTACAATGTTTTTGCATGCACTTTTCAAATAACAAACTACCCATATGGAACACAGTGTTTGCTCAAAGCAGTGCATGCTGCTATTAGGTTAAGAATTGTGTATAAATTACTGACTCACAAAATTTGCATGCCAGATTTGAATGCACCTGTTACAGTGGAAGTTGGCTACATTCTACATATAAAAAAGTAAAATAAAACTTGCACCAATGCCATCAGGAAAAAGAAAGCTCTTGACGGCAGACTGCCTTTGCTTTGCACTCTACCCTGTGACCCAGCAGGGCATCTTCCTATTTTCATCTGCCTAGACCTCCGAACCATCTCTACTGCACCAACCTTGACATTTATCTCATACAGAACCTAATAAAGATCTACCTCCTGTGATGCCTCTTCTGAGTTGGGCCACCAGCTGGAACCATATTACACCTGTTATTCAATATATGCACTAGTTGGTGTTTTGTTTCTGGACTGAATTCTGATTTTTACAAATGACATATAAAGTCTTGAACAGTGTGGAACCTAACTATTTGAGGGAGTACCTCTCTATGTTCTTGCCTGTAAGGTGGCATCTTCCAGCAAGACCCTCCTTACTGTCCTGCCACTGGGAAATTCAGAAACCAGGTGAAAGAGTTTGGGCATTAGTGCCACTGTAATTTGAAATTCTTGAGCCCCAGAAGTGGGGAGAGAGAGCCTGAACTCCACTGAAAAGGGCAAGTCTGTTACGTGGGGGTGCTCCTTGATACAGCTTTGTCACTTGAGACCCAGGTAGCCTCAGGGGCAAGGAGTCCCTATTTCCAGCTATGGCAGGTTTGTGCAGAAAGTATTCTTTCTTTTTCAAGCATGCTAGAACATAAAGCCTACACAGAGATAATTTCATATTCCCCGCAGACACACAGCATCCCCAATCAGGAGTGGACTTCAGTCTTTCAAATTTCAGTGGCACCTTGTGCAACGCCAAAATTTGCTGCACCCTACCTTCCATTCTGCACATATGCACAGCGCCATAGTTGTGGTAATCCCCTCTTGGCTTTGCATTCAATGCAGGGGAACCAGTCACGCTGCCCTAAAGTTGCCTCTGCCCCAACCTCATCGCTCCTGCAATTGCTCCACTCACCTATATATTTTGTCCTGAGATAAGGTTCCAGGACTCCCCTCATCTATACTGACTAAGGCATTGATCTCAGGAGGTTTGGCGGTTGTTGATTTCTGCAACTGTAACTCATTCTGCACACCCGTAGTCTTCTACTGTAACACAAAGGAAGCCTGGCTGCATTTAAAATATCAACTGGGGTTGAGCGCTTGGTGGTTGGAAATATGAAGGAAGAGAACGTGAGTAGAAACATTTGTTCCCATCTGATCTCTGTTGATGCCCAAGCTTTCCCCAAGCCAGTACAACCCTCTTTGCTTCTCTTCTATTGTCTTCTCCATTCCTCCCACACATACTTATACATAAAAGTCAACCACATGCAAAACAGATGCAGTGCATGCGGCTAGCTAGCCTTATGGAAGTTATTTTCCTGCATCCATGAGATTTGTCCCATGACCATTCCATGACCACTTCCTGGAACATCTTAGACCATTGTCTGGTATACAGCCTTTTCCTTCCACAACTCTACTTCTATATTGTTCAGACCTCTGGATATATCTGGCTTGACACCATCAGTAACAACAGTAATTTTTGCCAAGAGCGGGGGGGGGGGGATATGTCTGAGTCTAGGGCCATGTAGCTTATGGCATGCTTTTAAAAGACAGCTATTCATGGAAATATCTGTAAGATGGTGAAGCTAGTTCCATCTGTGGTAGTAGACTAACATGGCCACTCCACTGGACTTGGGTCTCCCGCTGTTTTTTGTACTACAATTCCCATCATCCCTGACAACTAGTCTTACTAGCTAGGGATGATGGAAGTTGTAGTCCAAAAACAGATGGAGACTCAAGTTGTGGAGGTTGAAGGGGGTGGGGGAGAGAGAGGGGGCAGTAAAACTTCCCAGCCAAGCAGGTCCCCTACAGCTCAACAGGACAAAACATTTTAATATTTGAGAACTATGAGTTTAAGGGATTCTTATTGTTTAAAAAACTGATCTGATCTGCCCTCTATTTACAGACCACTACAACTATCTCCAACTTAGTGCCGTCCAGATGCTTTTGGACAACAACTCCTATCACTCCTCACCATTGGCCATGATGGCTGGGGCTGATGGGAGTTGGAGTCCAACAGTGTCTGGAGGGCACCAGGGTGGGGAGGACTGAATCAGTAAAATTGGTAGTCCTGTTCGGGCACGCTGCTTGCATGTAAAAATTTTAAAAAACAGAGCCGCCAGAATGTATTGGCTCAAAGATGGAAAACAACAGAAATTCCAACAGTTGACGAGTGGCAGGTTAAGATGATGGAATATCCAGAGCTGGCCAGGATGACTGGAAGGATAAGGGAGCAAAAAGACCAGAAGTTCCAAAAAGATTGGAGTAAATTTGTGGACAATTTAAAGGAGTACTGTAAAAATGTGAATACACTGACAGGATTAACATAAAACCTACAATAGAAACAATAGATGTTTCTGTCTATAAATGAGATAGACTTATTTAAGAGAATGACAGAGACAAAGAGGGAGAAAGCGCATAAGAGGAAAGATCTGAAAACCAAAAGTGGAGAAGGAAGGAAGTTGTGTTTGGCAGAACATTAATATGTTTTGGAGGCTAGGATTAGTATAGTAATAGCTGTATTAAATATAATTGAAATGTAACAGATGAATTGTTTTATTTATTATTATTTTCTTTCTGTATTTGGGAAAACAATAAAAAATATAATAATAATAAAACATGAATTTATTTTTAATCAAATGAAATACTGCGCCTTCCATTGTATGAAATTACATTGCGAGGGGGAGCACTTAAAAAAAACACCCCACAAGATAAATAGGAGGAAATAAACAGGAAGGAAGGGAAGAAAAGAAGAACTAAAATGCAAAAATGGGTAGCTTCAGGAGGCACAAGGAGCCACATAATATGAGTTTGGGGGCTGTATGTGGTTCATGGGCAACAAGTTGCCTCCCTCTGGGCTAAATTGCCTGGTAGCAGCTCTCTAGAATTCCCTTGCTTTACTTGGAGATATCAGGAATTGAAGCCGGAATCTTTTGCATGCATAACAGGTACTCTACCAGATTGCTACAGCCCTTCCTCCAATCTCCAATTTGGCCAAGGTTAATAATTGTAACGTAAACTAATTCATTTTCTAAGAAAGTCTCTTTGTAGTAAGGAAATGCTTGGAGTTGATCAATCTGAATGGTTAATTTTCATGCTGCCCTCATACAGGCCATGACATGTGACTATGTCATTTCCATTTTTTATTTTTTAAAAAGAGCACTTTTAACACTATTGCATGGTGGTGAAAGCTGCTGCTGGTGAGTGAAAGTTGTTAAGACTAGTGGTGAAAGTAGCTAGAAAAAAACAAATTTCCCCTCTTGAAGGAGTGGCCCACTGTCCAGACAAAGAGCTTATTCAGTTTGCACCCCCCGAATGCTATCCAGACTGGAGTGGATTTAGGAGAGGGCCTTTAGGCTGCACACACCCGTCTGTACTTAGTCTGGTAGACAGAATGCAAGGGATACAGCCAGGAAATCCTGTGCTCAAATAAAGATGGGAGTTCCCTATTCAGTCAGCATCTTTAACCTGCAAGGAGGAAAGTGAGCAAGGAGGAGGAGAAGAAAGCTCACTCCCGATCTCAGTGTCTCCCTGCAACTTCCGCAAGTTGTTTCCTACATTCTTCAGAGCTCTGGGTGTGGCTAGGTTAACTTTTGTAACAGCAGCAACAGCAACAGCAACAGCAACAGCAACAGCAACAGCAACAGCAACAGCAACAGCAACAGCAACAGCAACAGCAGCAGCAGCAGCAGCAGCAGCAGCAGCGGTGTCTACTACCAAATGCTAATGTCATTTGTTTTGAGGTACCATGAAACAATAAAACTTGGGTATTTTTTCTGCAAGAGACTAACACAGCCAGACCTCTGGAAACTACTACTCTAATGCAAGGTTAGCCAATGTGGTGCCCTTCAAATGGGATGAATCCCCGACCACTGGCCATGATGAGAGTTGCAGTTCAATGACACCCAGAGGACACCATTCAGATTCCTCCAAATTTTTCAGTGCGGTCCTCCAGCCAAGCAATGTGTACAAAAGTGAATGTACTAGTGCCTGAAAATGCATCTATTAGTAAAAATAACGTAGAGGAAAATGCATTATATTAGGGGATAGACTTGCACAAACATGTACACAAATGTGTGCATTGGGAGAAATTCGCACTAAAGTGATAATAATTTATCTGAACCTAAGACTGGAAAAATGAGAAACTGAGAACAACAAGGTTTGCTCATCCCTATGTAGGATAGAGTAACGAGACTGTGCAGCTTTTGAAAGGGCTGGCTATGCAAGAATAACAGTAGCATAAACCTATTTGAGAGAAGCTATTCAACCAGGGAGTCCAAAAGCAAATAAAATTTCTACAGAATGGATTCAGACATCCAATTAAAAAACCTCTTCATGTGGGAATAATTTCCCCTTCCCATTAACAGCCACTGAATTGCTTTATGACAAAAAATTCAAATAACCACCTTTTATGTGATATTTGCTGTTGTCACATGAGCAATTTGGCAGTTTGAATTATACCTAAAGAGAAGGCTGGAAGCAAATATAGAATTAATTTAGCAGATTTCTATACCGCCCTTGAACAAATTTATATCCAGGGTGCTCTCTACACTATTACAATGTCACAAGAAATAAAGCCGCAAACAGACAAGAAAGAAACACTGGCAATTTTTTATAACTGTATGAAAGATAAAAGACTCAGAAAATAAAAAAGGGGTTAGTTGGCCTCTTCAAGCTAGTGCTGCTGGCTTCAAGTGAGCCTTCCTAGGAAGGCTGCACCATGAATGGGGGACCAACAATACAGTCTACTACTACATTTCAACTTCTGAAAAATGTTCAAAAACCGGAACACTTACTTCCGGGTTTTTGGTATCCGGGAGCCAAAACATTTCAAAATGGAGGCGTTTGGGAACTGACGTTTGACTGTACCAACACCACTCTCATTTCAGATAAATTGTTTAGGGCAGGGGTGGCCAACTCCCAAGAGACTGCAATCTACTCACAGAGTTAAAAACTGGCAGTGATCTACCCCCTTTTTGGGGTTCAGGTCAAAGTTGTTGAGTTTTTTTCAGGGAGGATGTAAAATGTTGAGCTATTTTTAGGGGAGCCACAGTTGTGCAGCTTCTTTGGGGGGAGCCAATGATCTACCAGTGATCTACCACAGACGTCCAGTGATCTACCAGTAGATCACGATCTACCTGTTGGACATGCCTGGTTTAGGGATACCTGCATGCTTTCCCCCATAATAACTTTACTTCTAGTAGGACTGGAGCATCTCCCCAGGGGGTCACTGGAAGCCTTCATGGGTGTTATGGCAGTCACAGGCACCAGGTTGGTGATCCTAGGTCTACTCTATCTGGCAGCCACTCTCCAAAGTTTCAGGCAGAGGTCTCTTCTTGCCAACTGATACTTTCTGCCACAGAGATACAGGTCCTTTCAGCTCTCAGTGACACCTGGCAGCCTCAAATGGCTTGTTTCCTGAGGTGGCGAGCCTCAGTAATATGCCACTGTTACGATCTATTTCCAAATGTTTCCAGACTAGAGCTCCCCCTTTGCTAAAGGGTGTCCGGTGTCAGTAGTTACATTAGCACTACTAATAAAACCCATGATTTCAGATTTTGTGCGTTTCTTTATGTTAGGGTCAAATGATATTAAGCACAACACTCTTGCATCCTACCTGCTCGCTGTTTGAAAACTGAACTGGCACGGCAATACTCCCAAAGCAAACTTTACTTTGGTTTGGCACAAGTTACAAGGCAAAGCTGTAGTTGGCACTCTCTGAAAGTTCCCTTAGCCTTGTTATTCCCTTCCAAGAATGTAAAGGGGTGAGGGAGAACTGTTTTCCATTTTTAAATTTAGTGTTCCCTCTGCACAGCTAATGTTCCTCATGGAAAACATCTCTAGCAATTGTGACTATGTTAGCATGCAAGGCAAATGTCGACCTGAAAAGTCTACTCTCTTGGTAAACAGGGACCCCGAGTTTCACCACGGCTGTTACTTCAGGCAAGAAGCACCCTATATTCCATCTTACAGAATGTCTAGCTGGCACAAGAGACCCCCTGGTAAAAGGAGGGCTGATTTTGGAACAGCCCTCTCTTCCTGCTTCCTCCTGCGCTTAACATCTCAGAGTAAAATAAAGGCTGTCGTTTAAATTTACAACCAGCTGTTCTCTAGCTAAACACTGGATGGATCATCTTCCTTACATGAATTAAAGCTGAAAAAGCTCTGGGTTCTCTGGGCACTGAAAAAAGCAGCTGCTGTGTTTGTGCATGTTCATCGCTGAAACCGACCCACACTTTAGGAATGCAGGAAACTTCCTTGCATTTAAGGGGGACCATTCCTCTCTATAGCTCAATAATATCTACAGAGGCTGGCAAGGCCTCTCCAGGGTGTAAGACACCAGTATTTTCCAGCCCTGCCTGGAGATACCAGGAATCGAATCTGGGGGGCTTCTACATGCAGAGCATACATTCTGGCACTCAGCAATAACCCTTTCCTTAACATCCATGCTCTAAGCTACAAATGATCTTCCCCTGGCAATGTTTTGAGAGAACGTGTAGTGCAGGGCACGCCTCAGGTTGCAGCTTGGGTGCTGCACACTTGAAACTTCACATCAGCCCACCGGCACCCGATGTGCCATGGAGTGCTTGAGCTGCCTGAATCATGTTCCTGCTACTGCAAATAACAACACTGGAAACAGACCTGATCTTCCCAAAGGTGCCAGTCAGTAGGGAAGGTTGGCTTGGCTCAGGAAAGCAGGACTACAAAGCACCTTGAGGGGTTCTGGTGTGCTAATCAGTGAGCTTGCTGGCTTTGAAAAGCTATTTTGCCACTTTAGAACTGTAGACATGGAATGGGTCCCTGAGGTTCATCTAGTCCAACCCCCTGCAGTGCAGGGATCTCAACTAGATCATACATGACAGGTGGCCATCCAACCTCTGCTTAAAAATCTCCAAGGAAGGAGAGTCCACAACCTCCTGAAGGAGACCGTTCCAATACCGGACAGCTGTTACCATCAGAAAGTTCTTCCTGATGTTTAGTTGGAATCTCATTTCTTGAAACATGAAGCCATTGGTTCAGGTTCCAGCATCTGGAGCAGGAGAAAATGAGCTTGCTCCATCCTCCATGTGACAGCAGGGGGCTGGACTAGATGGCCATTGGGATTCCCTCCAACTCTACAATTCTATGAAATTGCTGTTATGGATAGTGCGATGTTATTGTTCCCTGGTTGTATGATGCATTGTTAGTATAATTGTATATGTTTTTAGTTGTGCGGCAGTTTCAGATATTCTAAGCTGCCTTGCGAAAATATTGTATTTTGAAAGGTGGTTAATTAACGTATAATATAAAATAGGAATATCTGCATTAGAAAAGCCTTACATTATTTTTGCCATTCAAAAAAAGGGAGGGGAAGTGAAACTTGATACCAAAGCTTGCTGTTAATATCTGATGCTATTGTAGCTGGCAGCTAATGTGACCACCCAGTCAAATATATTTTTTGTTAAATATACCCCAAAATACCAACTTTAAAAAATTGCAGTAGTGTTCAAGCTACTACTATTCTGCAAAGGAATGAACTTGCAAATGTCAAAATTAGCTATTTGAAGAGGAAATGTTGAGAGAGAAAATTTTAATAACTCCCCCCCCCCCCACACACACACCAAGGAGGAAACTAACTGCTTATCTCTAGTTCATGAATACACTTGGGCGATGGCATTGAAAATCTGAACTTGCTTGTGAACGTTAATGTCAGCTCTTTTTTCCTGCCAAGAAAACATTCCAAAATAATCCTGGTGTCTGTTCCTGGGTCTATTTTGTAATTATTGTAGAATCCCCAATAGACGAGCCTTGATTATCTGAACCTCACTGCTATCTAAAGTTACACCCCTACAGTCTCACCACTGCCCTAGATAAACAGTGCTCCTTTTCACCAGAATTTCCAATTACCCCATCATTTGAAACTTGCATCTTGCCATTCAGAGGAATGTGGTGGTACAATATAAACAGCAAGCCACTTAACCCAGTAGGCAGACATATATAGAAAGCTGTTTACCCGCCAAGTGAGCTCAAATTCTTCATTGATGGGAGGGACCCCTCTTTGAAAGGGACATGAATGGACAGTAGCAGCCCTCCAATTTCCATTCCGATCATTGCTTAAAAGTGACACTGTCAGAAAGGAAACACCTACTGTGTACCTCCACTTGCCTTCTGATCCCCTATTAGTTAACCCCAAAGTGCCTATGTACACAGCCTTAATCCCCAAGTGTATATGTGAACCAGGGGGAAATCTGGAATTACTTGTAAAGTATTTTGGTTACTAATGCAGCTGTTACAAGTGTTGTATTTGGCAAGGGAACAGAAAAGGCACTGCATACCAATTTCGTGAGCCACCGTAAAAGCCGCATGGAGGCCGTCATCTTCAATCACTGCACAGCTGCGCTCAGGAGAGCATATGGTTCCAACGTCAGCCATTCCCAGAGTATCACATGAATGGTGCCCACATAAATCCTGCCGAGGAAGGAAAGGGAAAAGAAAGCATTTGAAGTACAGTTTTGCACCCACAGGCAATGACAGCTCTGAGCTGAAGGCTCTTTGCAAGCAGCAAGACACGGCGGACGATAACAGCCGACACCAGGAGGGCAACGACAAAGTCAACATGAGCAACGCCCTGGGCTCTTCGGCAGACTCGCTCAAAGCTCAAGCTGACAATTTGCTAAGATCAGTCGGAAACCGTTTCCATTTATTGTAAAGAAAGCTGGGTGGCGGTGGGGGGGGGCAGCTCTTGAGTTAACTCGTATACTGTATATATACTGTTTTACTATTCAGAAACACCATTCTAAAAGTGTGGGAAGACATTCCTAAGGAGGTGAAGACAGATGCTGGCTGCGGAGGGTTCGGTGTGGGCCAGGTCTCTGTGTGTGCCTTGCTGGACTGGGAGGTGGCGTTCCAATTCTCTTTTGCCAACTCAGGCTGACATGAGTATCTGCAATGTGCTGATTATCAGTGGTGAAGGCCGTTTTGGCAACTATTCCCGTCCCTGAGCTTTTCAGTGCTTTCCAGAGACTTTCCCCCAGTTGCGGCATAATCTTCTTCCCCTTTCTTCTGACCTGCCAGGCCTGGGATGGTTGCCAAAATAATTTTGCTTTAAGGCAAGGGTTACTGTAGCTGAGAGGGCAAAGCTCATCTGTTTGGGTTCCTTACATGGGGAAGTGCTTGGAGTATCAACTCCTGAGCCGACCTCAATTCCTATTGTTTTTAAAGTGATCAGAAAGCAAATCTAACTTCTGAAAAAGAAACAACAAAACCTGGAAACATCAGAGCAGCCTGACTCTCTTCTCCTTCATTCTGTGATTAAGTGACTTTGAAAGCAGAGTTATTTCTCATGGGTGTGGCTCACAGCTCCATGGAACAAGAAATGATTGCTACTGCTGATCCTTTATCACATAGCTGTCACTTTGAATTTTATATTCCTGCCTCAGGTTTCTTATTCCCTTAGAGATGTATACAGGTGCACAGGTAAATTTATTCATTATATTTCTACCCCACCTTTCCTTTGATTTCATTTATTTATTGAATATCTATACCACCCTTCATCCAGGGATCGCAGGGCAGTTTACAATATAGAAACACAAAACTACATACCATAGTAGTAAACAAAAACAATACCCCACACACAGTTTAAAAAGCCACAGATAGTTTACTTAGGCAAAGGTCTGCTTGTAGAGGAATGTTTTTGCCTGGCAGCTAAAAATATGCAATGAAGGTGCCAGGTGAGCCTCCCTTGGCAGAGCATTCCGCAAATGGAGAGCCACCACAGAAAAGGCCCATTTTTGCTTTGCCACCCTCTTGTTAGGATTTCATAGTAGATTCTGTTCCACCTTAAACAGGAACAAGCTTGGAAGAGGATGTTGAATGTGTCACATGATGTATACTTCCATTTATTGTGCTATTGTAATGTTAGTTACTTTGCTTTCGCTATGGAGGAAGACGTATCTGTACATGCTCTGATATGCTTCTAGAATAAACACTTGTAAATATGCAAGATCTTCTGAGTTTCTTTGTTGTTGCTGCTGCTGCCAAACCACACTAACGCTGGGATGAAGCTCTGCAGGTAACGTGTCCAGACTCCGAGGAGCCTGGATCGTGTTCCAGTTGGCTACCGGAGCGGAGAAGACACCCGGCAGATGCTAACGGGGGGGGGGCTTGGAGTCCAGGTCTTCAGCGTGTATGCCAACACCTCTAACCTCCTATGGGAGGCGGGCACACAAAGGGCTTCAGTTGGTGATGGCAGGGCCCAGGTCAGTTCACTTGAGGAGAGGCAATGCTTGGAGCTCAAGATGGCAATACATTACTCCCCTCCTCCCCATTTTCTCCTCCCAATGACCCTGAGAGGTACGTTAGGCCAAGAAATACCAACTGACCTTAGGTCACCCAGCGAGCTTCATGGCCGAGTGGGAATTTGAACCCTAGCCTCCCAGATCCTAGCCCAACACTCTAACCGCTACACCACACTGGCTCTAATGGTAAATCCTGGACATGCAATTTTATGCATTGCAGTGTTGTTGCATTATTGAAGAAGTGTTCTAAGAATAAGGCCCTTGATATGGCTGTGTACTTCAAACCCTTGATAGGCACTGGCATTTTAAATCATATTGCAGGATTGTTTAATCCTAGGCTTCTTTTGAAATATTTTAGTTCGGTAGGTTCCTGTGTTGGCAAAGCTGATATACAGTTGATCCATCCCCCAGCACGCATCCCACGATGCTTTGGAGACCATCCAGCTTTATTTGATTGAGACAGGCCCACTGCTTTTGCTTGTAGACAGTGTACATAGATAGAAACATAGGGTTTGAAAAGTTTCCAATCCTGTTCTAACTTCAGGAGTTGCTCATGAAAGTTTTCCGTAAGCACCATTTTAATTTGTGATTATGTGACATGACAAACAACACTTTATGTGTATTGGCAAGCAACGTTTTTCAATTAAGTTCTAATACTAGTGTTTCTGGAGAGCATGGCCACAGCTGTGATATCTGCCCCTCCCTTATCAGGATTATCCCACTGAAGTAAGTGGGAATTTAAGTGTGACTAACAAAGTATGGAGCCACTGAGTTGTTTGGACACATTAACAGCATAAATAATGTGGTTGAAATGCTCATCAACGTAAAGGGAAATGTTTCTGCTTAAAGCCCCTCATTTTGTCCATTGCTCATTCTACAAAATAATATTGAAAAAAGTATGGATTCTGGTCAGGCACACATGTTCTATGCCTGCAATTCTACAGCATGTGCAGCACATTTCTTGCAATGAATGAGTTTCTAATTATTCAGAGTTTATGGTGTAGGTTAGCCCATGTATGGATACCAAAACTGCTCAAAAAGGCCATATGAAGGTAAATGTGGCAGACCCTTGATTGAAAGCAGCACCTGTGAAAACAATTCTGATGCTCCCTAGGAGTAATTCCAATCTGAGTAAGTGGCTTTCCAATTTTTTTACATACGTAAAATACAAAAAATAAAAATACTGCTGTTTTTACAAGAAACCACCCAAGAAACCTATCAGCACGATGCCTTATTTTTCCAAATCCACAATTTCCGTTTTATTCAAATATTCTTTTTACAAATTTACCACTTCCATGGAAATTATGCATACATACTATACTGTTACTATCCCATAGTGACTCTTAGCCACAAGTGCTTAACCTCTTACTCTAAAAATTCTGGCAACAGGGCATTGTAGACACCCTACTTTAACGACTGTTGCTTTATGGATGTGCGTGCATGTTTTTCTATGCCACTAAATTTGATAATTTGCACGATTTACGAAATGTGTAGAATATTGCCAAGTTCATAAAACATTCAAAATGTTCTGTCTAGTTAAGGAAGAAAGCCATCTAATGACTAACACACATCATTAGCTATGCTTCTGCCTAATTCACCAACTTGCAGGAATTTGGCAAACCATGCAAATTTAATGTTTTAAATGAAACAGTATTATTCAAAGATGATACTCAAGAACTATCTTTTTATGTATTATTGGTTTTCTTTTTCTTTTTTTGCTGGTCTATGACCGTAATAAAGATATTATTATTATTATTAATATTGATAATGTTTTAAATGTAATTTATATAAAAGTTAGGCTACAGTCACATACATTACTTACTGGGCCTCCCGCTGAAATTTATTTTCTTTTATTTTGATGAAAGGTGCTTACTTCTGAGTAGGTGTGTAGAGGATTATGCTAGGAGGGATTTCATGAAAAGAAATAAATATTTCATGAAAGCTGGAATACTTTGCTAATTTCACGACCACTTTTTATGGTTGGTAGTATGACCACAATGGTCAGTATGGTGGCTGGCAATTGGATTGGCCAAAGATAGAGCTCAGGGGCAAAAGGATGACTGCTACTGCAGTGCCTCTCTCACTGAAGGCTTCACACTGGAGTATCTCCCCCATTCATTGATTTGAAACTAAGAGCTGTCTGAGACAAAGGGCCAAAAGATATAAGATGCCATTTATACAGTGAGCAATCCTTGCATCTGCCACTAGGGCTTGGGCTGTGAGAGACATTAGAAGCAGCTACTAAGTGAGGAAGTCCTGGCCTGTGTGGGACTAACATCTAGATGCGTCAACAGCCAGTTCTGGACCTGGAGACTCAGCTACAGACTGGCATTTGTTGGAACATTGGAGAACAGGGGTGGGGGGCATAGCTGCCAAGTTATCCCTTTTTTACAGGGATTTTCCCTTATGCTGAATAGGCTTCCTCGTGAGAAAAGGGAAAACTTGGCAGCTATGGTGGGGGGGGAAGGGATGCTCATGGAATTTGCAGATGGCACCAAAATGGGAGGGGTAGCCAATGCTGCAGAAGGCTGAATTGGGATTCAATATGCCCTTAACTGATTGGAGAGCTGGGCCAAAACTAAAAAAATGAATTTCAACAGAGACAAATATAAGGTTCTACACTTAGGCAGATGGGGGACACCAGTAGGACATGTGAAAAGGATCTAGGAGTCTTAGTCAACAGTGTGATACTCCAGCAAAACAACAAACAAACAAACAAATGCTAAAGCTCTTCTAGGCTGCATCAAAAAAAGTATAGTGTCCCAATCAAGGGAAGTAATAGTACCGCTCTATTCTGCCTTGGATCTGCAGTACTGTGTACAATTCTGGGTGGTACAATTTAAGGAGGATATTGACGAGCTGGAATGTGTGCAGAAGAGGGCAACCAAGATATTAAAACGGTTTGGAAACCAAGCCTTATGAAGAATGGTTGGGGGAGTTGGGTATGTTACCTAGGCCACTTGACCTCTGTACCACACATGCATTTTAAAAGAAAGATTCCAGCAGCTGGCCTCAACTTATCTGATATTATTCCAAAGTAGCTGGATCAATACAAAGTCACTGCACAGGAAGTGTACAATGTAGGGTTGCAATGTATAAGGAAATTTAAGGCTTGACACTATTGATTTTGGAAAAAATGAGCAGGACATCAGAAAATCTGTAACTCATTTGACAGTCTCTTAGATGTCAGGATTTTTTGGGTGGGGCAGAGTTACATTTCAAAATTAAAGATAAGGGATTTTGTATTTTTCCCATAGCGAACTCATTTTCTGAGTGCCTTTCCTTATGAAGTCAATATCCACATAGAAAAAGGAGGCCTCAACATGCTCAGAGGAAGCCTGATGTTTGCAGAAGTAGAAAAAATAGGCGGGGGGGGACAGAGACTAAGATGGCAAAGAACCAAAGTCCAAATAGCCCAATGAAGTCTGAGCTTGCTCAGTGGGCACAGAACTAGCTGACTGTTAGAACACGGAAACTAAAAAACTAGGGAGGAGGAAATGAAACCTCCTAGAATAGGGCATGGCTGATGGACTGAAACACTGAGCAGACTATCCCGCAACATTTTGTGCTAGGTACCACATGCTTAGGGAACCACCACCAAGAGTGACATGTCTGATTTGTACAGGTGAAACTCGGAAAATTAGAATATCATCAGAAAGTGCATTTATTTTAGTAATGCAACTTAAAAGGTGAAGCTAATATATGAGATAGATGCATGACATGCAAAGCAAGATATGTCAAGCCTTTATTTGTTGTAATTGTAATTATTTGTCGTTAAGCGGGTTAATTATAAATGAAATGAAATTAATGAAAGGGAATAGTGGTGATTATTTTTGTAGTATTGTAACTATTTGTTTTATTACTGTGGCATTTCCAAAAGAAAGCATTTGTAAAAATTAAAAGAATAAAAAATAATAGGTTGCATTAAATAAATAAATAAATAAATGCACTTTTTGATGATATTCAAATTTCCTGAGTTTCACCTGTATGTCTCTTCAGCCCTTTGTTTCTATGGTACAGTGGTCTCTGGAGGTACAGCTACTATTATTTGTCAGTTCAAGCATCACACTGAATCATAGCACAAACCATGGTTTATAAATCCACTTCGAACCATGGTTTGACAATTCAGATGCCATGCTAACCATAGTTAATCTTCCTGTTACCTTATTTGGCATGACATCTGTACTGAAGCAGTGTTTTCAGTACACCATGCAATGCCTGCAGTAACTTGTAGTGATGGAAGGAGGGTATTACAGTATATGTTTGTTCACATATTGCACAACTAGATAATTTCTTGTAGAAATAATCCTATACCGCCATAGTAGAATGGCACATTTTAAGCATGCTACCCTGTATTTACGTGAATGACAGTGGAGAAGTTTCTTTAGGAAGATCAAATGCAATCATTTTAGCACAATCGGGGTCTCAGTTAAAATTGACATTAAATACTTAGAACCCATATAGCTATAACTGCTGGCATTTGGTATTATAGCCTGTCCCCTGGAATACTAACACAGGATAGTGGTTTGTTAAGGAAAAGTTACTAGTGCCAAAGAAAGCATGCATTTTGCTCAACAAAATTATCATTTATAGGACTTGGATAACTCAGCACTTGCTGTTACGTTTCAGTACCACTTTCACTTTGATAATTAACCGGATCCCACAAACAAGTGCTGCATGGAAAACGGCAAAGCCATGACCTCTGGCCGATATGTGGTTTTTCTTAATGAGACAGGCGTGTTAACATTATCGTTGAATATACCACCCACTTCTTGAACCACCCAGCTTTCAAGACTTGGCTACTTTTATGTCTTTTGTTAGAATCATCTCCTTCAGTTGTCACATGACTTGGGGAAGGGTGAGTGGGAAATAATATAAGTGGACTTAGTCCAAACTGCTTACTGTATTCTGTCTCCCAGAGCTTCTGCTCCGATTGATCTCAGGTGACGACGGAAATAGATTTGGTGGATTTTACAGAGTGACAATGAAACAGGCTCAAGTAATGAGAAGAATGGAGTTGGTTTAGACAGCTGGAACCCTCTTCCATCATGTGTTTGCCTTGTGACAGACAGTCTGGAGAACATTGTTTGAGTCAACAAGCAGTGTTAACACAGCAAATAACTAGTTTCCAGAACCACCAAATTAGTCATGGGCAGACAGGACTGATGCTCAACATATTGGCTAATGCAAATGGACTTAACATGCAGAATACTTTGGGCATGAACATTTGAAAATCTTACCCTTGGCAGGAGTTCTTAAACAGATCTGGCTTTTAACCAACTACATACCCACCCAAGCCAAATAAATTACATGTCTCATCAATCTTCAATCTTATAATACCAATTTGGAAGCAATCCCACTGAACTGTGTTGTTAACAACTCTACTTGGACCAATGAAGGCTACTACCGTAGGTTAAATTGGTGCCATATTCTATGAAGTGGCTTTTACATTGTGTGGAAGCTCAAATATAAAGCGAAAGTTAACAGGAAACATCAAGAAAACAGAACAAACAGGAGTGGGAAGGAGAATGAAAAAAATCTCACTGATAAGCAACAAGGCAGTTAAGAATTCCTCTAACTTGACTCTCACCTCAGGTATTCCTAAATCTTTTCCAACAGCAATACTGTTAACCTGTCTCAGGGTACTGAGTTGGAACAGGTTATCAACTGAAACAAAGATTGAAATGAATGCAACAGAATAAGCTTTTTAACCCCCCCCCCAAACTTCACAAAGAAGAACCAATTTCAATAATATATTGTGCAGGTATTTGTGCAAATAAAAGATGTATGTGGCTTATTGACTCACTAACTCCATCACAGAGACATCAAATTGTTAGATTACTACTTCTACAACTATTAGGCTAAAACTTGGTATATATGTGGTCCAAGACCACAATCACTGCAATTCCTAGAGAAAAAGTCTAAAAATTGGACATTTTTACAGGCCAGCATTCCAGCAGAGACACAGATTAGCAAAATATGTGACTGAATGTTGGATTCTGAGTCCTCTACACACTTGTATCATCCTCAGAAACACACTTCACCTGTTACTAAACACAGATACTAAATAAATGCTAGAAAGCTGAGTTTTGGAGGTAGTAATAGTAGTTTTGTAGTCATTTTCAGTAGTGTTCAAAGCAACCCCCTTAACAGAATAAGCCTTTGTATGTTTACTCAGAAGGAAGTCTCACTGTGCTTGATGATGCTTACATCCTAATTAGGGATTGCAGCCTAAATGTATCATGAGTCCCTTGATAAGAAGAATGGTAACAGCAAACAAGATTTCATGAAAGTCAGTATACCTACTATTACAGATCTTTCCATGAAATACAGTCTTACAGGGTATGCTCTGGGCATGCATGCGTTGTTGTTATGGAGCAAGTGCAGAACCCCTCAAGTCTAGATGGCCAAGTGAGTGGAGAAAGCAGGGCACGATCCTCTGCAGTACAAAGGCAATCCATGTCAAGTCTGAAGCCAACTGTAAGCAAATTTGTTGCAGAGCAAGTGGAACTTGGTGAGACAAACACACTGCACATCCCCCTTTAGGCTCAGTGAACTAGTTTCAACAATTTGAGGGGGATTCTGACCACTGCTTAAAAGTTCGCCGTGAAAAATGTCACGAGAAAAGATGTTGCTACATAACAAGTAAATAAATACATGTTTAACTAGTAACTCCATTTTTAAAACAGCCTGTATTCGGACAAATGTTGTTGTTGTTTAGTCATTTAGTCGTGTCCGACTCTTTGTGACCCTATGGACCTGAGCACGCCAGGCACTCCTGTCTTCCACTGCCTCCTGCAGTTTGGTCAGACTCATGTTGGTAGCTTCAAGATCACTGTCCAAGCATCTCATCCTCTGTCGTCCCCTTCTCCTAGTGCCCTCCCTCTTTCCCAACATCAGGGTCTTTTCCAGGGAGTCTTCTCTTCTCATGAGGTGGCCAAAGTATTGGAGCCTCAGCTTCAGGATCTGTCCTTCCAGTGAGCACTCAGGGCTGATTTCCTTCAGAATTGATAGGTTTGATCTTCTTGCAGTCCATGGGACTCTCAAGAGTCTCCTCCAGCACCATTATTCAAATGTTACATGTTTTCAAAACAAGCATGACAAATGTTGCATGCTTTCAAGACAATAATTTCTGAAGTCTTGAGATGGTTAACTTCTGGCCATCCATATATAGTTGGACTTCCGCTCCCGCCAGTGCCAGTCAACACAGCCCAATAACCAGAAATTATGAAGGTTGTATTCCAGCAGAATCTGTTAGTCACTCGTGCTATAGACCATTGGCAACATGAGAGCACATCCTATGGCAATCTGAATATTTAATGAACATAAAGTTAGGCATGAAGAATTGTTTGCATATTGCATTTAGGGATGGAACAATCTGTCCATTTAGGTTATCTTGGTTTCTTGTTTTTCCAGTCTTAAATTCAGTTCTCCACATTTCTGGAGCAATTTGTGATTTAAAAACATCATTGTGAAAATTCATCAGCATTTTCATGACAATTTATCCTAATAAGCTTGCTCTTATATGCAGTTTTCTGCAAAAAAAATCCCCTATATTATTATTTCTATATTACACATTTTCTGCACACTTTCCTCTAATATGTGCATTTTTTTAAACATTGGTTGGAGAACTACAAATTCAAATACCCAGCACAAATTTCAAAAAATGCCTGCTTTTCCATTTGATAGATTCACCTTTAAACTTGAATTGAATCGAATTGCTCCCTAATTCTAATTGTGGTGGGTTCATTTGATAGGTGATATGCAAATATTAGTCTACTGAAGTTCAAAGTGGCCTTGAATAATAAACAGGGATGGAAAGTGTACCTCACACATTTGATCCACAACCGAAAAACAAGCAATTTAGAAGAAGGCATCTGGGTATACAAAAACTAAACAGAGCAGCATTCGGAGCCCATCAAAACATGGTAGTGTGGCTAAGCATCTAGTTGCTAAGCAACCGACTTCATACTTTCAAAACAGAGTTGTAAAAGTTGATCACTCATGCCAATTGCTGCTACTTCTCGTCTTGTTGAAAAAACAAAAATGGGTAAAAAAAAAAAAACTCCACAAAAAACACCAGTAGGCTTGAAAAAGCCCTGTGCCCTGTGAGATGTTTCTCCTCCGACACTTTTACCCTTTAACTCTTTTTCATGTTTACAGTCCAAATGTGAACAGTGACTCATTCACTTCAAATGCCATTAGATGAAGACCCATGCACATTTATTCATTCCTGGATACCTCTCTTTCTCTCCCTAGATTGTGTTTTAATTGAGGAAAATCAATTCAGATGTATCTCCAATGAACTGACAACGCCAGATTTAGACATCAGTTTATATAATCTGAGATAATGGAGCTGAAGTGAGCAGAAGATGTGATGGTTCTCGTGTTTCAGTTACTCCTTCCAAGGACAGCATAGACAAGGAACGCTATGTTTGGCCATTAACTTTGTTGCAAAACCTGCATCCCTTGTTAATGCTCAAAAGAAATGTCAATGGGACAAGGCAAAACTCACATGGACAAAATGTAGGGATCTTGTTTCCTCTACATTATGTTCCTCTACATTGTTTTGATGTACCTCCAACCTGCAACTTAACCATCTCATTCCAAAGTTTTCAAAATGATTTAGTGAGAGAATTAGTAAGGTTGAGTATGGGTTAGACATTTATTACAATGTAATATTTTATGGCCTAGAGTCCACTTCATCAGAAGAGAAAGTGGATTCTAGTCCAAGAAAAAAAAGCTGATGGCATAATAAATGTGTTAACCTTTAAGGTGCCACAACGCTCTTTGTTTATTGTATACACAAAGGATTTGTGCTCTAGATGGCAATTTCATATGACTATCCCACCAGTTCATCCAGTTCATGTTCTGAAGGTATAATGGCTGTCTATCTATATGTCTATTTGAATTGGTTATATATCTGAAGTGGATCATCCCACTTTGGTAATATGGACAGCTCCTAAAAGCTATTGCTACGCATCAGGAGGACACCACATTGGCCATCCCTGATGTGTAGTAATTAAAAATATGTCTTAAGAGTACTGGGTTGCCACCTTGCTAGCTCCATTTCTCTGGGAAACTCTAGTGCATGCATATGTGTGCGACTGTATTGAGAAAAATGCAAGTTGTCAAGCTCTGTTCTCTCCAAAGCAATTTTCTAAAATCAGGTGGACCATCAAACGACTTGCTTACATAAACTGCAAAATTAGATTGAGGGGAGCTAGTCTCAAAGGAGCCTAGAAAAGATTTTGTTTGTGTTGATAAAAATCTGGGTTGAACTCAGGAGACTCCTTCTAGTCCTGCGAGTTCATGGTTGAAAACAAATGGCTTTGGACATCAACAGAAAGAACATACAGGACAAGTGCAGCACGACAGGAACACCATAATATTTCAAGTATTTGGAGGAATAAATAAACATACGAGGGCTTTTTCTGTCTCTCTCCTTACTCCTTCATTGGAGTAACTCATTCCACAAACGATCCCAAGCCTCTCTTTTTCCTGGCACTCTTCAGTGATGTAGCGGAGGAAGGGAACTCTAATGGAAAGTTATGTGTTTTTCTGAATTAAAGAAGGAAAAGCGGAAGAACATGCTGAAGGGGACATTCATGTTGAAGAGTCCTGCTTCATAAACAGTGTCACATGTTCCTCTGGAACCACTCCCCTTAACTAGTTCAGCCAATGCTTCTGGATTCTGGATTATCACTCAGCACTCATCCAGAAAGCTGTATGGAGAACCCTTGCCAGTTCAGAATTCTAACAGATTAGGAGACCAATTTCCACACTGTGGATAATGAGGCATTAGAGCCCCACCCCTCGCCTACCTTGGTGCACCACTTTTCTGCAGCTATGTTTACATGTGGTTTGAATTTACGTTCCCCTCTCTTGAGCCACACATGTTGTGCCTCTCTGGTTTTATTGCTACTTTCTTTTCATGCTGGAAATGCCATGTTAAATTACCAGCAACTAAGCAAGCAAGTTGTGAGCTCCCTGAGGCCACCTCACACATTTTCCTTTCCCTCTAATCTCAATAGAGTTAGACTGGGATTTGAGCCAGAGGTGTTCATAGTTCTTCTTCTCATCTGGTAGATAGACTGAAAGATTGGCAAGCCTACCAGTGCCTTATATTATTACTTAAATGGATTCATTTCCACCACCACCCAACAGAAAATTCAGCTGAGCTTCACCACTGGGTATAAGTTTCGCTAGAAATGTGTTGCTTCATCTTAATAGAGGGATATACATTACTGTTCAGGAGCAACATCAATGGGAATAAAACTTACTTTTATTTATTTTTTAAAAAATCCTAACAGCTTGCTCTCCTATAGTAAGAATCTCCTAATGGTTATACTATGCAAATTATGGACACATGACAGCCTTATGAGAAAGTTAACAGGTTGCAGGTGGAATGAGGACATGAATCTTGGAAGAACTTGTTGAAAGATGAGCATCGCACATACTTTCTCTCTGCTCTACCAGGTGTCAGGGATGTCTTCAGCACAGAAGAGCCAGAAGGCAAATTTCTGCTCACTGGGCAGGATTAAAAGATCATAATTACTGTGATAGGTCATAGCTCAGCGGTTAGAGCACAGGCTTTGCATGTAAATGGTCCCAGGTTCAATTTCCAGCACCTCTTTATTGGGCTGGGAATTGACCCCTGTATGAAACCCTGAAGCTGCCAGTCAGTGTAGACAGTACTGAACTAGATGGACCAATGGCCTGATAAGTTCCAAAAAACCTCTGGTTGGCAACCGTGTTTACAAACACCTGTTTAAATTTCCTGATTTTGCTACAACATAAATTGCATTAGTTCTTCACCATCAGCATACAGAGCTCCAACGGTTCTACTTTGGAAGAAACATCTCATGGCTAGTGCAAATGAGTGCAGGAGGATGCTGCATCTCAAATGGAAACATGACCCAATTGCTTGTTATTTTGTTCAGAAACAAGGGCGCTTCCACACAGCAGTTCATTGTGGACCCAGCACTGCTCATGCATGCAACTTTTGCACATGTGAGATCCTCATCAAATTGCCAACCTATCCTCTCCCCTCCCACACGGAATCCAGAACAACTATTTGCAATGATTTTTTTTTAAAAAAAAACAAGCAAAACTTTAGTTTTCTGCAGGAACAGTAAACCCACAATAAATGGGAAAACACCAGGGGACTACCTTTTCATGAGGACATCACATGAATGCTGTGCAGAACTTGGGCACAGGAGCAACGCCAGTCGACAATAAGCTGCTGTGTGGAAGCAGCCTGGGCTTCCCTGTCCATGTGTACCTATCTATCTCCCCTTTCATTCAGGCTCCCTAGCAGATGCTTGGAATTATTACTGGAACCTCAAGCATCCACTAAACCTGATGTGACACCACCTTAGTTAGCATTAGTGATATTGAAGCCAATGGCGAACAGGTGTTTTCAGTAGCACTTTGGATTCTTTAAGACAGCAGCTAGGAAACCTTTGAACATTTACAACCAGAGATGAATTTAAAAAGAAAGAAAAAAAAAGACAGCAGCAATACAATCACAAAGCCCAAGAGAGGACTTTGTGGGTCATCAAGTCCAACACACCTGCGGTGAAGCAGAAGAATGAAGCTGAGGGTGATGAACCCAGCTCCGCAAGGCTGGCGGAGGCCTGAGCGGGATCCCTCAGCCACGGCCTCCTCCCAAACCTACCTCACGGGTGAAGAGGATGGCAGCGTCGTAATGTTCCTCGTGCTGGTCGTCCAGTTGGTTGTGCTGGTGCTGCCACTTGCAGAAGTTCTTGAGGGTGGTGGCCGCGTTCTTGTTCACCTCCAAGCCCTTCTCCTTGTCCCCCAGCACCACCACCTTCACCACCGCCAGGCGGATGTGGTTCTCAATACTGGCGTGCCCATAGAGGCGGGAGGCAATGGTGGCCAAGGTCAGCAGGTAGTGATGGAGACCCTTGCCGTACTTCTTGGCCATGGAGTCGTCGGCCACCAGCAGAAGCTCCACCTGCCTAGCCCGCGAGATGGAACGCCGCTTTCTGTTTCTGGGGCCGGCGGACGGAGAGAAGTTCCCCGACAGCGCCGCCCTGGTGGTGAAATCCGTCTCCTCCTGCCGCAGGCCCAGCTTCTTCTGGTCCAGAAACTGCACCTTGGGCGAGCCGCGCGTCTCGCAGCTGGGCCGAGAAGGCACCGTTTGGAAGCTGAAGTGCTCCTTGGAGAAGAGGTGCGCCACCCGCGCGGACTCCCCGTCGTAGATGCGCTCCCGGGAGGGCTCCTCCTCAGCCCCTTCCCCGCCGTCGTCTGCCAGACGCAGCGGCTTCACAGTGTAGCGGGCGTGCTTGACCGCGAAGTAGCCGTCCAAGCCACCGCAAAGGTCGAAGACGGCCAAGGACTGCGCGCTGCCGTCCACTGTTCCGCGGTAGTAGCAGCGCCCCTTGCCTTGGAGCAGCTGCTCCGCGGAGCCCAGCAGCGCGTCCTTCTCCAGGTCCAACAGGAAGCGCTGCCCGCCGGCGTACAGGACGTAGCCCACCTTGCCGCCCCCCGAGTACGTCTGGTCCACGCGCTCCACGAGGCCGGTGGACCCGCGTGGCTGCTGCTGCTGCTCCGGGCCGAAGAAGGGGGGCGCGGCGCCTGGCGTTGCTGCTGCTGCTGCTTTGGAAAGCTGCACAGCTTTATCATAGGCAGGTGCTGAAGTTGCCGGGGAAACTCCGGCGGCCGAGGCAGCCGCTTGCAAGCTTGCAAGCAGCAGCAGCGCCGGCAGCGGAGGGCAAGGCAACTTCAGCAGCATGGTGGGCTCCGCAGCAGCAGCCGGATAGTCGATTGCCGGGTCGGCGATCCGGGCGGGAGATCGGGGAGCGAACGGGACAGGCTGCTTGAAAACAAAAGGCTGGAGAAGTCTTTGCCGGACGAGTCAAGAGCGCATCAGTAGGAGGGAGACGAGGCTCTCGCAGCAGCCAGGAGGCATCGGAGAAGTTGGGACTTTGCGCCTCGCTCTCTCTCTCTCTCTCGGCCACCGAGTCATCCGACGGGAGCGAGGTCGGCTCTGGCACAGCACCGAGGATCTCGCCGGCTTCCTCCGTCCCCTTGTTTTTTGGGTTGATGAGTTGGTTTGGAGAGGCGGGCGGCAGAAAGAGTGAGTGAGTGAATGTGTGTGTGAGAGAGAGGTAGGAGAAAACAAGCCCTCCCTTGCCGGTCAGGGGGTGGGAGAAAGGTCCCAGATTCTCAAGGTTCCCCCTCCTCCCGCTCCGAGTTTAATGGGTGTTTGGTGGCAGCGGCGTTATCCCCAGTCCGCCGATGTGAACAAGAGGAGAAGAGCGAGAGCTGTGAAGATGAGAGGAGGTGGAACAATGAATTTATAGTGGAATGCCATCCTGCAATGGCAATTTCAACAATTCGTCATTGCAGGCTGCCTCTTAAAGGGAGAGCTTCGCAGCCTCCACTCCCACACTTCCTTCTCGTTTAATCAGACACCGGAGCGCGGGGGGGGGGGCGGAGAGGGCGAGAGGACCGCTGAAAAGGGGAGGGGGAGGAAGAAAGAAGGACGGGGCGGGGGAGCTTCGCGGAGGTGAGAAAGCGAGCGAGGCGACGGAGCAGGGAGGGGACGTTTGTTCAAGCGGGGCGGGGGAGGAAACCCACCCGATCACTTCTCGGAGTCGTTTAAAGCCACAGCGTCCCCTGGTAAAAAGGTTGAGATTTCTTCACCAGCCCTGTTTACTTGCTACAGCCTTTCGCTTTCTTCCCCCGGTGTCCTGCCAGGTTGGCCCCTGATCCTGTTATGGCACTTAGGTCTTTATTGGGCGGGTGATGAGACAACTTTATAGGGACAGGAAAAGGCTGGATCTTCCTGAAACTTTTGCTTGCTTGCTTTCTTCTGCCGCCGTCTCGGCAGATGCCCGCAGGGAAGACGACAACAACACACGTGCGACACTTTCCTGGCGTCCTGCAAGCAGGGCGAGGAGGGAATGGTTAGCGCACCAGAGGCAGCAGCAGCTGCGACAGCACCGAGGAAGGCTGAGGGGGCGCTGCGCTGCTCTGTCCTGCAGCTCCTGCCCTGGGCAGCAGCTGCCACTTCTGTGCAAACAGGAGAAAAAGCCGAGCCCTTTCCCCTTCCTTTTATCTTTATCGCCTGGATTCTCACGGCAAGCCTGCCTGTCATTATTCCAAGCCAACTGTCACTTAGTCTCCAAGGTCTGTAATTTCCTCCCACGCCCAAGAGAAGGGCAAAAAAGGTTAGGAAGAGTTAACTCTTACCACAGTCTTGAGAACAAGGGGGGAAAAACGCCTTCCCACCTTCTGCCCAGCCTAACCCATGTCCCCCTGCCCTAGTGACCTGACAGACGGGCACATAGTCTCAGTTGACTGCCAATTTCATTATTCCACCCAGATTGGCTCTCTGCAGCCCCGAAGGAAGAAGCCAAGGTTGAACTGCCTCTTTACAGAAGTGGATGTGACAAGTGAAAAAGGAATCAGGCCACCATTCCTGCTAATCTGCTTGATGATAAGGTCAAATGAGGTACCAAAGTGGACAAGTTTCACAGGAGTAAACAAGGGGTCCTATTTGTGGTGTGTATGTGTGTGTTTGCTGTGCTTGTTGGATCTCCGCAGCTTCAGAGGCTATGTACATAAATGATGGGACTCTTATCACCTATGTAGAATAGAATTTTGTCTGGGAAGGATAATGACCCCTAAGTACTGATGGCCTAATAATGTCTACAGGCATACTTAACGTTAACCATTTTCAGCTTATTTTTATTCACAGAATCATAGCATTGCAGCATTGCAAAGGACCACAAGGACAATCTAGTCCAACCACCTCCAATGCAGGAATCTTTTTGCCCAACGTGGGGCTCAAACACACAACCCTGACATTAAGTGCCGCGAGCTCTATCAACCAAACTGTCATCTGTACAAAATAAAACCTGCAAAACATAAATGTGACAATGTATTGGCTAAGATAATCAATGTTTCAATTCTATTTTACTTTTAGAAAGGACCCTAACCCCAACTCTTTGCACTTCTTCAAAGGCCCTCACATTTGCCTCCTAACAAATTAATGTATGATTCATGACTGGCATTCTGAATTAGCAGTCCCAACCTCAAGTCACTTTTAAAAAAGGAAAAAGGTACCTTGGCCTGTTGACAGTGAAGCTGTGCATACGTGTGTCTACTCATAAGTAAGTCCAGTTGAATTCAGTAAGGCATTAGGGCTTAATCTCAGGCAAAGTGTGCATTGGATTGCAGCCTAAGGCTACTATGCCACTATCCCAGCACAGACCACACTGGGCTACAAGCAGGGAGCTTGTCGAAAGGTGCAAGCAGAGCAAATAGCTCCACATGATTGCAGCAAAGAAACCAAGGCCCAGTGTAGAGACTCTGAGTAGTCCCGATGGACCTGGGCTGTGATCGTATGACAGGCAGTTGGGAACATTACACTTGGTCTTCTCTATTATTCTGGAGTCTCTAGTGCATCAAGAAAGGATTCAGCATTTCCCCTATTTTCATTTTGGATTGTCCATTTATATCTGTTTCCTAGCTGAAGAGGAGCTCCTGGCTTAGTTCAGACATAGTATCAAACCCTGTCTTGGAGTCATGCAAATGAGTGTGGGTTGAGGCTCAAGCTTCATGCTCCTTACTCCCTCTTCTCCTCCTGTGCTGTGATCACTTCGCTACCTTCCTGCTTCATTGTCTATATCTGAACTGCCAAGCTGTACTTTATGCCTTCCCTGCAAGCCCTGGTTTGCAGTACAAATCATAGTACACCCAACTGGGCTGCAACAGCAGACCATAGACTTCTTTAGACACACAAGAGCAAAATGTGGGAGGCAGGTGTGTGCCTCCACCCCCTACACTTCCCAGTCTCCAGCTAAATGTGCTTGGAAGCTCCCTTCAAATTTTTGCAATAAACAGAAAGATAGGAGGGGAGCACACATGGAATGCTTGAGTGAATCCAAGCCCCTACATCCTTGTTATTGTTGCATGTTTAAGCACCTGAAGTGGGCCATAGTTCATCAGGAATGGAATCAGTGGTTTGAGTTTCCCGGAAAGATTTTATTCTAGCTGTATGATTCTAGAAGTCATCTTTTTTCTTTTTCTTTTTTACAAATAAAAGACAAAATGTTAAGCCTGATTGCTTGATTTTTAGCTTGCCAGAGTGGTTCCCAGCAATTAAAACCCAATGTAAATTAAAATGCTGCTGCAGAAGGGGAGGAGGTTGTAGCTGGGTCTGAACTCAGAACGGATAGATTCTAACTTTAACATAAATTCTTTGGCAAGACCCATACATGATTATATAGATTTATGTTCAGAACAACACTAAGGAGGCTACCTCAGTTACATGCTGTGGTCATAACAAAGATCCTTTTATTGAGAGATTAGGAGGTTTCAAGAGGCCAAACACTTTGTAGCAAAGATGGCATTTCCCATCATGAACGACCCCACAGAAACTTTGTAGCAAGACCTGTACATGATTACATAGATCGCTGTTCAAAACAACAGTATTTCAGCACTACTGAGACTATCTCAGTAATATGCCTTGTCATAAATAATAGCTTTTGGTGGAGAGATTTGTCAAGGCCTGCTATAATACATCATTATATAATAGTTTCTTTTCAGTGTTTGTCCTTCTTGCCCTCTTTAGTCTTAACAGCATTCCCTTGTTAACATTTCTCAGGTTACCACACCACCAAATCCTTGTCAGATAGTTCTGACCTGGAAATCACAGGGCTGACCTTTCCCAGCTCAAAGGTACAAAGCCCCAAATCCTTGAATAGCTTGAGATTGCATGAATTACATTTTTTTTAAAAAAATCATTTGGGGCCTTGGTGGAACTACATGCACTTTTGACAGCTGAAGGGTATAAGTTACTCTCTGTTATTAGATCACCACATGGGTTAAAATCAGCACTGGGAAAGTAACATAGGGACCAATATTAGCTTGCCTTTTTTTGTTTTGTTTAGATTCTTGCAAAACAGGCCTTATTCTACTAAACACGAATAAAAACCATTTTTTTTTTGCATTGTATTCTGCTCTAACCAAGCAACCTAGGTTCTGCAAAGCTGTCAGTGCCATAAGGTGCAGGACAGCTGACAATGTGCTTTGCTTTGATATATCAGTCTCGATCTTTTCAGAAGTTGAATTGTCTTATGGGATAGTTTGACTAGGACACCACAATGAAGAAATGTGACCAGAACAAAAGGAATTGTTGACGCAATCAAGCAAACTCAGAAAATGTGCCTTACGTATCAGCCTGTCTTACAGATCAGCTGTAAAACAGTTTTAATAAATAGAAGGTAAAAGGTAAAGGACCCCTGGATGGTTAGGTCCAGTCAAAGGTGACTAGGGGTTGCGGTGATCATCTCACTTTCAGGCTGAGGGAGCTGGTGTTTGTCCAGCTTTCTGGGTCATATGGCCAGCATGACTAAACCACTTCTGGTGCAATGGACCACTGTGACAGAAACCAGAGCGCATGGAAACACAATTTACCTTCTCACCACAACATTTTTTTATATACTTGCACTGTTGTGCTTTTGAACTGCTAGGTTGGCAGGAGCTGGGACAGTGCAACGGGAGCTCACCCCATCGCAGGAATTCGAACTGCCAACCTTCCAATCAGCAAGCCCAAGAGACTCAGTGGGTTAGACCACAGCAGCACCCCACTAGAATGCTAGAGTGATCGGCAGAACAATTTTAATTCTGTCCTTGGGGAGAGACAGAGGTACTGCCCTATCTGAAGCCCTGCTGACCCCTGTCAGTCAAGGCAGATGGGCCAGCCTAGACTCCATTGATCCTTGGCCAGTCATGATCTGCCCTGCACATGAAGCACCACATTTGAGGGGCTTGTGCTCTCTGCTGCTGACAGGAATACCACCAGAGATAGCTCCAGAACAGCTCACACCTTCAGCAGGCACAGCAGGGGCTTCTACAGCATACTCCCCCTCCCCCACAAATAGAGCCTAGCAGTGGGTCCTTCTCCACCATATTGAAGCACACACACACCACAGCATGGTTGAGAAAAGTTTCCCATCTAAAAACATTCACTTGTAATTAATGCAGTGCATTCCTTTTGCTTCATGTTAAAGAGGATTTTCCTATTGCCCTGCTTGGAGCACTGCAGCTTTAAGAAGCAAAGTTTTGCTTTTCTTTGTGATATCTTCCTGAAGGAGAGCAGCGTGGGAAGTAAAGGAAACGCCTTTGGCTTAGCCGTTGTGTTTTTGTAAGTGGTGTGTGTGTGTGTGTGTGTAACGTATGGCTAACCGTTTCAGCAGGCTGAAAACCTACATGAGCTTCATACGTTCTCTTAAGACAAGTAGCTGTATGGGGGTCAGTGCGGAAGCTGGGTCATGAGAAAGGCAATTGGTTTTACTGGTGCTATATCGGGAAGAGCCAGTCCATGAAATTGTGGGTACAAAGGGAAAAAAAGATGGTTGAAAATCCAAGCACTCTAACATGTCTCTGGTTTGCTTCAGAAATCAGCAGCAACAGGAAATACTGAAATTTTATGGCACAAATATCCCCAGTATAATAGTTTAATTGATTCGCCTTCCAAATAAGATAGCTTTTTAAAAAAATCGACAAGCCTGTGTGTGTGTGTGTGTGTGTGTGTGTGTGTGTGTGTAGAGTGCATGAAGTCTTGTGTATTTTATAGAGGCCTCACATCACACCATTTTCTAGGTTTAATGCAACTGCTGAACTCACATAAATCACAGTGCAAAATAAATGGGTAATTTTTGACCACTGAACCTAATATGAAACGTGTTTGAAACACATGTTGGGTGGAGGCATCTGACTACAGGAAGTATCGGATGTTTTTGGACCCTTACCCTTTCTTCCAAGAACCGCAGCAAGAATATCAAGGGAAGGGTAAAATGTTAACTGTTCCCCTTTTTAAAGAAAATGAAACTTCTTGTAAAAATATGCTTTAAAACAAGATATCTATAGATATATCTCTATATAGAGATATAGATAATGTAGTTTCCAGCTGTTGCTTCACAAAAATGCAGAGGTCAAAAACTTTAGAAGACTTTGCTCTGGGAGAAGCAAACGTTTCTTTAATCTCTCCCCTGCCATTTAAGAGCCCACCTCTGCAATGGTTAATGTATCTGTAGCAAGGCAGGACAAATGTAACTAGGCCCAAGTGCAGTTCAAATAGCCCTTGAAAAGGCCATTCAAAACTCAGAATGGCCATGAACTTTTTTGTGTTGCTTTCAAGAGTGCCATCACAGCAAGGGTTAAGCCTTAACCCTTAAAAGTGGAATGACTGCTGGTGTTGACTGATCATGTTTATGTGCAAATGGGTGTGAAGTAGAATTGCGCCTGTGACCACATCTCCTCCATGTATGGGTGTGAAGTAGAATTGCGCCTGTGACCACATCTCCTCCATGTGCATTCAGCATAACTTCCACACACAGCCTACATGAATATATGAAGCTGCCCTATACCAAAGCAGGCCATTGGTCCTTCTTGCCCAGCATTTTCTAGAGCTGAGCAAAAATTTCTTACAAGGCATTTTTCTGAGAAAATTTCTGGAGATTTTTCTTCTCCCTTCACTCTTAGCTTTTCTGTTCCACATAGCCTGTTGACTCCAATCTTCTACTTCTCCCACAATGGCAATGTCCATGTGAAGCTGCTGAGATATCCTGGAATAGACCACCAATGATCTAGCCCAATATTTGTCTACTCGGACTGGCATGGACTCAGGTGGAGGCATTTTCCAGCCCCTCTTGAGATCCATTTAATTCAAGATGTCAGAGGTTAAGCAGTAGTTACAGGTAGGTAGCCGTGTTGGTCTGATGCAGTCAAAACAAAATAAAAAAAATCCTTCCAGTAGCACCTTAGAGACCAACTAAGTTTGTCATAGGTATGAGCTTTCGTGTGCATGCACACAAAAGCTCATACCTATGACAAACTTAGTTGGTCTCTAAGGTGCTACTGGAAGGATTTTTTTAGAGGTTAAGCAGGATATTCTGCCTGCAAAGAATATTTATGAGCTATCTATCTCCTAATGGCAATAATATCAGTATTCATGGTTCCTCCAATTCACCCTACACAAATATACAATACCTTTTGTGAAAAACAGAGTCTACTGCAATTTCTCTTCACTCTCCAAGTGTCTCTTGATAGTAGTTTCATCTACTAGATATGGAGGATACTGTTCCAATAGAACAGAATAGAAGGTTCCCTGATAATTGTGCTTTGAACTTTTGAAGGGTACAAGTGTTAGACATGGCTTTCAAATACTAGAGTTCTACATCCATATATCCTCACAGCTGTAATATTCATTTTGGAAAGCAACCCCATCCAAGGCAAGCAGCCTAATGATTATACATTATTACAGCAGCTGGCCACTGAGCAAAGTTTGCATTATCCTTAATATTTGCCTAAAATAATAGTATAAAAAGAAGGGATATTCAATCTTTTATTATTATTTTAAGCCTGCCAAGCAATTTTAACCTGGGGGGAACAAAACATGGATGCTTCTATCCTGCGGTGACGTTTTCAATGCATCCTTTATAGGAGTCTCCAGACTGATATAACTTGAGATTCTCGCTAGCTTCCCTTAGGATCAGGTGTTGCACTGTGCCTAATATTCCATTCTGTGTCTCCATATGAATGGCTGGAACAGAGGAAACCTTGTGTATTCATGCACTTCTTCCAGTTCATTTCCTCTATTGTCCTGTGCAGCTCATTTTCTCATCTAACCTGAAAGCCCTGTCTTAAAGAGAGAGAGAGAAAGAGAGAGAGAAATTGTATCCTTCTGCTCCTGATAAATTATCATTGAAAAGTAACATAAGACAATAACAGCACTTACTCTCAAAGGACATTACTGTGTAAGACATTTAAGATGGACGAAGGAACCTTAAATTGTTTTGCAGTTTCCTGCAGGAAGATAGCAATTCTGTTCAGTTACAGCCAGTAAATAATAAGTGGTGAACCAAGCACTTTCTAGCACACAAAGATCTATTTCACTGGCCTGCCCTTGATGACCTAGCACTGGCGAAACTTCTATAAGACATGCTAACATATTGCACTGTGTAAGAATGGGGAAGGTACTCAACAAAGTTGTACTCAGAGGCAACCTACTGAAATTAATAAACATGACTAAGTTAGGTCCATTAACTTCTCTGCGTAAAACCTACCGGTATTTGAATACTACTCAATATATTTCCAAGCAGCACAGTCTTGAGGTTAGATCCAAAGATTGCTTCCTCAAACTAGTCTTTAAAGCATTTTTTTATGAATAAGGGAGAAACAATTGGGGTATAATATTCCTCTACTAAAAGGCCATATTTTCATGTAATGCTAATTGTGACAGTTCTGAAGAAATTAATGACAGCAAGTGATTTGCAAATGGATTGCAGGCATAATTGACATAGATTTCATTAAGAACCAGGCCACCATCAGCAACAGAAAGGCAGCTAGTTCATACTCAGCATATTATGGAAGGTCTTACAGCTTTCGACATGCAATGTGAACTCCTATTTCTGAGTCAGCTTTGCTGTGCTAACAGCACTGCGTGGGAGTAAGTATTGGCATCACATGTGCAAACCTTCAAGCATGTGCTTTACTGACAATTATTCAATGGTAACCCATTCCCACCCAGATAATCTCCTCTACCCACTACACTGTTCCCTCTTCTAACTGTCAACTCACCCAGTTCCAACATTTGTTCCGTGCTCCCTTCAGCTCCCCCATCCTCCTAATGTTAATATTTCATACTCCATGTGATCTCCTCTCCTCTGCTGTCTAGACACAACCTCTATATTTGGTACATTCCATCTGGACCTATTCCCTGGACACGTCAATGGTACAATTAATAAGTTGATGGGTGGATGAAATATATGCTTTGCCAAGCCTAGGTTACAACCATGCCATACTGTGCCCTGTGGTGCTGATCTTGCCACCCTTCTGTAGTGGGCCACAGTCAGCTGTGAAAAGGGCGCCATCTGCATTGTACATTTTTTTACTGGGTTTTATAAACAAGAACAATGTTATACAAATACATTTAAAACAGTAACACAACAATTCAAAGAGTCATGGCTTCTACCAAAGAATATTGGGGAGTGTCGTCGGGTTTTTTTTTTAAGGGTGCTGAGAATTGTTAGGAGGCCCCTATCCCACTCACAGAGTTGCAATTCCCAGAGTGCTTTTACAATCTCTGATGAAGTCCTCTTCCCAAGCCAGTTGTTTTGAGAATCCCTTTATATATACAAATGCTGAACAACTAACCAGTTTTAATCATCAGAGTACTTTTCCTATATTAATCAATATAAGTGAAAGTGCAAAACTAGGGAGGACTTTATATTTTACCATTATTGTGTATTGGTATACCAAAGCAATTTGGGGCTTTTCCCTTGCAAAACATGTTAAAATGCAGAATTCAATTTTCAAAGGATCAATATGTACGGTAAGCTTTCTGTTTTTCAGAAAAGGATAAGAACGTACAAGCAAATGTTCTCCTCTAATTGGACACACTCCAGCAAAGCTCCCTAATATAACACATTTATATGTTATTTGCAGTAAAACCCACATTTTTATGCATTTGTATATGCATTTTTTGTACATGCTGCTTGATTGGAGAACTCCATTGCAAAATTTGAAGAAGTGCAATTTTTAAGGATGGCTATGTTTTGGTTTGTGTGTTGTTTCAGAAAGTATGAATTGTGCAGATTTGCCTTTACATATGATCTGAATCAAATTTCTCCCCCATCCTTTGTTTTTAAAGTCAGGCAGAGTATGGGAGAATAAGCATAGACAAACCAAAGTATAAGTTTTCTCACTGAGGTGGTAAATCACTTCTTGAACCATATCACTTCAGAGTTTCTCTTGGGAGGGAGGTGAAGCTCAGATTATTAGATGATCCTTCAGACAAAATAAGCCGAAGAATCTTCAGTGCCAGAGACAAAGTTTCTACTCTATCTAGCCTTGACATCTTGCTTTCTATGTGTAGCAGTACAGCACATACGTAGCTTCACCCCTTCAAAAAAGAACTACTTCATGCCACCCTTTCCCCCAGTCCCCATAAGGGCACTGCTATGTTGCACCATTTGCCACAGTGTGGTGAATCCTTACAGATTCGTTCTGCACATTGATTCCTTATCCACCCCCACCCCCATGCCTTATGCCAGTAGTTGCACTTGTTGGTGACAGATGTGCTTGGGCAGAATCAGCCCTTATGTGTTTGTTCTTGTGCAATGCAGCAGTGGGGAGCCTGTGACCCTCCAGGTATTCTTGGACTATAGCTACAACTCTCATCAACCCTTGACCCATGTTGGCTTGCAGCTATCGGGAGTTGGAGTCCAACAGCATCTGCATGCTCAACATCCTTTGTGTCGCACATACTCTGGTGACTCGGTTATACATAGCTTTTTAATAAGATAATCAGTTATATGTAAAGCAGACAAGGACCCATCCTCCTAGTACATTATCTGTAGATATTCGAGTCTGTTTGCAGAAAGGAAATAAATGCATTGCTTAAGATATATCTGCTCTAAAACTCATCTTTGAAATACTCTGTATCAATATTTCTCCCAAAATGTGACTTATATTGGGACACAGGCAAGATTCCAGAACAAATTTAAATAGGCACCGCTGGGGTAGTAAAAGCCACAGAAAGTTGGCAGTCTAATGGTATTACATATGGAAGTAGTGTGAGCACCTACCATGTGTTTGCTCTGATAAAACCCAATGAGGCCTGTCATTGTTCTTGAAATGTGTTTCTCTTACTGCAGGTAAAATTGCATTGTGTGCAAGCCCCATTTGGTGGGACTATGGGGTTTTTGTTCAGCTCAAATGGCTGAAATCTCTTTTGCTTGCCAGCCGTGGGTGTCTGAGCTTTGTGGGATTGCAGAGTAATCAGGAGGAAACGATAGACCACAGGATGCATACAGCAGTTGGAGTTATAAACATTTACCAGAACTCTGCTTTCGGAAAGAAACTCAAGCTGCTGCATTGGCACTCTTTCAAATAGAGGTCTTTTGGATCCATCCCACTGACTTGGGAAATTCCAAAATGGTGGTTTTCAAAATAAATTTCCAAATCTAGCCACATCTGAAGCAACTCAGAAAATGCTGCTTTGGAGGCTAGGATTAACACATCCCCACATTCAACAACAAAAACAGTATTTTGGTATATTGTTTTCCTCCTGCTATACTACTACCACCACAACTCCTCCTCCTCCTCCTCCTCCTCCTCCTCCTCCTCCTCCTCTTCCTCCTCTCTTCTTCTTCTTCTTCTTCTTCTTCTTCTTCTTCTTCTTCTTCTTCTTCTTCTTCTTCTTCTTCTTCTTCTTCTTCTTCTTCTTCCCTCAGAATTTTTGTGCTTTCTTGTTTCCAAACATTCAGCTTTCATAAAATATCAGTAATAAGTTGGTGTCTATGTAATGCCATTTCTTTTACTCTGATCCGCTGGTATTTTACTGTCCAGTTTTTTGAAGGCTGAGATAGTGTGGTCAGTCACCTCCCTATTTATGTGAATTTCCCTTCTATTTCTGGTTTTACATGAATCTTTCTGTACACCAGCAGAATTTTTTAATAGTGCTTCGGGGGTGGGGGACACAACCTAGCTTCAGAAGAAATAATCATAAAATGAAATGATCTCTCTGGCACATGCTTAGTTTGTGTTTTTACTATCCATCCATCCATCCATCCATCCATCCATCCATCCATCCGGGTATGGATACATCAAAGCCAAAATTTTGACTAGGGTCTGGAGAAAACCAATTCAATTCTCACAGGTGAACTATGAGGCCTACTGACTGTGCTGATCAACAGTAATTGTTGCATTTTTGCACTACTTGCAGCTTCTGAAATGTGTCTAAGGGAAACCCCACATAGTGTGAATTTCAGTAACACAGTCAGAATAGATCACTGTCTCCAGGTCATCTCTTTCCAGGAAGAAGGCATGTAGCTGAAGCTAGAAGTGGTCACTCTAACCCATAGAGGCCACCTGAGCCTCAAGGGACAATACTGGATTAAGGAGCATCCACAAAGAATGGACCTGCTTTTTACACAGGAGTACAATCCCATCTAAGACAGGCTGTATTGTCACTTCCTGGACTCATAAACCCAGAACACATCATACTTTCATTCTGTGTAGATTCAGTTTCTTCTTTTCTTTTCTTTTCTTTTCTTTTCTTTTCTTTTTGGCCTTCATCTCACCCATTGCCACCTCCAGGCACTTGTCCAGAACTTCAATGGCATCTCCTGATTCAGTTGGAATGGAAAGAGAGAGCTGAGTATTGCTGATGGCACCTCACTCCAAATAGGAAGGCATCCCTATAGACCAGGGGTGGCCAACGCCCAAGAGACTGCGATCTACTCACAGAGTTAAAAACTGGCAGTGATCTACCCCCTTTTTGGGGGTTTGGGTCAAAGTTGTTGAGTTTTTTCAGGGAGGAGGTAAAATGTTGAGCTTTTTTTAGGGGAGCCACAGTTGTTCAGCTTCTTTGGGGGGAACCAATGATCTACCAGTGATCTACTGCAGACGTCCAGTGATCTACCGGTATATCACGATCTACCTGTTGGAAATGCCTGCTATAGACCATATGTACCAAGGGCTTCAGCTGTTTCCCTGCTCAGCTCTGCTATTGGCGGGGAATAATCCAAACTAAAGTTGGCTGGCTGTATATGTGGTAGGATTTATTGTGTCGTAAAGGAAGAGCTATCTTCTTGTTCGAAGGTTAAGTCTCCCAATTTTGTTTGAATAATTCAGTGCCAGGTGAGAGTTCAGAGAGCTACAAAGGAGACATATTGGTAGAGATAAACATCCAGAAGAATTTAGAAAACACATATAACAGAGGCTGCCTCTCACGTTGTATATATCCTGTGCCTATATTCAAGGGAAGCTTACATTTTGTTATAGAAGTTCCATGGCGTAATAAATCTTAAGACCAAACAAATAATGCATCAGAATAAAACAGCATAATAATGGAAAGTTTCAGGAACCAGATTTTTTTAAAAGGGTTGTTTGGAGATTCCACCCATGGTTAACAACAGCGTGCAAGCAGGAAGTGGAGCTGCATGAAACAGTTTCTTCCCCTGGAATCTGCAGGTAGAAAACAAATATTGAAAGGAAGGGCAACCTTAATGAGAGTCAAAATATTTTAATACTTCCGTTTAAAGCTATGCTTCTCTTACTGACATTTTATTAAAATGTAAGCATGCTTTTTTAAAGATAAAGTTGGGTTTCTTTCATAATATAAAACAAATATGAAGCCGCAGGTGTAGAACTATGTAAAGGTGGCAATTAAGGATGTGCTCACAATGTGTCCATTTTCCGTGACACAATTTTATTTTTATCATTCTAGCAAACTTAACATGAGTAATGTTTCCTTCACTCATGTTAGTTGAGCAAATATTTGTCTAAAATGTTTAAACTGAATTAGATAATTTACATGGATGCAAGTCTAATCAAGCACAATGGAACTTTCTTCTGAGTAGACACATATTGTCCTGTTAAAAATGCTATTGATCACAAAAAATTGTGCACATTCAATTTTTAGAAGATAAGTCTTATTCACAGGAGAGGTGATTTATTGCAGCTGTTCAGCTATGGACAATGGGAAACATGAGATAAGTCAATGTTGTCTTGGCTGTGGGAAGTAACAGATTCGGTTTAGGAAACTGGTTCAAATAGGCACATATTTAGTTACAGAGTGGCTCTTGGCAAGCCACGAACTTCAAACTTTACATTTTCTCACATAGGGTGGTCATGTGTGCATTAATGGGGGGAAAGCAAATGAATCAACAAAACAGGGGACAAAAGAAGACATTGATTTGCAAAAAAAAAAAAAAATTAATTGCACGTGCTATTTATATGTATAGCTGTTGATGAGCAACTTCAAAGCCCTGCTCTCATAATTGTTTATCTTTAAACAGGGCAGCCCTTCAAACAGAGGGCTATTCTCTATCATTCAAATAGTGGATTTCTCTATAAATTAGGACCCATGACCAACCTATCTTCACAGTGATGGGTCAGGCTAAAATGCTACACCAAGCATTTTATATAAATGCTAGACACAGCCTCCAACCCAGGGAATTTCCTACTCCTGATGTTCATTCCATTCTATCCTTGATTAAATTATTATTATTATTATTATTATTATTTATTGAATTTATATACCACCCTATACCCGGAGGTCTCAGGGCAGATCACAGAAAGATCAACATAAAAACCACAATATATATAATCAAAATAAAAACAACAACCGAATAACTGCACCTCCCCCCCCCAGGAAAGCCACATTTTAAAAGGGCATAGAAGGTACAAATTCAGTGTTTGGGCTAGATCCAGGGCATGGTGAAGTCAATGGCCTATCTCTTTTTGACATCAAAAGTCCATGAGCCAAGCATCACTCTCTCACACACAACACACCATGTATGTTGCAAAGTGTGGGTGGTTATAGATCAAATAGCTCCTTTGCTTTGAGAGAAAATACATTTTGTTTTCAAAATGTGTGTTTCTAGGGGGATTCAGGTTTCTGCTAAAACCTGAAGTGTGATTAGTGCTTCCGTTCTTCTACTTAGGTATCAGCATGGGGTGACTTGGCCAAGTCAAAACCAAGGAGGCTGGTTAAAAATTCTTCCAAATAATATTTTCCAAAAGAAATCAGCTTGATGGTAGTAGATGAAAGGCTGTCAGCTTCCCTTCATTAGCTTTTTCATGCATGCAGAACTAAACATGTCATTTTGGTACGTGTGGCTTACAATTTCAAAGAAAATGGAAGTTTCTTGGCTTCTGCCATTTCACCAGAGATGCATGTGCCACCTTCCCACCCACCACTTTCCTCTCAAGCAGGAAGGCAAAAAGTGCAAAGAATCAAAATATAATTTTTGCTAAATGTATATTATAGATTATATGCCTTGTCTCTAAGTGACAAATATTTACCAGATACCTAGATGGCTAAGAGCCTAACACATGCAGAGAAATCTTTGTTGCGGTGAAGTGTTCCTGGAAATATACTTTAGAGCAGGCATCCCCAAACTGCGGCCCTCCAGATGTTTGGCCTACAACTCCCATGATCCCTAGCTAACAGGACCAATGGTCAGGGATGATGGGGGTTGTAGTCCAAAACATCTGGAGGGCCAAAGTTTGGGGATGCCTGCTTTAGAGCATGCATGCAAAAGTAGAAAGTCAGAGACAAAGATTGTAGCCCAGCATGTCCCCTAGAAAGGAACTGCATGGTGAAAATAATGGCTCCCATTTCATGAATCCCTTAATCGGACTGGGAGCAACAAACTACATTTGAACCAGTGGTCATGATTTGTTTTCCTCAGACAGACCATGATTGGGAAAACAAGAATAAACTTGGGCTGTTCATCTTGATTTGTCTGGCACAAAGCAAATCATGATTCCTGGTTCAGATATAGTGCTCAGCCAGGGATGATAATAATAATAATAATAATAATAATAATAATAATAATAATAATAATAATTTATTTATACCCCGCCCATCTGGCTGGGTTTCCCCAGCCACTCTGGGCGGCTTCCAACAGAAAAATGAAATAAAACAATCTATTAAACATTAAAAGCCTCCCTAAACAGAGCTGCCTTCAGATGTCTTCTAAAAGTCTGGTAGTTTTTTCCTCTTTGACATCTGATGGGAGGGCGTTCCACAGGGCGGGCGCCACTACCGAGAAGGCCCTCTGCCTGGTTCCCTGCAACTTGGCTTCTCGCAACGAGGGAACCACCAGAAGGCCCTCGGTGCTGGATCTCAGTGTCCGGGCAGAACGGTGGGGGCGGAGACGCTCCTTCAGGTATACTGGACCAAGGCCATTTAGGGCTTTAAAGGTCAGCACCAACAGTTTGAACTGTGCTTGGAAACGTACTGATGATGATGGCTGGTTGCTTCCACTCTAGTAAAGGGAGGAGCAAAGTTGGTGCCATTTTGTTCACATGTGACTCCTTTCTTGGGGATAGTCTGGACCAGGAAAGGAGCAAAGCAGGAATCATCTGTGTGTTTATGACAAACTATTAACTATAGTTTATTGTGATGTGTAAATACTACCAATGTGTGACCCAGGAAAACCAGGGTTCTACTGCTGCTCTGTGACATGAACTGCACTGAGACTTTGGGTTGGGTGGAATAAAAGTCTAGATAGATAAAATAAATATGGAAAAACCCTATAATACATCATGAGGGCTTTTAGAAAGTTGGGCCAGATTTTCACAGATAGGTTTGACCATTAATTTCTTGAAACATCCTTTTGCTGCTTTGATATAGACTGAATAAATTAAAAATTAGTGGAAATATGGTTATTGTAAAGAAGAATCAATTTCTAAGGGAGTTTATTCCAACTAAACAGCTCTGCTTTCAACAAGGACTTTTAATTGGGCAGTTTCTTCCTGCCCCCTCTTCTCTCCGTGTTCTTCTGAGCAGCCCATAAATCTGTAATTAGGTTCCCCCAACCCTCTGGAATAGATTTAGGGGTTGGGGGGGCAGGGAGAGGAGTGGGTGGGGAAATTTCATTGTGCAACTAAAAGTTCTTGAACTAGTGTGATTGCTTAGTTGGATATCACCCTAAGTGAAGTGTTCACCAATTTATTTATAGCTGGGGTTGTGGGGTTGGAGAAAGAACTTCACTCATAAGAGTTTATAGTTGCATGGGTCAGATACATCTAAATAGAGTCAGTTTGTTTTTTAAAAATAAAATAAAATTTTGACTAACATTTTAAAATATGATTTTTAAGGATTAAGAATTAATATTTGAAGGACAGGCAGGTATGCAATTATATATAATGAAGGTAAAGGTAAAGGTAAAGGGGCCCCTGACCATCAGGTCCAGTCGTGTCCGACTCTGGGGTTGCGGCGCTCATCTCACTCTATAGGCCGAGGGAGCCGGCGTTTGTCCTCAGACAGCTTGCGGGTCATGTGGCCAGCATGACAAAGCTGCTTCTGGTGAACCAGAGCAGCGCACGGAAACGCCATTTACCTTCCTGCCGGAGCGGTCCCTATTTATCTACTTGCACTTTGATGTGCTTTCGAACTGCTAGGTGGGCAGGAGCTGGGACCGAACAACGGGAGCTCACCCCGTTGCAGGGATTCGAACCGCCAACCTTCTGATCAGCAAGCCCTAGACTCTGTGGATTAACCCACAGCGCCACCTGGGTCCCCATATATGGGCCCCAATAATGAATGTATCTAGGTATAATTTAACGTACAGCAATTTTTTTCATTAAAGATACAAATGGGTTTTTTAAAAAAGTCCTCAGAGTTCACATTTTACCCTGAGAATCCCAAAACGTGCCCCATCCAAAGTTTGTTTCAATTGTCTGGTTCTTTATTTTACATGTTAACACGGGTGGAGAATACAAGAGATAACGAATAAAAAACATTAAATGAGACCATCACATATTTTTTCTCTCTGTGGAAAATATTTGAATATATAAATCTTTGTTTCTAGTCTGAGGTCATACTTCCAAGTAGTTAATCTCTGGAATGAATTTATGGAGGTGCACCCAGTTCTCCAAACTAACTTGCACAACTTGTTACTCCCGTTAATGTAATATATGTTCACACTCCCACTATAGTTTATTATCCTTCAGAGGAAGTTGGGGCATAAGAAGATTGAAGCTGGGAAGTTCCTCAATGTTTTAATTAACTTGCATTCCGGTCCTTAAGTGCCTGAGGCAGTGTGAGTCCTTTGGAAATGAATGGGGCTGGCACAGAGAGGATTTTTGAGGGGAGGTGTGTTTAAAATAACATATTCCTGGCAGGACAAGACATTCATGATACTCTTTTGCTTTGCAGAGAGTGTCACTATTAGCCAAATGTTGCTGCTTAATTTCTCCAGAGCCCCCAAAGGGAGGAGTATTCTGCTTAGATGAGGTGGAGCCCTTATAACTCACAGAATTCAAGAGCCTGCTGGGTACAAGCATTCTTTGAAACGTCTGCTTTTAATTATACTCATATTTGCTCTGCCAGATAGCAGGTGGAATGACTTTTGGAGTGAGCAGGAGTATCTTATATAAGATCCGCTCAGCAATTCTCTTTATGGCAGAAGGTTACCTGCATTGGCTTGAGATGATTCTCAGTGAACTCTAGTGAACCCTCTAAATTCTGGAGCAGCCAGCCAGTCATAAAATGAGGCATTTGCTTCTGTACTAAATAGATGGCAATACAAATCTGCCTTAGCTATTTTTGCTGTTCTTTGGTCACATGATTTTTACAGTCACACCAAAGTCAAGGCCAGCCGAAGACATTTTACTGCCTGAGAAGGACAAGGCTATGGCATTCCACATATGGAGGCTAATGACCTTACTTCAACACTAGAAAGGGGATAACATTTGTGAGTGGCAGGGCAGCTCAGGGAGTGAAGACATGGCTCAGCCTCCTGCTGTTCCATTGCTGCTTGCTCATTGCTTTGCTTGGCCCATTTTGCCACTCAAACAAATACTTCAATACAACAGTGGTGGTGCAAGCACATGCCACATGAACCGACCAACATATGTACATGTGCGATACCTGCTGGAGTGGGTGGCTTCGATTGGCTGCATCTCTGCTTGCTCAGGCAGGGGCCCCTCCCAACAGCACTGTCCATGATGTGTTGGTTATTTGCAACCTCCTTAAATCAGAAAATCACAGGTGTTTTGCATTATAATTTCAAGTGGCGAAATTTGGGGCTTACCTTTCTTTCCCATCGTTTAAAATTTAGCAGAGTGTGTTGATCAAAAAGCCACAGTTCTATAACAGAACAGGTAGGGCAGTGTGAAAGGAAGTTTAGAAACAGGGACAGAAGTGTTAGCTCTATAATCTGGAAAACTAATGCAGTGATCACCGCATCTGAATGCCCACCTAAGTCATGATGGGCAAGGGTTGAGAGAGCATTTTGTGGGCCACACATCTGTAAGCATCTGGTACACATTCTCAAGCCTCAAAAAAAGAAAAAAAGAAACTGATTCCACAAAATAAAACAAGATCCTGCAGATCCAATGCATCCACTAGGCATGCCCCCCCCAACATACTCTGTTTTTAAGCTCACCAGCTGACGATCACTGTCAGTGGAAAAGTGACAGTAATAGAGCTTTTAGCTGCCACACTGGAGAAGCCTCCACCCACAAACTCCCATCTCTGCATGTTGATTGGGAGATGCACAGCATGTGACAACCAGTCTCAGCATGTGAAGTGAGGCTCTACTCTGCCCTCCTGGCTGCCATGGTGCTGGCACTTGCTGGGACCAGTATGGGGAAGGACAGAGTGGTGGCCACAGTGGCAAAAACACTGCTTGAGTGGTGGCACAGGCCACCCTCTCAGACAGTTTTTATTGTGCAGTTTGCTATAACTGTTTTTTGTGTGTGTTTTTTCCAGTTTAATACTATGCAAATAAAACAAAAACTACTAAGTCAGCATATGAACATCAAATATTGTATTGCTTTTGTGTTAAATTGAACAGTCATTTTGCCTTAGATAAAACTTCATAAAACTTTTCACAGGGCATTGGATCAAGTAAAAACGTTCTGGTGCAATGGAAAAAACTGCACTTCACTTTTCACCTGTCTTTTCCAAAACATGCTGCCAGAAATGTAAGACGTTTGACAGAGTTTCAGTGGAATGCTTTTCTTCTCAAAGAAACAAAGGCTTTATTTTCAGACTCTTCAAATCCGTATCTAAAAAGAGACATTTGCTTCGTGGTCTAGGGACTGAGATGTCTGTGTTTGAAATAATCTAGGTAACACGTGCTATTCCTTTTATATCCCTTTGTTAGAACTTATTTTTATTTCTGTTATGACCTTAAGACTCCCTTCTGCAATCTGGTGGGTATATCCACATTTCCAAGGGGAAGAGATGGAAATTATGCAACATCCCCACTCAGTAATCTGGATCGTGTTTCAGAATTAAGCTTTAAGGATTCATCCTAAATGCTATTTAGTACTCCCAATCCTGGTGATGGAATGGAAGAAACTGATCAGTAGCTTCAACACCTGCCAAGACCGAGCTGCCTATATTAGGGCATTTGTGCATAATTTGAGGGAAATGATCCTGTGACCACAGAATGCCTCACTCAGCTTAACCTACATTTACTGTTTCATAGCCCAATTCACTTCTAGCAGCTTAGCAATGGAGTGATAAATGTAGGCTGAACTGTGAGCAGGGGGCATGAGGAACCAGTCACCCATGTGTTTTACATACACTGAACTCTACATGGATCCACTCAACCTACTGTCACTATATGCAAATTCAGTGGTGTAGATTAATTAATTCAAGTTGAGCACTTGAATTTCAAGCCAAATGTTCACTTTTCAGCTAGCACAGCCCCTTCACTCCCATAGGTTTGAATGAGGCAGGTGTTACTCTGAGCCCCAGTGGAGGCTAGTCCATTAGGGCAAATATGGTATTGCCCTCATCATCTTCAGTCTTGATTCCCCCAAGCCCTCCTCTCCAGAAGGTAGCTCTGGCTGCCTGCTACCTCCTCCTTGGTTTCAGTGTCAACGTTATAGAATTCAGCAGAAAGGAAGACAGGAAGACAAAAGAAACTAGTTGGTTAGAATTAGTTGGTTCTGCCTGCCATTGGCTCTTGCACCACCTAATTTCAGTCTTCCTGTCTTCTGCCCTACCAGCCTCAATGTGCACCAGCTACCACTTCTGACCCCTATAAAGCAGGAATGGTTAACCTTTTCTAGTCAAGTAAAAAATGTCTTGCTTATTGCCCAGTAATATGAAGACAAGCTACTTGAGAAGTATTGCCCCCCCAATTTCACTCACTTCTGTTCCAAATGTTCTATTCCAAGAAGGTATGGAAGGTAATGGTGGCAGCCAGTAGAGGTCAGTGGGGCAGTGTGGATGGGAGGTTTGGCTCATCTGGCTTCCTAATGCTGAATGTTGCTGCTGTTTGTCAAGAGGGGAGGGGCAAACTGGCAGGGAGCTCAGCATGGTGTGGATGTGACAGGGGAGCCCATTGAATGCTCCCACCACTATGGCTGCACAACATTGAGGCTCCTCCCCCCCAAACCCCTCTTCCTCTCACCCCTATCCCTCTTGACAATCAGCAGCTATACTCCGTGCAGGGAAACCAGGTGAGAAATATCACATCACTGATCACTACCGGCAGCACAAACCAGTGACTGGTCTCTTCTGCTGGAAGACAGAACTGAGTGTGCGAAGTGGCCTGTCTTTCATTGCCCAGGCTAGCCAGATACCTTCAGCTTCAGCGCAGAATCCTATCATCAGTGTTAAGTATGATTCAACTGCCTGCCTGGTCAGCTGCTGTACATGGAATATGGCTTAGGGCACCCTCCCCCATCGTTCTGCCCGGACACTGAGGTCCAGCTCCGAGGGCCCTCTGGCAGTTCCCTCGCTATGAGAAGCCAAGTTACAGGGAACCAGGCAGAGGGCCTTCTCGGTAGTGGCACCCACCCTGTGGAATGCCCTCCCACCAGAGGTCAAAGAGAACAACAACTACCAGACCTTTAGAAGGCATCTCAAGGCAGCCCTTTTTAGGGAAGCTTTTAATGTTTGATGGATTTCTGTATTTTAATATTTTGTTGGATGCCGCCCAGAGTGGCTGGGGGAACCCGGCCAGATGGGCGGGGTATAAATAAATTATTATTATTATTATTATTATTATTATTATTATTTATTATTATTATTATTAGTCCTGTGCCTCAGGTGGCAAAATGCCTTGGGCCAGTGCTAAAATGGCATCCCATGTCATGTTTTAATGATCCATTTATTCTGCTCTTTGAACCATGTTATATTTCCCCTACCTCCTAAAATGGAATTACTTCATCCAAAAGATCTTCCATGTAATTGCAGCCCTCTGTAGCTAATGGAAAGTAGTCATTGACCCAGCAATGTTTACTGGCTTCATAGGACAAGGCTATATAGACTTATTGCTTCCAAGATTCCCACCTACCCCCACAAGTTTTTGCTTTTTGAGCTTGGAGAATTAAACATCCAGAGCATCTGGATCAGCCACACAATTGTGAATTATGCAATCATGTAGGAGTGTGTGAATTACTGAACAATTCCCTGGCACGTTTGGTCACTGTGATGTTCCATGTTCCTGCCTTTTGTGCACAACAAAAATATTTTGAAATATGTCAGAGCATTTGGCTGGCCGTTCATTTTTAAAGCCAGATGAGCTGTGTTTCGCCTGTTATTTCTTAAAGGAGTGGAGATAAAGCTAAGCATCATCAACTGTTTGCTTTTTGTCAGCAACATCCTAGCATGTCCTTAACAACCTCTGCAAATGCAAATGGAGCTGCTAGTGGGGAGATCATATTTTATCTTTATTATCTCCATCTCCATATATGTCACTGCATATTAGCTGGTAGCTTGTGGTCCAACAGACCACAAACTCACCTGCAACACATACTGTATTATAGCCCAACACCTTCCAACATGGAGACTGTTAAGGGCTGTGATCCATGCATGCCACAAAGTGGACACAACACTGGGCCAGCTCAGTGTTTTGGACAGGGTTGCATTCCCCTTGAAAAACCAGATGGGCAGTTGCTGAATTCTGCCTTGTTCCTGGATTCCTAGCTAGTAGTTGTGTCCAGGAATGCTTTTGTCAAGGTTAAGTATATGCACCTACTGTGCCTGCTTCTGAGAATTGAGATGTTGTCATGCCTAAGTTACACCAACATTTTACTTACTGTAATATTTCCAAATGGGGTTGCATTTGAAGAACATTCAGACACACAATGGCAAATCTCTTGACTGACAGATTATAATTTTTATTATACATTGCATACTATTCTGATCTCCTTAGGGAGGAAAAGCAAGATATAAATGATTTTAATCATGTACAGACATTTATATGCATGCATCCATTTGCACATGCAAACAAGATGTGATCAACAAAGGATTTGCGGCAACTCTGATCTCCCTCCACACACCAACTGTATCCACAGTCCACATGAAGAATATTTGCTGTTGTGATTCTATCTCACAATAATTTCAATGTTGGTTTTAACAGTTTTTTTCTGTGCTTCAGAGTAGGAAAGCTACGATAAAAAGAAAAGTGAATCGTTGCTTAATTGTGCAATTGTATGCAAGTCTATTCAGAAGTAAGCCCCAGTGAGTTCAATGGAGTTGTCACTAGGAGGTATATATAAAATTGCAGACTTAGCCTTTCTCTGGTTTTTACAGTCACACCCAGACCATACATTTAATGTGCACAGCTGCACCCAAAGAATCATGGGAATTTTAGTTGGTTAAGGGTGCTGGGAATTCATTGGGGAAAGCAATGACTGTGGTATAAAGGCTAGTATAACCCAAATCTCTTGCAATTAATTCATATTTAGTTTGCTTTACCATCAATTGTTTGCTGCAACATGGATTCAGCGGCCCTTTGATGTTTATTTGTTAATAAAGGGATTCTCTACTTGCTGGCAGTTTTGTAACAAGGGAAGTTCATTTCAAGTCTTTTAAGCTTTGGAAACTGTTCTTTGATCAGATCCTGGCTTAATGCCCTTTGGATGGGGAGAAAAGACCAAAATTGCTGGCTGTAATGCCAAAATGATTTAAAGGCTGCTTAGCTTAATGACAATTGTAAATGGTTAGTCAGAAGGTCCGAGTGACTCCCTTGGTTTATAGCCCAAGCTACCAGAATCATCTTCTTCTTCTTCTTCTTCTTCTTCTTCTTCTTCTTCTTCTTCTTCTTCTTCTTCTTCTTCTTCTTCTTCTTCTTCTTCTTCTTCTTCTTCGACAGATGGTGCTATGGTGCTAACAAAGGAAGGTCACTGAATGCTAATCTAATCTCTGAAAAGAGAGGGGCTTTATTTGCAGTTAAAAAGGAAACACTCATTAAGAGACCTGAATGGTGAAACAGAGAGTAATAAAAAAATCCTCTATAAAAATAACTGTAGAGTTGATCCAACATAATACAGACAGAAGTCACCATCTGTGCAAAAACTCATGTTAAATAAATAACCCTTATGAACCCTTTTGTCTTCTTCTAGTGGCACAATAGTCATAAACCTCCCTTCGCCTTAACTCGTGGTATAATTTTTAGGTGTTCATGTTGGGCAGGACGATACTTTTTATTGCTGAAAGTGATAATTAGACGTACAATAGGAGTAGTGGTGTTTGGTAATTGGACCTCAACTCTGGATGAATATAAACCTACGTACATTTCAATCAAATAAACTTACATTTCTGTTAACGTGTTTATCCCTCTTTGCAGATATTTTAAGTGTAACTCTCCTAATCATCCCAACAGTCTAGCAGTGTGAACAGTCTTGCAATCATTCTCCAGAGAAGGAGACTTTGTTCACTATATGGACCATCACAAAATGGCTCAGACCCAGGACTGGCCAGATGCCATGCCTTTTGCCACTGAAGGCAGGACTGGCATCAACACCCAGCACTCTCTGGTGCTGAAAGACAAATTCCCTGGCACTGGTGCTGATGAATATACCTGTTTGTCCCTCTCACTCACCTATGGTTTATTTGGCCATGGATTTATCTTGTTGCAGTGGGTTTGTTTTTTTTTGGAATCTGTCCTCCATGATGCCTAGAGCCCCAGATACAGCATGAGACATGTGATTTATTTCACAAAATTTATACACTCGATTGTAAAATACTTCAGAAGGGGTTTACAAAATGTCACAAGGCAGGCCGCTTCCTAGATCCAGTATATAAATGTTCTAGGACGTGTTTAACGGGTTAGCACTATTTGTGATGTTGTTGTTTTTTGTTTTACCTGACCTGTCAAGGGTTAACCCACACTCAAGGCTGGCTGACTGAACATTCTATTACCGGTAGGGGAGGAATGCTCGTGTTTAAAAGGGAGGAGCAGACGTTTGTCAGTTAGTAGAGGGTTTTGGGGAATGGGAGCGTGTGTGGTTAATAGAAAAAGAAGAAGGTCTTATAGTTAGGATAGGTTTAGGTAAAGGTTGGGAAAGATACAGTGGAACCTCGGTTTATGAACACCACGGTTTACGAATTTTTGGTTTACAAACGCCGTGGACCCTTCTAGAACGGATTAATTCACTTTCCATTACTTTCAATGGGAAAGTTCGCTTCAGTTTATGAATGCTTCAGTTTATGAACAGACTTCCGGAACCAATTACACCCATGCTTCAGGTTAAGTACGCTTCAGGTTGAGTACGCCACGGACCCGTCTGGAACGGATTAATCCACTTTCCATTACTTTCAATGGGAAAGTTCGCTTCAGTTTATGAACAGACTTCCGGAACCAATTGTGTTCATAAACCGAGGTACCACTGTATATACATTGAATGTTTGACAAAGGGGAAATAACAAAAACCAAGCTTGTATGCCTGAAACTATAAAGTATTTGTTATGACCAGAAGCAAATAAATATTCATCATTTAAGTGCCAAGTAAAGAGTCATCTGTATTATTTTCCAGCAAGGTATCAGCACTTGTTTAAGTGGAGACACCGCAAAGGACAAAACTTCCTACAAGAGAAGAATGGATAGTTTGTGTCTTTGAGTCTCACTGAGGGGGCTGAATAGGAGCACAAACCTAAAGTGTCACAGTGTTGCCTCAGTGGAGAGGTAATCTTTTGCAGTGGGGGAAGTTCAGGGAGAGTGAACCCCTTTACTGTGGACAAAAGGGAAAGTCTCATAAACAGTCCAAAAGGTGCAAATGATACCAGACCGCGTGTGCTGGAAGAAAAACCTCATTACTATCAAGCCCACGGGAGTAGAAGGGTTTACAGCAAGGCGAAAGGTAGAGAGGGAGGTTAATTTTACCTCAGGATTCCCTAGTAGCTCTTTAAGTAATATAGAGGTTGAAGTGAAAAAGACGAAAGAAAAGGATTTCGTCGCAACGTGTCATTCAAAACTCCAGAAAAATAACCCCCAACCCATTTTGTACCATACTTCCCCCCACGCTGTAAAAGAACAAGTAAACAGAATCAAGCCACTCGCCATTTCAAAAAAAAAATGTTTGAAAGCTTTTGAATAGGCCTCTACAAAAATAGTTGGTATAAGAGAACCTGAAAACTCACACCCGATACGTCAAGATGAACAATCTTTGTCAACCTGATGGCAGAGACTAGTTGTCTTCCTTCCGAGGCTTCCCTCCCCTCATTGCACTTAAGGTAAAACAGGAATTGTCATGCACTATTGCACAAATAAATAGATAAATGAAATGAAAGGATTCTGAAGAGCCCTTCAAAACAGATTTCATTTGTACGCTTCACTGGCGCTTGTTTGAAGGCACCTCTCTTTATACTGAGCTTTTAATCATTAATATTAATAATGTCAATGGAAGCATGGTATAAAGATTAATTTTGAATAATAGGAAGTGTGATGAAAGACCCGTTTGAGCTTTTAATGCACCGACAACTTGAAAAACAAATTGAGGAACAGTGGCTTTTGAAAAATAAAACAATAGGAAAAGGGTAACTGCCTTATGGAAATATATAGTAACCTGAAATGAAATAGGCTAACCCCTTTTTAAAAAAAATCTAAAATGATGTAACATGTTTTAACTGTCTTTGGGTGGGGACTAGAAGCTGGAACCTCTGATTCAGGGGAACAGAGCCAGAATCATGCCCAAAACCATCAATAATCAAAAACTCAAACACTCCAGTACCTTCAAACCTATACTTTGCGTTCACAGTTGGAGGCAGCAACTCTTCTGAATACCATTTGCTGGAAATGACAGGTGGGGGAGATGCTATTGTGGCTTCATCATTTAGTTGTAGCATTCATATCTGTGACGACTCTTCCTATAAAACACCAATCTGAGTATGCTGGGGGTTGTGCTAGTACAGTTCTCTTTGCGGCATTGGAGGCAACATGGCTGTGAGTTTGTGACATAGGATGTCAAAAATCAAATCCTGGGCCATGTTAGTCCTTCCTTTAGTTCCACACACCAGATTTCAGCATAAAACTGCAGAACAGAACATCCTTGTTCCTTTTTGACAAATGGCCCCCACAGCCATTCTCACAGCTTATGTCAAGGCGAGTCAAACCTCATTACGAATTAAAGACCAGGCTTTTACTGTTTTTCTGCAAGCACTCAATTAAAGGCAGGTGTCTGGGCCTTCATCAGCACTAGGTGGTCGTGACTGTTTTTCCTTTTCCCGGTGGTGACTTAATTTCTTTCTTCACTTTGGAAATCCTTAAAACAACCCACCACCATTTCTTAATCATTTCTTTCCTGCTACATGTGTCAAAGTTCCCAAGTTATAACCAGGATTTCTTAAGCGGGGCTTTCAAATTGCTGCTTCCTCATTGCTTGAGTCAATAAGAGTGGTTAGTGATTGCAACAGAAGCTGGACAGCAGCAGCATGGCAGAGCAGCTGGTTTTGATTGAAGGGTCTGGGATTACTTCAGACTGTCTGATACTGTACAATCACACCTCAAGTGATCGCCCTGCTTAGTTTGTTAATGACTAAAACAATTTAGATGTAGAACCAGCACTCAATCGATGCCCCAAAGTCTGACAGTGAATGAACTGTGGTGTCCAATTCGTTTTTTCAACTTGAGTTTTCAGTCCTCTTTGTATTCCTATAATGTCCCCTTTCCTGCTCTGCATGCCACATTGGGTACTGATAGAAACCAATGAAGGTTTGGCCTGCACAGAGTATCTTCTGGCTGCATCTGTCACTACTGAGGACAGTCAGCAATGCATGGAAAAGGCTTCATGTCTTTGAGGGGAAGCTTTGAAGGGCAAATGGCAAAGCACATGCTGGAGTGCTGCTCTCTAGTTCTGTGGACTCTTGAGGCTCACATGGGACACAGACAGCTGGAACACGAGGCTGGAACACGAGGCTGAGTCAAACAGAGCTTACAGGACCTTGGCCAACTCCAATGGTCCATGCAAAGTCACATACAAGGGAGGTTATCTCTTCAGGGGACTGGATCCAACTGCAGCCTTATGTAGGCTGACATGGCCTGAAATGCAATAAGCTTCACCTCCCAGGAGGAGTTGGTTTGTGGGTTAAATGGCCCTCATTGTATTTTGTATCCTTTGGCCCCTGCAAGGTTGGAGTGAAAGAGATACTGCAGAGGAAACAGTCGAGAGTATGGCGGCACCTCATGAGAAGAGAAGACTCCCTGGAAAAAAACCTGATGTTGGGAAAGATTGAGGGCACAAGGAGAAGGGGATGACAGAGGACGAGATGGTTGGACAGTGTTCTTGAAGCTACGAACATGAGTTTGACCAAACTGCGGGAGGCAGTGGAAGACAGGAGTGCCTGGCGTACTCTGGTCCATGGGATCATGAAGAGTCAGACACGACTAAACAACAACAGCTTCCTAAGAAGCTGATAAGGCACCTGGTGAGGTTGATTTTGTGCTGTTGCATTGAGGCTTTTATTTCCATCTCCATTTCATGTCCTTGTATCTCCTTTCCATTTGATTGCATCAATATGCGATGATGACTTTGCATCAGCACTTATTAATGCAATGTCAGGCTAGGAAGATGCTAATTGCAATCCGCCTACTTGTTTTTGTGTACTGAAGGAGAAATATAGCAAAACACCCACCTGATCATGGGATCTGCTCTTTATGTTTTGTGATCAATATAAAAGTAGAATAAATCCATAGACACTGTTCAGTTAATATAGAAAATCCCATTTAGTGAGAATCTTTTTTTTAAAGAAAAGAAAAAATCCCCTATATTGGACAAATGAGATTAAACCTTTTAGTAAACTAACAAATCTTTAAATATTGACTGCAAGATTTCAACCTACACAAGACTATTCTTTCATATACAGATTTCAGAAAAAATAGAAACAGATATTGCAGAGGCAAGGTTATGCTTTCTCAGCTGGGCGTAGTGATTTCTGAACAAAGAAATTGGAGCAAGTGCTATTTCAAATCAACCACAAACTGGCCAATCTCCTCAATACAGACATGACCCACTGACAGTGCCTCTGTCTTCCCAGGCTTCAAGCTCAGTTTATTGGCCCTCATTCAGTCCACCACTGCATCCAAACAATAGTATAAAAATCACGCTCAACCTCTCCTGATTCAGATATTATGGAACTGTATGCAGAGGCAGATTTAAGGGAGCACAACCTGTTCAGTCACACTGGGCATGGAGCCTTGGGGGTGCCACAGGGGACGCCCCAACTATGGTGTTGAATGGAAGGCAGTGGGTGGACAGAGATGGATAGACAAATTTTGGCATCACATAGGGTGCCACTGAAATCTGAGATGCTAAGATCTGCCACTGCTGCCCCCAAACTCCTAATGAGGAATTTTTTAGCGTACAAAAAATTAATGCATCACTTATCTCTTCAACTCTGTGTGATAGATTGTATAGAGTTGCTTGCCTGAAATTAGCCTGTCAGCTCAATAGCAGGGAGCATGGGTCTACATCATAGCTGCCAAGTTTTCCCTTTTCTCATGAGGAAGCCTATTCAGCATAAGGGAATTTCCCTTAAAAAAAGGGATAACTTGGCAGCTATGGTCTACATGCCGGCACCCTACATTCAAACAACTCTGTGGTCATTCAATGTCCTGCACTCCTCACTCTAAATTTCAATCACAGAAGCTCTTGATCACTTCAAAACAAATCTGTGAATTTATGATGTAGAGTGCATTTATAATGGTTAGCATCCATCTGTCTTGAGAAACCATGAAATAGTGCACCTTTGGGGGTAAAGTAAACCATTGGAGAGATACAGCACATGCTGTGGCTGTAAAAACCAATATGGGAGAGATATGTTTTATTGCAGCAGGGGCAGATAAAGGAGTTGGTTTTGCTGCTCCCGATTCATCATGGTGCCATAGCTGCCAAGTTATCCATTTTTTAAAGGGATTTTCCCTTATGCTGAATAGGCTTCCTCGCGAGAAAAGGGAAAACTTGGCAGCTATGCATGGTGCATGCATTTATACATATAATATTTCACAACACATCAATTTAGCATAATCAAGCAGAAAACGGTTGTTGCCACTGGCACAACAACTAGAGGCCATTTACTGGTGAATGCCCACACTCAGTTTTGGTGAAAGAGAAAAATAGGTGTGCAGTGGAACTCTTTAAAAGGCCACTGGTTGACCATATGATTACAATTGTGGTCTTGTTTAAGCCCTTCCAAACTGTTTTCCAGGTAACAAGCATGTTGTTGATTCTAAGAAACAGGAGAGGAAAATACTGCCCCCCTCCAGAAGGAAGTTCTTATGGAAAAATTGTGAAAACCTAATGCAATCTGGATGAGCAGCAAAAAGCCAAAAGATGTCTGACTCCCTTCCTGTTGTGTTTGGAGGGACAGTACGAGTCTGTAAGAAAATTTAAGAGGGAAGAAAATAGCACTTGTTTATTAAGATGATCAATGCAGCTGGTTTGGCATCCAAAACAGAAAATTTTGGTTCATTCCCAGAACACATTTAAAAATTCCCTGCAGAATACTTGACGACTAATGCATTTTTCTACACAGGAACAAAGTACTTAAGAATGGCATCCATAGAGTAATTAGGAATATTTACAAGGCCAGCATCAGGTGTTTGGCTTGTTGGGCACCTTCTAGGGTTCATGTTGCAGCAGAGGCTCCAGGAGTCAGCAATGGGGTCCCTACTCTAGCATCCCCAATCAGCTGAATGGACTGAGCCCACAGGAGAGGGCAAGCTAATGGGCAGTTGTGATAGTAACAAGGGGGAGGTGGACCCATGGACAACATTCCATCCAAGTCCTTTCCAAAACTTGGAGTTGACCCCAAGTGCTCAACACAGGAAAACCTGCCCATTGAAAACTGATTAAAAATCTTGTAGATATTATTTAACGTCTCTTTAGTTCATTCCAAATTCAAAGTTAGCACAGTTCTTCATCATTTGAGTGATGTTAGAAGTAAAGCTCCCTAAGGAAAACTGGATCTTTAGGGATAACCTGCGGTCTTGGTGCACTTCCAGGTGTCACTGAAAACGTATTTAAAATGAAGAGTTCAGCCTTAAAAACAAGCAATGTACTTGTTACTAATGTCAATCACTGTCGAATTTAGATGCCTAATAGCTATCAGAAACAGACTCCAAGCTTCATCTAAAAGACTTAAAAATGGGAACATCTGGGCCCAATTGTAAGTGAATGAAAACAGGGGTCAAAACAGAATGATTTAGGGAAATTGATCATCCACGGTATACAATGTGTAGCACCAAAGGTTATCCTCTTTTGCCTTGATTGGCAAGACTGAGGCCATTCAAATAGCTCAAAATGTTTTACTGTCAATTTGTGTGGTGTTTTTTTTAAAGTACATCATACTTACACAAGGAAGTCAGGAACCTAAGGATCATTATTCTATGGAAAGCAGTATTAACATAGTTCTGGAGGAGGTTCAGTTTAGCCATTTTGGAAATTAGATGTTTATAGAAAGTATGTGGAGAGCTCACATATACGTATGCAGTTCCAAATATTGAATGTAATGAACATTCAACAATTGATTGTTCATTCCTGCTCAAATATGATTGTATTCTGAACTGGAGGCAAAACCATATGGGTATATTGGTGATGCGAAGTGTCTGAAGCAGGCTTTGTAGTGATTCCCATGATTATAGCAGTGCCAATGAGTATTTGGACAGATTTTCATTGTTTGTGACTAATGGCCATTAAAAAATAAATCACAAAGAACCACCAAGACAATGCAAGAGTAAGGTAAAACATGTCAATATATCAATTATCAGGATTTCAAGAATCAGAAATTATAAAGCTCCTCATATCATTTACAGAGCAATCCAAACCCGCTCTGCATTCAGCACATGTACACTGCCCATGCATTTAGAGCATCTCCCCTGGGAGCAACAGGACTTAGTGACTGATTGATTAAATTTAAATCCTGTTCTTCCCAAAGGAATGGCAGCAGATACACAAAACGCAAAACTAATACAACAATTCCAATACAGATGCAGACTTGGTGATGTTCCACCACCAGAGGGAATTGTATGGCTGCCCCCATGTTGCTAGCTAATCACGTGGACACACATTTTAAAAGAATTTGGGGTGGGTGGGGGTTGCCTCTCAGAGCACAACCCCCTGATCACCTCATAAATGAATCTGCCACATTGCAGATTCTGAAGTGGACCATTGATCTGATACAGATCATGATCCACCCTAATCAGATTAGAAAATTTTGGAATCTGAGTAGGGCAGATTCCTCCTCCATCCCAAATAAAAGTAAGACAACGATGGAAAGCCCCTCTGAGGCTGAAATTCTCCGCCAGAACTTCCCCGCTACAAGTGAATAATAATAATAGGCAAAACAAGCACCAGATCATGAACTCTGTAATTTATTGTTCGAGATCTTCTGCTCAGATGACTAAGAGCTTAATAAGTAATTTCAGCTGGTTGCTAAACAAGAGCAATCAGAGCAAGTTTGGGGAATCTCATCCTTCAATAATTGTAGTGGATCACACCTCTTTAGTAAGAAAAGCTATGTTGAGTGACTGTATGTACAGTATTCCTTTAAAGCACTACCAAAATCCAGACATTATTCATTGTAATATAGCCACCTGCCATTAAACAAATTCAGTCATTTAGCATTTCATAATACTACAGTTAGGTTATTATTTAATTTTGTTTAGCCAACACATAATGATCGTTTCAAATAAAAGAAAAGAAAAATGCAACTTTCAGTCACTTTAGGTTACATTATATATTGCTAGAACCACTTGCCTCCTCTCTTGGCAGTCAGAATTGTGATGAAGTATTTCAGGCAGGCCGACATCTGAATTACATAAGCAGAGAGAAATTCAGCTGTTCAGAGTGCATAAAAACAGCTTTGACCTCACATTGGAGGCAAACTTGAAGGGCTGATTATTCATAAAGCAGAGAAATTGCTCAATGGTCTACTTTGGAAATGTTCTCAGAAAGAAAATAGATGGCTCATTTTGAGGCAATAATGCAATTAGGATATGACAAATGTAATTGCTACATTTTGAATGTTTCTAGATGTTAAGACGTCTGTTATGGACACTAATTTGTCTGGTGTCAAAATATAGCTGTATTTGTTAAAAGCTTGTCATTCATTTCATAAAGGGTGTTCTCAGTAGCTGATATAGGCAGCATAGTACTGCTGTCTAGTGGGTTCTTAAACTTATAGTTTCAGAGTACAAAGATTTTCCCAGAAATTTGGAGTCACTTAGTGGTTTTCACCAAAAAAGTGAGGAAAGTCTATTAGAGAGGTGATTCACACCATTATTTTCCACCATGGGCGCTCTGAATACTGTAAGCCTGATTAGTTGCTTGGTTTGGATTGCCCCACGGAGGAAGTCCTCAGGCCCAGTTGTTTCCTCTTTTCACATTAGACAGGATGGTTGGTATCTATTAGGGTTATGGGACATAAGAAGAGTCCTATTGGATTAAACCGGAAAGAGATGCCAATTGAATGCCTACAAATAGGGCACGAGTGCAATAGCCCTCTCCCACTGCTGTGCTCCAGCCATTGGGTGAACAAGTGGGGCCTCCTGGCTTCCCAACACCACGTCGCTGCCAATTATTGAGAGGAGGATGGGCAAGGCATTGGGGACATCAGCACAGTGCAGGCACAGCATGCTGAACTCTCCACTGCAAGAGGAGAAATGGCATAGTTGACAACTGCCAGAAATGCACGGCATTGGGAAGCCAGAAGAGCAACACAGTCTTGGCTGTGCCATACTGCTGGCTACTATGGTAAGCAACCAATATTCAGAAGCACTCTGCCACTTAGATAGCAAATATGACTAGGAGACATCAATGGTCTTATGCTCCATGACTTTGTCTAATACCTGCTTTAAAAAACCCATCTATAACATAAGTTACTTAGTTTTCATCTTCCAGAAGCCAATGCCTTTGAAAGTGCAGGACATGTGCTTTGTGCAATCAAAGTTGTGCCCTATCCTCAGCCTCCTCATGCTCAAGGATGAAATATGTAGATCTCATGACTAGAAGCCAGCATGATGCCCCATGACTTTGTGTAAGCCCTCTTAAGGCTTTCTAAATTGGTGGCCATCACCACATCTTTTTGCAACAAATTCCATAGTGAAGTTAGGTTCTGTGCATTGACTACAACTCCACAAGGAAATCACAGATTCACAAGTGTGTGCCTTAGCCCCAGGGAGGAGCAGCTATATGTTCTGAACCCCTGGCCTACCTGGCAACAGGTGAGTATGTCAAGTCCTAAGTTCAAAGTCTGGGGGTGAAGCCACACAAGCAAAGTCCAAAGATCAGGAAATGCAGTCCAAGGCCAGTTAGGACACAGTCCAGAGTCAAAACTGAAGCACAGTCCCATAGAGGTCCAGGAGCAGCCAAGCCAAGGTCCATCAACATGGGCAGTTGAGTAAACACAGCATCTCAGCTCTGCTTCCCTTGGCATCTGGACTTGAAGAGGCATGTGACCCTCATCTGTTCCAAGCCTCCTCCAGCTGAGGAATCACACCCCTCCCCCCAGAGCTCGTGAGACCCACCTGGCCAGCTAGTGGGCTGGGCTGTGGGCCTTGCCTGCCTCAGTCTCCTAGACCAGTGGTCCTCAACCTTGGGTCTCCAGATGTTTTTGGCCTACAACTCCCATGATCCCTAGCTAGCAGGACCAGTGGTCAGGGATGATGAGAATTGAAGTCTCAAAACATCTGGAGGCCCAAGGTTGAGGACCACTGTCCTAGACCACCACTGATGCTGCTCCCTATGTCTCAGAGCCCACAGTGTTCATAGAGATAGGGGTTCCTCTGGCTCTGGTGATGGGCCCTGCTGCTCTGGTTCCTGTGCACTGACCCCCATCCCCTGGCCATCCTCTGTCACCATGTGAGAACTTCCTTCCCCATCCCCTGCTTGCCCTGGGGTGTCCCAGTCCCAGCTACACCCTTCGGTGGGATCCTCTTCATCCTCTTCATTGTCCTGCCAGTTCAGGACCCTCTGACCATGGATATACCTGGTGAGTCAGTCCATGTGGCTGAGTCTTCAGTTCCACTTGGCTCAATTTACAAATACAGTGGTACCTCGACTTACGAACGACTTGACAACTGAATTTTTTTACTTACGAATGGGGGTAATGGCCGTGCGCTTATGAATGTCTCGACATCTGGAAAAAACCCACGGTGGTTTTAGATAGGGATTTTTCGACTTACGAATTTTTAGATAGGGTTGCTTCGACTTACGATTTTTTCGTTTCCAATGCATTCCTATGGGAAATCGCGTTTCCAAACGCGTTTGTCAACTTACGGATTTTTCAACTTATGAAGGTGCCTTCGGAACGGATTAATTTCGTAAGTCGAGGCACCACTGTATATTAATTTCCACCATGGCCATTGGGAAAAAGTCTAGACAGTGTAGGCCTATACATGTCTACTCAGAACTGAGCCTCCCTGTATTCAATGGGATTTATTCCCTAGTATGTGTGTACTATGTAGGTTGCAACCTGAATCACAGAGGCAATACTTAATACTGTGGAACTGAGTGTCAATTGATGCAAGGTATAACTGTTATATAAGTGAAAATCTCATGGAGATTTGAAAATATCAGAAATATGTCCAATGAAATATGCCTATTTTTGTCTGTTGGTTGTATTCTAGAGTATATTTTAATGTTTCTTTGGATTCCAGTAGGGTTGGACAGACCAACAAAGGGCCGTTCCTTGTCAGGTTTACTGATGCTCAATCATGGTGCTACATCCTGTTTAAAAACAAAATACTATATGCTTTCCTACAGTTAATTTTCCATTGTAGAATCATGCAATTTCACTAATCATAATTTTTTACTTTTATTTTAACATAGAATTTCTTTGTTTCCTTCCATTTTATTTTGGTTCCTCTATTCAGTTTGGCAACTCAAAATATTCCTTAAAAATATTCCTGTGTATTTATAGTGCTTCCAGTATGAGGTACAACTATCAACAGAATTATTTGATTTCCCCCTTTTTAAAAAAGCATACAAAGAAATATCAAGAGCTGTATTCAGAGACAGCAATTTTCTTTTTTTCACAGCCCCAGTTTCAAAATAGACACCTAATAGGAAATTCTAAACATACCAGTATTCATACTCTGTATTTCCTCAAATTAAATATAAACTGGTATATTTTCTCTACTTTCCTCCACTCATTAACTTCTTTCCACTAACATAAAGGATTGCTTCACCACAAATGATTTGCCAAGAAAGAGAATTGCTAAACACCTGATTTGTTTTGACTTTATGAAGAAAGCCAGTAAAACACTTAATACATGCATGATTTATTTAGAAGCACATAATATAGTATAGTTAAAGATAAAATAAAAATCTGATCCCACTGTTTCCTCACATAGGAACGTTTCCATCATAGAGGACTGCCTTCAAAACATAAAAGTTGTAAATCAAGGTTTATGTCACAGATCTAAGGTTCACGCTGCTGATTAACAAGATTGCGCAGTTTATTATTTATAAGACAAATCAATAAAGCAAATATAAAATATCAGTAACTGGAAATCAGAGGTTGTGAATAATTCACCATGCACCATCAAAACTAAAAATGGCTACCTTTTAAAAAAAGATGTCCTGAAACAAGCTCTCTCTTTTATCTCCAAGAAAAGCTCCCAGTTCCTTACTTGCTTGCTTTTTTATAGTTTTATTATTTATCCATTGGGATGTCTTTTTATTTAATTGTCACATTAAATTTAAGGTACTTACTCCCAGGTAAGCAGCAGTTCTCATTCCAATAACCTGGGAGTAAGCGACAATGAATTCAGTAGGGCTTAGTTCTGAGTGGATTGCATAAGTGTGTATAGGATTACAGTCCCCGCCTTGGGCTCCTGCAGGAAGGATGGGATACAAATGCAATAAACAACTTGTTATGCTTTGATGTGTACTGCCATCCTGTTCTTGTTTGTTCTATCATGGGCTGCTTCCAGCACATTCATATGGAAAAGAGATGTACAAAATGACAACATTGGTTGATAACATTCAGCTGTTGCAGCTGAGGAGGCCTGAGCCATATTAGAATTGGGAGCTGTATATAAATTGCTCTTATCTCCTTAAAGGAGGAACAGGTTGTTTCTTTAGTTCTTAAAAGCAACCCTAGCTACCTGTCTTCTCAATCAACAGGACATTTATTCTTCTCTTCATCTGAGGTTAGGGTTGCCAAACTCAATAGAGGACAGGAGTTCTGTGCCTTTAATTGCCCTGCTCTCTTTTGAGTCTGGAAACCTTAAAGAGAAACCAGCAGACCTTTTGCTTGGAAATTAAACAAAGGGTCTGCTGGTTTCTCTTTAAGGTTTCCAGACTCAAAAGAGAGCAGGGCAATTAAGGGCACAGAAGTCCTGTCCTCTATTGAGTCTGGCAACCCTATCTGAGGTTTGAACTCTGTCATCATTAGTTCCACAGACTGATTGAGGGTATCGTAAGGTATCGCTGCCTTCCTTTTTCTTGAATAGAAAGACTTCTTGGTGATTCTGAGTGAGGTTTCTGAGTTCAGGCAATAGTAGGCTTGTGAGTTGCAGTTACATCTCCTAACTGTCTTCAGATCAGACTTTTAAATGAAACATTATGGTATTCATAATCCCCCCATCAGTGCTTGCCTAGTGTGGAATAATTGTGTAAAAGAATATAAAAGGACACCTCCGCTTTGATATCTTTGCAAAAGGATTTAACGACAATGAGGACATGCATGTTGCACAAGAAACAGTAATTAATCAATTGGTTTTTACAGGAAAACAAATGATAGTTGCTCATTCTTCAGGGATTACAGATGTTTCATAATTAGGAGTAACCAAAAAGCAATGAATGTCTGGATTGATCAAAAGTGAAATGAGGTGTCTTTTTGAATCATTGATTTTGAAGATTTTGAAGCATTTGAAGTTTCTCTTAACCCTTGCCTGTCCATTTTTGCATTTTGCATAATGTAAAAGTCACTTCTGGAAGTCTAGTAGAAGTTTAGCGCTCATTTCTGTGTTAATTGTTTCTAGAAAAAAATGGGATTTGGAGCAGTATGTCGGCATACAGTTCTTTCTCACTATTTAAAACTTAACACAACATGGAGAAATATTGATAGTTCTAGTTCAACACATCCAAAAAGGAGCTAACTGTAGTTTGTGTCCAAACTAGTATAAAATGAACCAATTTGCTTCACATTCAGTTAAAGGTTCAATTCATGTCCATCTGAGTGATCCTTGGCAACTTTAATGCAAACTGTTTAATTTACTTCCCCACTGCTTTATGCCAGTGAATACAGATTCTTACTTACTTTTTGAAATTTCTTCTGCTCAGGTAAGACAGTACCAGAAGTAGGGGGTGGGGGCCTGGGACAGGAAATCCCTGGCCATTTTTATTTGTAACTCTGTTGTGTTCTGTTTCTTCAAGCTGTGATAAACTTCAGTGACTCATAAATGCTCTTTTGTGCTTTCCAGTATCTCCTGAATAGTTGCTTTACATTTGATAGGTTCTAGCTGAGTCTCACAGCTCATTTTTAGACTCAACAGATGGTGCTAGGAAGACATTTGCAACATCACTGAATGAAGAGGACCCTGAAAAGCTGGCCGTGTTTGAATGCAGTCCTTGATCTTTTGGGAAATGTCATTCTGATTTGTTTTCTAACGATCCAAAGTCTACACTTGGGCATAATTTACATGTCTTTGAAACTTTAGTAGGAGTGACCTAACTAACTGTTACACATGTAAAGGGATTTAGGTCACTTCCAGATGGCCTGTTTATTGAACTTCCAGCCTAATTGCTGTGCACAAAGTTTGCTGGAAGGTTATACAACATTGGCTGTTCATTGAGCATTCATTTGGATTTGTTTTCAGGGAGGGTACACAAGATCACATCAGACAATTGTTATTCACACATTCCTTAATGCAAAATTCTCCATGTGTGGAAGTGGGTTTGTTGTGTTAGAGTACCAAATAGTGGTGCTCTGGTCTAAACCACAGAGCCTAGGGCTTGCCGATCGGAAGGTCGGTGGTTCGAATCCCCGCGATGGGGTGAGCTCCCATTGCTCAGTCCCAGGTCCTGCCAACCTAGCAGTTTTGTTGTTGTTGTTGTTTAGTCGTTTAGTCGTGTCCGACTCTTCGTGACCCCATGGACCATAGCACGCCAGGCACTCCTGTCTTGCACTGCCTCCCGCAGTTTGGTCAAACTCATGTTCGTAGCTTCGAGGACACTGTCCAACCATCTCGTCCTCTGTCATGTCAAAGTGCAAGTAGATAAATAGGTATCCTCTGGCGGGAAGGTAAAACGGCGTTTCCGTGCACTGCTCTGGTTTCACCAGAAGCGGCTTAGTTGTGCTGGCCACATGACTCGGAAATACTGTCTGCGGACAAACATCGGCTACGTCGGCCAGTAAAGTGAGATGAGCGCCGCAACCCCAGAATCGTTTGCGACTGGTCTTAACTGTCAGGGGTCCTTTACCTTTACCTTTTTAATTTACCACTATGCACTTGAAATAGTGACAAAATAGGAGTAACTGGGAAGCACCCTTAAACTGTGGGTGGGAAACCTCAATTTCCTAAAAAGGTGACCCACACAATCTTTTAGTACACGGAGTGCCTGGTTGCGGATTCTGACATTTTCCTTTCAGGCAGCACTTTTTTGTGGGAGTATCATATTTCCGTAACACAATGTATAGTTAGTGAAAATATGTGATTCCTTCTCCCAAGTATTATAATTGCTACTGCCATTGGCATTTGGATGGTGGTTCAGTAAATACTACTACAGGACAGTACTTGTGATGTTAATGATCACCAGCAACACAATATTGACCTCCAAATATTTTGTATCCCCCCCAAAGGTCTTATTTAGTTTTAAAAGGCAAGCAATGTAATTGAAAGAGAAGCAGGGCCATAGAAAATTGATATCATTGACCATGTGACGGGGTGAGCTCCCATTGCTTGGTCCCAGCTCCTGCCAACCTAGCAGTTCGAAAGCATGTCAAAATGCAAGTAGATAAATAGGAACCGCTACAGCGGGAAGGTAAACGGCGTTTCCATGTGCTGCTCTGGTTTGCCAGAAGCGGCTTTGTCATGCTGGCCACATGACCTGGAAGCTATACGCCGGCTCCCTCGGCCAATAATGCGAGATGAGCGCGCAACCCCAGAGTCGGTCACGACTGGACCTAATGGTCAGGGGTCCCTTTACCTTTACCTTTTAATAGAGAGCCAGTGTGGTATAGTGGTTAGAATGTTGGACTAGGACCCAGAGGAGCAGGGTTCAAATATCCTTTCGGCCATGAAACTCACTGGATAACCTTGGGTCAGTCATGGCCTCTCAGCAGTGAAGAGTAAAAGAGGAGAAGGAATACCATGTATGCCACCTTGAACTCCGTAAAGAAAAAGGTTGGATATAAATGCAATAAATAAATGTTAAAATCACATGAAAATTCACTTCAAAAAGAATATGAAATCATAGCTATCCCTTTTTGCTCTGAGATTTTCTTCAGGTTCATTTCTATTCTGATCTCTAATAAAAGGAGACCAATTGTCTAAAATGGACAAACATCTTCAGTGAAGCAATGTGTCACACTTTTCTCAGCTATTCATCCCAGCAAAGGTGTTACCGCCCCTCACAATGTTGCCAATAGGATTCTGACTGTCAGCAATGAATTGCCAACAACACCTGATGTTTTGTTCTCACTCTGTCTTCTGAATAAGCCAACAAAATAATGAATAGCATGGGTTTCATAACAGATTACATCCTTAAAAATATTGAAAATGGTATGCCAATATTTTTTTGTAACTCCCCCATATGTGGGAAAAAAGAGGCCTCTACAGATTGATTTCTCAAGCAATTCTCCAGCAACTCCCACGGCCATTGGTATTCATTTCCTCCCCTAAGCTGGCAGGTATATTGAAACCAAATTGTGTAGAAAGTTTATTTCAGTGACATGTTTAAAGTATACTTAGGACTGAACCTGCACATAATTCAGTGAAGTGCATTTCAAAATAGTGCTCCAATAATTGCTTATATTTTATATCACCTGGTAGAGCTGCCTACATTTTAGACAATAGGCTCTTTTAAAGCTTCATAGCAGGAAGACATTTCAAAGTTAGTTCATGACCTGGTAATAAATAATTTCTAATTTGAATGGAACGAAAAAGGGAAATGACTGCCCACCTTTTCTATTACCTCATTAAATGTAATAAATGGCTCATTCACACAAACACACACACTAGATAGGAGCTAATTCTTAGGGGCTGAGGTCCCTTCACCCCCCCTAAAATATTTGAGGGATGTGCCCCCTCAAAAGTTGATGGGAATTGCCAATCAAATGGGGTCTGTGCCCTGTGTCTTGTGATTGATTATGTGGGTGGAGCTTACTTGCCCAATATTTTATTCAAGTTGGCACCCCTACACTAGATCTAGAATGCAAATGACCCATTGGCCATTTACTTATTCTTCTCACTAGTACAAAATCATTGTCATAAGGCAGACTTTGCTGGTGCCAAAAATTATCTGTATTTATCCCCAACCTAGCAGTTTGAAAGCACATCAAAGTGCAAATAGATAAATAGGTACCGCTACAGCGGGAAGGTAAACAGCGTTTCTGTGTGCTGCTCTGGTTCGCCAGAAGCGGCTTTGTCATGCTGGCCACATGACCTGGAAGCTGTACGCCGGCTACCTTGGCCAATAATGTGAAATGAGCGCTGCAACCCCAGAGTCGGTCACGACTGGACCTAATGGTCAGGGGTCACTTTACCTAAGCTCTGATTAGGGACGCGGGTGGTGCTGTGGTCTAAACCACAGAGCTGAGGGCTTGTTGATCAGAAGGTTGGTGGTTCGAATCCCCGCAACGGGGTGAGCTCCCATTGTTCAGTCCCAGCTTTTGCCCACCTAGCAGTTTGCTAAAACTTTTGTGCTGTAGGTCTTGCATGTAACCATCACAGTTTTTTCATTTATCCAGGACAGCACATTGCTTACTGTGAAAGGTAAGATACATTCCAAAAATTATTTGCCACTTTGTTTTGATTGAAAAACCCCAGTGCAAACATCCTATTTATATAAAGATGGCTTCTCTCTGTTCCAAAGCACAAATTTCTTGTCAAGCGTGAATGGCGTTTAGTATATAGATGCTTATGTTTAGGCCCAAGATATATTGCCAAGTGTCACACAGGCTCTCTGCGGTGACAGGAAAGGCAAAAGGTACAAATCTATTTATATTGCTCAAATTAGGGCCAGATGGGCTTTCAAAGAAAAGCATGGACTACAAGGGCTCCATGTCAGTTTTCATCTCTCAATTTAAAATGACATTGCACCTGAGAGCTAAGGTGAAGCCATAGCTACAATGCAACGTAAGCGCAGCTCACAACAAAATCCACTGAGAAGAATGCATTAAACCACAAGCAGAGGAAAAAGAAAAACGAAAATCTGATGTGAAATTTCTAGTAACACAGGGTTGGCTCAGTCTGAACTGAACTGTTTTGGATCCCAGAGCTGAATTTGCACAAAGCTGGTCAACACAGTTGCAATTCAACAGTCCCACAAATCCTTTTCGAAGGATTTCCCAGTTTCTGGCTACTGTCTGCCAAGCTAATATTGTCTAATGTCCAACATGGTGTAGTACCAACATAGAACATTCCTAGAGGGATGCTCTGTGTTCTTTATAGATGTTTATAGATTAGTATGATTCGTATCAACTAGAAGCACTTTGTGTACAGGGAACTCCCCTTTTACACGTGGGTTACACACATTCATGAAATCACGTACAGTGGCATCTCAGTTTTCTAACATAAGCCATTCCAGAAGACCGTTCGACTTCCGAAGCATTCAAAAACTGAAGCATTTACTTACGGAAAACTCAATACGGAAGCCATGTGGCACGTTCAATTTCCAAAAATCGTTTGAAAACTGAAGCAGTTACTTCCGGGTTTTCGGCATTCGAAAACTGAAACGTTCGACATCTGAGATGTTCAAAAACCAAGGTACCATTGTCTATTCAAAACACCATTTAAAAAGCCTGCAGACACCCCATTCCACCCCTGTCACTTTTTGTGACATTTTCAGGTCACTTCTGGGATCGGGTTGATGTGCGTATGCATGGTTGCGCACATATTGAAAGCAGAGGGTTTAATGGGCTCGTCAATTGAGTTAACATAGGAGAAGAACTTAACCATGTCAAATAAAAATGGTCTATTTTGGACAAACCATTAAGGACTCTTCATTTATATGTCATGTGTTCTGACAGTCCCATACTTTAACTAGCCACTCCTATCAGTAAGGAGATGATTTGGACTTCCAATAGGAGGCCACTGTCAGGAAGTTGTTAAAGGCACAGAAGCCTTGCCAAGAAAAAAAAGAGTTGGCAACCCTATTTAAAACCCAACACCTTGTTCTCTTCTGTAGCAGCTGTGCTGACTCTGGAAAAGAACCAAAATAGTTTAATTAATCTCTATAGGTGTTAACAGAAAATTGCAAGTTATTATAAATGCAACATCATGTTAATATTTGGTTCATTTTATGTTTGCTGGAAAGTTAATGGTACAACTATGACCACCTGCTAGATTTGGTTTCTCCAAGAACCTTCCACTAAAGGTATTTTATCAAAGGTTATATTTGTCTATTACAGTTACAGTTGGCCACATAAGCCATCAGCATTTTAGTATGTATTTCTCCTTACAAACATATATTTGTATGCAGCTTGACTAATATACACATTTTGCAAGTGGTTTTCTCTAATGTAATGCATTTTGTATACCATTTCCCGTAATATGTGCATTTTAATGCACATTTTTCTCTTATGTATGTTTTTGTACACATCGGTTGGGGAAGCTCATGACTCTTCTAGTGATGTATGTTGCTTCTCGGGGGGGGGGTGATCATGAGAGTTCTTGCACAAAATCTTATAGGTTGATAGCCTATAATTGTGCACATTACAATCCAGATTATATGGGGAATCTGGTGTCATATGATTGTGAACTAATAGGTTTCTCAGAGTCACTGCAAGTATTTGATTGCATTTATCCTATTTATTTCAATTGTCCAATTGCAATGCTCACAAAGTAAAATATGTTTGGTTCTTAGTTAGGAAAAGAGATCTGGTAAACTCTGAGAACTTAATACTGTACCTGCATGGAGAAGTGATTCAGGATCATTATGGGAGAGATGTGAAAATGGCAGCTACCAGTGGAGGAGAGACACAAAGCATTTTTGTGCTCCAGAATGATGTAATGCCAAGGGCATTCTGGGCACATAAAGATGGTGGCTGGGGAAAGGTAATCCTCCTCACCCGTAAACAAGTGATAAATGAATATCCATTTGTTGCTCATGCCATTCATTTCAAAATGAATGAAAATGGAGTGGAATGGACCCCATATGGTTCAATTTTCCATTCATTATGAAATAAATGCACACTCATATAACTTTTCCAGTGATTCATGAATCAGGCAGCTTTGCTCAACGTAAATCTATAACACCTTTCACACTCCTTTCTGCTTACTGGTTTTGTAATATTTAATAAACAAACATGAGCTGAATTGGGATGCATTGACTCATATTTCTTTCATTTCTCTGCATATGCCATCAGTTGTTTGTTATTAAGCTGCCTTTGATGTTATTAATTTGACATCTGACTTTGTTATTATTCAGTTGTTATTCATTAATTCCACATTTTCCGTCTTTGATTTGTGTATGTGTGTGTGTGAGAGAGAGCTAAACACACGCAGGTATCATTTGTGGAGAATGATTTACCCTGCTTGTTTTTCGCACTGAGCTAGTCAAAAGCTTGTGTTTTCAGCCAAGTGGAACTGGCATAACATTCTTGCATGAGGAATGCCCAGTTAGTAACCCACTAATTTTAGGGTGGAACTATTTCTGGAAATGCTATGTGCTGGAATGCTGAAGAACCACTTATTCTGCGAGTATATACACAGGAACTGGAGCTTTGATTCAGACTTGGGGTATGGGGGGAGCGAAGCCGGGGGGGGGGGAAACTGGCCCATGAATATCCTTGCATATAATGTCTGATTTTAACAGGTATTACTAAACATGTCACCACTACTGTGACATAATTTTAACACTATACCTATCGTATTGGAAACCCATTCATCTACATGACTTTTTCTTGAACAAGGGGAAAAAATCATTTTTTCACTCAGTATCACTTGTTTAATCATTCAAAAGAGAGAGAGATAGTTATGTAGAACTACTAAAATTTCTCTCTTCTAAAAAAGAGAGAATAAGGGTTCTAGATGAATGGGACTCAGCCAAGTATTCCCTTAACGCAACACTTGCTTTGCATAGAAAGATTACAATCTATAGTCTTCAACCAGACACTTAAGACAATGACTGAGCTATAGAAGATGCTATATAAAACCATTTCCCAACCTCCCCCAGATATTTTGAACAACAACCCCCAGCATTCCTTAACATTGTCATGCCAATTCGGTCTGATTTCTAGTCTGAAACACCTGGAGGTTTCTAGAATGAGCTATGCTTCCCTATATGGGTATTTTGCATGACCGCAGCTAAATCAGGACTTGTAGGCCAGCACATAGACTCTCATGGTCTTCAGGGGGGATTCAATCCAAGACTGGTTGAACCTCATTCCCTGTTCTGCCTTTTGGTTGACCAGAAGCACCTCCATCTTGTTTGGATGAGCCCTCACCCAGTCCATTCCCAACAACAGTCAGAACTTGAATAGAATGGATTTATATAGAAAAAGAGAGCCATCAGCATACTGGTGGTGACATTGAATCCCAAAACACTAAATGACTTCTCTTTAAGGATCCTGCATGCATCCTTCAGCTGTGTCCATGGTACAACTAGACATAAGGAGCTCAAGTTACTTAAGGTTAGTACTGGACCAGTACTAATTATGGCATCCAAGTCATCATGAATATGAGTGAATTGACCTCAAAGCATTTTGCAATAGACAAACCTAAACCATGAATTGCTAGAGGCTTGAACTTAAAATTCAATTGAGAAACATTGATTAGCCAGCTGTGAACTCCTCATTGAGTCAAAGGCACAGGCCATGGTTCTGTTGTCATAGCCTTTCTATTCATTTTCTATCCTTTCTACCCACTTTTCTATCCTTTTCTATCCTTTCTACCCACTACCCACTATTCATTTTTTTGCTTATCTTTAAATATGCATACCTTTTGTATCCTTGTTAGTGCTCCTTCAGTGAAGTTCAAACTGGTGCCAATCTTTCAAATACGCTGTATATACTCTGACTCTTCCTTTAAAAAGCACTATCACCCAATGTCATCACCCAGCTGCCTATATCATGTCATGACATCTGATATCATGGAAGTGCTGGGAGCCCATTCAGACAAGCATCAGACATGGTCTTGGCATTGGAAACAACATTAATCTCATCTGTCTATGATCTCCTCAAGGCAGGAGAGAGAAGCCAAACATTCTTGATGGTTTTGAGTGACCTTCCTTTGACCTTTGGTTTTCACCAGTGATCCGATATGGTTGATTTAATGGAATATTCCAGCAAGAATAGATAAGGTCTCCAGAGAGTGGTTCTGCATGTTTTTCAAACAAATCCCAGAGGCTGTTACTGAATTGCTCCTCCTCCCCAGATGCCCTCAGCTTCTGAATCCTGCATGAGCTTTAATGTATTTAATGTATTCCTTTTGTTTACCATCTGTGCCATTTCTCTGAGGGAGATGCTAGACTAATATGGTTCATGGGGCCATAATTATACTGATGACACTCAGTCTTCTTTCACTCTTTTGTGTGCACATTTATCTCTGTATTCTTCCAGAGTCTGGCAAATAATAGAATTCATAATGGATCAACCATGTGAATAAAATAAGTCCACTAATGGGTAGGCTATTCCCCCCCCCAGACCAGCCAATACTATCCAGTTCAGGTGAAGGAATATATCTGACCAGAGTCAGAATTTTAATATTCCAATAGTTTCATTTGTGAGTATATATTTTGAAGATGCCTTCAGAACCAAGGATACTTTCAGATTAATGGAAAGACAGAATTTGAAGGCTGGATTTTAAATTCACCACCTCTTCCATTAAGTAGAACTAATGGTGTGGGTGTGGGTGTGTCACATATCTAGTATTTTATCATTTTAAAGCATACACATTCAGATTAGCTTGGATTAACCTTTTCTTTCAGATTCAAATGACCTGTGACCACAGGATTATCTGAACATGTGGATAAGACACAAGGAGCCCAACATATTTCACATATTTCACATGGAGAGATATGGAATGTAAGTTGATTCTGCCTTTGTGAATGGCTGATGCTGTTGGATGGGATAGTAGAGTTTGAGTATGAGCTTCACAAAGATCAACTTATTTGTTTCACCTGTTATGTATAATAATAGAAATATATAATTATTATTCTACTGCTTATTGACATAGTAGTAGCTCAGTAGTCATCTGGGGTTGAAACGTGCTAAGAGGAAGGCATGCTTGGCAAATCCACACCGTGATCAACTCCCACCCGGAAACTAGTGTCCCCACTGTGGAAGGACGTGTGGGTCCAGAATTGGCCTCCACAGTCACTTACGGACTCATTGTTAAAGCCGTGTTTATGGAAGACAACCTTAATCGGCTATGAGTGATTGCCAATGAAAAAGAAGAATATTTGTGCTCAAAGCAGTTCATATAAAATAAATCTTAAGCACAAATATTCTTAAGAATATTTGTGCCCCTTATAATACAAAATGCCAACGAGTCTGCTCAGAGTTCTTCTGGAATTAGCTCCTTTATGAAGGCTCTGAGAACAGGAGAGATGACAAGAGAGGTGAAAGTAGCCAACCTCTGATGGCAAACACAGATTATCACTCCCCTCTGCAGTCCTTACAGATTCCAGATGTAAAGAATTGCTTCTTTTAGCAAGAGAAGACAGTCATAACAGCTTGTGCAGGCAAGGGGAAATAAATTAGTGTTAAGAACTATGGGCATGATTTCCTGAGGGATGCTGACATAACAAATTATGTGCAAACATAACTTAATATGAAAATAAATAGGTCCCAGAAACCAGGAAGCATCATTAAACTTTGGAGCATGGTACCATAATTTACCAGATGAGGAAAGGTTCTCCTTTGTGGTCACTTTTGGGAAGTTGGAGAAATTCTCCAAATTTTCATGTAGGCAGGAATTTGGGGTGTTCCAGTGCTAAAATCTGGTGAATTAATGAGTGGTTTCTGGCTCTGCAAATACATACATATCTCTATATCTATGTATATACTAATTGAGACATCACCTTGCCGACAAAGGTCCATATTAGTTAAAGCTATGGTTTTCCCAGTAGTGATTTATGGAAGTGAGAGCTAGACCATAAAGAAGGCTGACCGTCGAAGAATTGATGCCTTTGAATTATGGTGCTGGAGGAGACTCTTGAGAGTCCCATGGACTGCAAGAAGATCAAACCTATCCATTCTGAAGGAAATCAGCCCTGAGCGCTCACTGGAAGGACAGATCCTGAAGCTGGGGCTCCAATACTTTGGCCACCTCATGAGAAGAGAAGACCCCCTGGAAAATACCCTGATGTTGGGAAAGATTGAGGGCACAAGGAGAAGGGGACGACAGAGGACAAGATGGTTGGACAGTGTTCTTGAAGCTACCAACATGAGTCTGACCAAACTGCAGGAGGCAGTGGAAGACAGGAATGCCTGGCGTGCTCTGGTCCATGGGGTCACGAAGAGTCGGACATGACTAAATGACTAAACAACAACAAAGATGTAGTGTGTGCTATGCTGATGATGTTGCTCCCAAATGACGTCTTTGATCATTAGCATCTATGGTAACAAATCACCTATGCTTGGCCAACTCTTTAGAATTGCAAAGTTCCATGCAGGATCCAATTCCATATTTGGCTACAATCCTATTTGTTTGGCTATCTATTAGAATGTCCAGTAAATAAATCCTGTAGTAAAATATTTAAAAATGGAGACTGAGCATTTTTTTATATATTGAAGAAGAAACACTTTTGAAAAATATGTTGAAGGTTTCATAAAAGTGAATAGGTGAGGGAAATATAATTAAAACAATTGGATTGAGTCAGATTTTCTGGAGCTGCTTATATATTTTCCAATTTTGTCAAAATAGGCAGTTAAAAAGTTCATATACCTGGGTATGCTGTGAAATGAAATGTTTATTTGTTTTATCACAGATGTTTGGTAAAGACAAAAAACAACATCTTGCTCCACCAGGGAAGCTATTTTGCTGTAACAAGCGACTTTAGTTGTGAAAATATTGAAATATCCCTGAGAATGAGCAAAATAGCTGTTCTGATTTCTCATTGTCCTCTTCTTTGAAAATAGCAGATTATGAACTGCTAAGCATTTTAAATCCAATGTTTTATCAAACAAACATTCTGGAAACATCTCCAACTCCAATAAGCAATATAATCCTTCGGTGGTATCTCTTGGTTCCAGGTTCGATGTGACTCATGGAGGCTTCATTTTTGGTCCCTAGGGCCTTCTTGTTTGCCCTTCCAAGTTCTACTTGCTGCAGCACTCCTTGGTGTGTGGAGTCCTGCAAGGCGCAATCCTTTCCCCGATGCTTTTTAATATCTTTATGTGCCCCCTTGCCCAGATTGTCTGGAGTTTTGGGCTGGGTTGTCATCAATATGCTGATGACACCCAGATCTATCTGTTGATGGATGGCTGCCCTGCCTCGGCCCTGGACACACTGACGAAGTGCTTGGAAGCTGTGGCTGGATGGCTACGTGGGAGCCAGCTGAAGCTAAATCCGTCGAAGTCAGAGGTCCTCTGGCTGGGTCAGGACGACATGGAAGTTGGGGGGCCAACTTCCATCTCTTGCAGGGGCTCAATTAGTGCCAGGGCCTTCTGTCAAGAATTTGGTGTAACCTTCGACGCCTCCCTTTCCATGGAGGCGCAGGTTGCAGCCACAGTTAAGGTGGCATTTTTTCATCTCTGCCGTATCAAGCAGTTGGTACCTCTCTCTCCCTTACCTCTCTCGCCCTGATCTGGCCACAGTAATCCATGTGACGATCACCTCCAGGCTTGATTATTGTAACTCGCTCTACACAGGGCTGCCCTTGAAGCTGACCCAGAAACTCCAGCGGGTGCAGAATGCCGTGGCGAGGCTCCTTATGGGGTCCTGGCCGCGGGAGCACATTAATCTGGTGCTTTATCAGCTGCACTGGCTCCCGGTGGAGTACAGGATCAGGTTTAAGGTGCTGGTTTTGACCTTTAAAGCCTATGCGGCTTGGGACCCTCATACCTATGGGGCCGCCTCTGCTGGTATGCCCCGTGGAGTACCTTAAGTTCCACAAACAACAATATTCTGGAGATCCTGAGCCATAAGGTGGCTAGATTGGCCTCAACTAGGGTCAGAGCCTTTTCAGTGTTGGCCCCAACTTGGTGGAACGCTCTTTCACAGGAGATCAGGACCCTGCAGGATTTGTCATCTTTCCATAGGGCCTGCAAGACAGAGCTGTTCCACCTGGCCTTTGGGTTGGATTCAGTTTGACCCCGTGCTTTCCTCCCTCATGGTTTGGATTTATGGACTACTTAAAATGAGGCTGCATTTTAAATTTTAATATTGTATTTTAATCTGTATTTTAATTAATTATTTTCTTTTCTTTTATGTCTTATTGTAATTTTATTGGTGTTAGCTGCCCTGAGCCCAGTTTTGACTGGGGAGGACTGGGTAGAAATAAATTATTATTATTATTATTATTATTAATTACTACTACTACTACTACTACTACTACTACTACAGGAGAGAGGGGATCAGCAAAATGAGGTGCTTGGGCCTGATGTGGATTGAGATTTTAGTTGGTGGGTGGTGGTGGTGGCTTTAACCCTTTGTCACCCTATTGTACTATAGCTCTGATCCTAATCAGGTTCCCTACACCTGCAATTAGACTTGCCAGAGAAGGAACTGTCTCAGTTCTGGCTCTGTTCATTCAAATGCTTATACTTCCCACAGAATGATGCACCTGGAATAGAAGTGGATGAAAGGCTGTTATTCCCCAGACACGATCCCACTACACAATTCTGTTATGAGGCTAGTTACAGGTAGGTAGCCGTGTTGGTCTGCCGTAGTTGGAAAATAATAATAATAATAAAATCCTTCCAGTAGCACCTTAGAGACCAACTAACTTTGTAATTGGTATGAGCTTTCATGTGCATGCACACCTGTTATGAGGCATTAGTGCTCCAGATGCTGCTATGGTCCAGGAGTATTACTGGGAGAAGAGGTAAGGACAGGTGGAATGAGGACAGAAAGAGTTAAAGTCCTCTTTCCTCTATGTCACGGTCTTGATTCATCCCTCCATCCTGCCCTTTGGCTTAACAGAAAATGCAACACCAAACATCTGTTTTCTCCCTTCGTAACTATGACCTGATATCTTGTTCTATTCTTCATTTGTTCTGGTCTTGCACTGTGATAAAAGCAAGTCCAGGCAGGAAAACATCTGGTTTTTAAAAATTTGGTTACTTTGTAGATAGGGGTCAGAGGGAAATGTTACGGGAATGTTAGGGGCTATTGCTTTGCAAAAGTGTGTTTGCAGGGTAGAACTGCATACAAATGTGTATTTGCACTAAAATTCAGATGAATTTTGATGAGGGCTTCAAAAAATTCACATAGTGATCTGAAAATGTGAACAATTGGGAAAAAGAGAAACTAAAAGAAACAGCAATTCACAGATTTTCTCATCCCTTTTTGCGGAGCATCAAAATGTTCTTTTAACTCAGGGTGACTAAATGTAACAAATAATAGAACACTTGGAATGGGCTAACTATCCAGTATTTTATTATAAACTAGCTGACCCGGCCACGCGTTGCTGTGGGTTTTTGTGTTAAATGGACCCTTTTCTGTTAAATGGAGCTTCAGAGTCTCCGTGGAGAGTCCTCTCTGGTTCAGAGTTCCCCCTTCATTTTGTACAAACACACTCATTCTCCCCAATATGCGTGTTCTGTGAAATTATGACCTGTTTCAACCCTGACTCCCCTACCCACGCGTGTTTTGTTAATTCTCCCCACCCCATCCTGACACATTCACCCTACCCAAGTGCAGGGGGTTGTAAAAGGTCCATATCCATTAGTGGGGGTTTTTTTGTTTGAAAACATGTGGTGTAATGTCATGTCTGTCAAGTTTAGATTGGGGAGGAAGTATTTGTTTTTTTATATCATCCCAAATTGGATTATATGTGAATATAATGAATAGGGCATTGTGGTGGATTTTGGTTGGAATGTGGGTGTTTTGTGGGTGTGGTGGGTTTTTTTTGGGGGGGGGTGTCGTTTGAATGTTGTGATTTTGTGTGTGTGTGTTTTATGTTGTGTTGTGTTTGGGTAGTCCTCTGTGTAGTGGAGGTGATTTTGTTGGTGTTGGGGGTTGGTGGGGGTGGCTGGTGTTGAGTTTGGAGGGTTGGTTTTTTTTGGGGGGGGATTTGTGGGTCTGTTGATTATTGTAGGAAAGGAGTAGAGGTGGATGTGTTTGTGGGGTTGGGGTGGTCTTTATTTTTTTGGCAGGGTTGGGGAGGACAGTAGGGATTGAGCTGCCTCGTGAGGTGGTTGTGCTGTTGGTTGGGATTAGTGTCCTTGGGGTGGGGGAGCGTCGGGGGAGTCGGGGGAGTCCTGACTGTCTTTATTATGGAGGAGAAGATGGAGTTTACGGGTCGTTTGTGGGTTCGGGTAGGACGGGGGGGGGATGAGGTGTATCATGTGGTGTTTTTGGTGGTGGTGGGGATTGAGGCCCTTGAGACAGCGGTAGCGTGGGGGGAGGCGGCAGATTCCGGACTGGGTCTCTGGTTTTTGTGGGGGGTTTTTAGGTGGTGGGATCGGGCTTAATGCACCGGGGATGGAGGGTGCGGAGTGTCCCCCCCCCTTTGGGGAGGTTTTTTTTGGGTGGGGAAGGAGGAGTTTGTGAGCAGCCGTCTGAGGCTGCAACGTGAGGCACCAGCGGTGGGAGGCAGCGGATGGAGTAGCATCGTTGGAGGAGGCGGTTTCAGGTGGCACCTTAAAATGGCGAGCAGGCGTTTGAGGCGACGACTGTAAGTTGTCGCCTCGGGAGGTGTGCGCCGATGTCAGAGAGGCTTTGCATATGGCAGCACGCAATCTGCCTTTCTATTGGATGCTGCTGGAGTCTTCAGAGGTTCTGCTGGTGACGTGCAATAGGGGCACCACTTTTTGTGTTTAATCATTATTTTAGGTGTGAAAGGTGTGGGTTTTTTTGATCATTTTTTAATGCTAGATCCCTCCCTGATGGGCAAGGTACGTTGTGGCCAAATTTGTTGCAATTCGGTTCAGCAGTTACAGTGAAAAGCTGGGACATCCACGCACGCAATGCCTACATTTATATATATATAGATTAAATTATGAGCAAATAAAATGTATATTTTTTCCCTGATTTAGAACATACATGGGAGAGGCTTATTTCTGTGACTCAATAAGACACATATTTTGGAAAGCCACCATTTCAAAGTCTTGTGCTGGGTGGTTTCTTAGATCCCTCTCTTAATAAAGCAGACTTTTCAGAGATGGTATTTAAAAGGCTACATCATTACAACACTCACAATTGACTGAAGTGATTTGTTACTTAATCTTTTGGCCTCATAGTTTACAACCTTTTCTCTCCACCATATGTTATACATCTGATGGCAGTGGGCTCAAGTCCACAAAACCTCCCACCACAATAAATACCCTAAATCTTTTTGGTGCCACAGTCTTTTTGGCATTTGTTATAACAGACTACTCCTTTGGAACAGGGCCAGCCCTAGAATTAGTAAGACACATATGCCTCAGGCAGCCAATGTTGGGTATCATGAAAGGGCAGAACACTACTATTGATTTAATTTATCATTATTGCATTTTTTTACTGCTGGGGTGCTGAGAGAGAGAGAAGCTGTTGTAGGATTTTCTGCCTCGGATGCCAAAACAAATCGACCAATTCTATGTACTATGACTTATGAGGTGTGGGGTAGGTGGGGAAGTTGCAATTTGCTACTCTGCCTCAGGCAGGAAAATTGCTTGACTGTGTTGGGTAACATCTGATACTGCAATAAAAGTCTCCTTGTTGCAAAGCAAACTCTGTGAACAAGATGTATCTTGCTTGGTAAAGCATGAAGTTTCCCTGGGTAAGAAGGCCTGTACCAAGACAGAGAATACCAAACTGATGGGCTACCTGGACCAATGATACTGTGACAGCAGCTGCACGCCAGGTAGTAATGGTGACACTAGAAATAATTTTAAAGATGGATGGAGTTTGGGGACGGAGGGGAGAGGCTTGAGGTGGGAAGGGACCAGCAGTGCCTCCTATTCACCGAAAGGCCACTGTAGTGGTGGCACTGGGGGAAGGACTGCTATGGAGCAAGCAGAGCCAGTCTCCGAGAAGTGTGCTGCAGCCATTGCAGCCACCATGGCTATGACAGCAGCAGTGGGTGATGTAGTCATTGGAGGCCAGATCATCCATAGCTGCCAAGTTTTCCCTTTTCTCGCGAGGAAGCCTATTCAGCATAAGGGAAAATCCCTTTTAAAAAAGGGATAACTTGGCAGCTATGCAGATCTGCTGCCCCTGTAGATCCTGCCCTCCAAGGTGGTTGACTCACATGGTCTCATGCTCATTTTTACACTAACCAAACCTACAGATAACAGCACCAAGGATAAAAGTACACTATTGGGGGGGGGAATAAAAACAATCTAAATCTATGTTTCTGCAGGGTTTAGCAGGCATGGGCAACAACATAAGGAAAGAGAATGATAAATCAGAGAATCTAGCTGAGTAAGCAAACCTTCATATTAATTTCCCTCCCTTCAAAACAATCATTTTAAGTGTTACTTTCCCCCCTTTTAAAACTAAAATCTTTATTGATTTAATTGTTATTGCTTGCAGTTTGTGAATATGTTGTTTTCTGAGCACAATAAAGGACTTGTTTGAGGGGAGTGACCTAAATTATTTTCTTGGCTGGTGCAAGATAGCATCTAGTTTTATAAGCTGATGGCTTGAGCTGAATCTGGTAGAATTGAAACTGGGCAGCCTTTGCTTGCCCTGTTGATTGACCCAGAATTCCTTGCAGTTGCTCTGTATACAAATGTCCTCTCTGTAATTTTAATGAGCTTTTGGACAATTATATATCTAAAAGTAAATCATGAACCCAGGATGTCATGTGGAAGGTTTGGTTGGGGGTAGAGAGACCGAAAAGAAAAATAAATCAAATCAAGATCAGTGCAGAACATTGTTCCTTGGTTTCTGCTTGTTAGATTATCTTGTATGAGGTTTCAAAATATTTCTCTTCTGTTTCCATTTTATGCAACTATCAGATATAAAAGAGAATTAAGTAACATGAGTGAGTGAATCAAAACATATTCTTGAAGTTAATCTGTCCAGCAAACAAACAAGGTCCTCGAAGAGTACAGCTGCATTTTTACCTTGAGCTTAATTTATATCTTATCATATCAGTTTCTCTCAGCTCAGTCTTGCATTTGGCACATTAAAATTCTAGGTGAAATGTGAGCCCTATAGTCTGAAGGTAGACAAGTTAAAATCTTGCCCATGAAACCTAAATGTATGGAAATTAAAAAAATACGGCTGCCTGATGATCATAATAGAATACATATAAAACAAATGTTTTCATTCATTCCTACTCCGCCTGTTTTGACGGTGGCTTAGTTGTCTGATAATGCATTGAGACAAATTTTAAATCCTGCTTTAGGCAGTACACAGACCACATTTTTTAAAAAGAGAATGTAGAAAGTACTCAGATTCTGCTATCACTGTGCACTTAATCTGATCTGAAAAACAGCTTCATTAGTTTAGCCCATATTTAATTCTTTTTTCTTTTCTTTTTTTTGAAAGGGCACACATTTAGTGGCCAGACTGCGAAGGTAGAGGAATCAATCTGGTTCTTGTTCTTACTCAAATAACTCCTGGGAGATAGAATGATCTGTTTATAGCTCTGCTTCCCCATCACTGAAATTGAGCATAAGGAAGTATTCTTCTCATCCCTTTGACAGTAGAGAGGTTTAATCAAATCATCATTTTTACCCCATCTCTGTAGCTGAAAGTCAGTCACAAAATCCACTTGCTGGTGGTGCACCAGCAGAATCTTTGTGTATTCTCAATTTCTAATATCAGAATATTTTTCTCATGTCGCGTGTATCTCTGTAGCATGATTGCTGCTTATTGACATTGCTGGTTTGCATGCCAAAGTGGTCATATGCAGAACCAAGACCCACACAGCTCAGATGAGAGTTGTGAATCTTTCCCTTGTCATAACGCTCAGTTCCAAGTGTCTGAACGATTAGAATTTAGTACTTGGAAGATTGTCTGGGCAAGCACCACCCAAGATGTCTCTCGCAATCAAGCCTTGGATATACATGTAAAGTTAATGACCTCAATGGCTTGCTGACTTATTGACCATTGAACCTGAATTGAAGGCCAGCGCTGAAAGATTTGGGTCAATGATGCTTTAAGTTCTAAGCCTGTATCTAGCCTAAAGGTTCTGGGAAGGGGGCATAAAAAAGTTGTGGGGCATTTCATCTGGTCTGCATGCCTTTCTAAGACAAGAGTGTAAGCTATTTTTATTTAACCCTTATTTTTGCAACTTATGTATCATAAGCAATTTCAACAATTGTTACTTTTTCTTGCCACCAATTAACAGAAAATATATTTTAAAAACAGAGAATAACCCACTAGAAGAAAATCAAGAATAATATTTCAGGTATAAGCTATCCTTATAGGTTATAACTATTTATTTTTGTGTGTTTGATGCTGCAAAATGTAGTACAAATTCATCAAAATCCAATGTTCTAGTATTATGACTTAAAAGAACAAGATCAATTTTACATTCCTGTAGCATTGAGAATCACTGTGGACCTAAAACTAATGTTAGGTGAGAAAAGCAGCTTTCAAACTCCACATTTCTATGATTCTATGACTCTGCGGCAGTACTGCTTGGAATGGTGAATGCAGCCTCAAATGAAAGGCCAAGTCTAGGAAATGCAGGTCCATATTTTGTGAGATCATCTGTAAATTGCACCGGGGTGGTCATTTTTTAATACAGTATGGCATTTTACCAACTCATGATCCAATTTTTAGTTTCCTAGCTTTGCTCTAAAGCTACAGAATACTTGTGAATCTGGTTGAAAAAAGCAGGTGATGGGAGAGAGCTGCAGCCACAGTAAATTGCATTGTGAGCACACTGATAGTTGTTAAAGTATGTTTTAAAAATGCACCGTAGAGATAAAATTTGTGATTTTCAAAAATGCCTTTAAAAGCATGTCATGCCTTGATTCCACAGCATGCAGGATAATCTCAACTACCTATGCTGAGAGTGTGAGTCCTTCAGCAGCAGCAAAATACCTTTTGCAATGAGAAAAGTTCAGAGGCATGCCGCGTAGATGGGAATAAACAAAAGATAAAACTGACAGATTTAAAGTCTAAAGATCAAATTTCATTAGGAAGACTGAAAGTTCACTGTTGAATGATCATGTAAATTGCGACATTGTATTATCTTGATACATTTTTACAAAGTGGGAAGAATACATTACTCACCTTGGTTAATAGAGGGCATCTGTACAAATAGCTAAGGCAGGACTAGACAAAACACAGCACGTATTTTATTAGTGGTGATTATACACAGCCTGTGTATGGTTCGGGACCCACATTGCTTAAGGAACATCTTCCATATCCGCCAAACTCATAAACTAAGACAGAGGTTTTCAACCTTTTTGAGTCCACGGCTCCCTTGACTGACTACATTTTTTCTTTGGCACTCTTGTGGGGCCCAGGAGCCAAATTATGTCACCCCTTGCCTGCAGAGCTGGCAGCCCCTCACCCTTTTTTTGAACGCGCTCCCTTGTGGAGCATTCTCTCACCCTCCTCCCCTTTCCCCTCTCATTGTGAGTCCTCTGGGAAGCTGCTTCTGCCACCTCTGGTCTCTGAGCTGCCCCCCACCCCAAATAGAGGTGCTTCTCAGGGGTACCATTTGCCTGTGGAGCTTATAGCCACGGCTGCTTGTGCAAGTCTTTGGGAGGCAGAGACACGATGGGACATCAGAGTAGGTAGGGAAGGAAAGAGGGACAGAGGCCAGTGTTGCCCACGGCACCCCTGTCCATCATTCACCAGGCACCACAGCACACTGGTTGAAAACCACTGCACTAAGATCTTCTTTAGAATCCTCCTCCTAGGTGGTGCTGTGTTCTGAAGTGGGGCACATGGCAATGGAGGAATGAACTTGTCTTGTTGTGGAACTCTCAATCAATCAATCAATCCTTTTATTTTTATGCTGGATTTCCAAAGTTAAAACCATGCTCAAGGTGGCTTACAACATGTAAAAAATTACATAACTGCAAACATAATAAAAGTAAATAACAATAACTAAAACATCAGAAGTACACATTGAAGAACTTCCACATAAAATGTAAGACCTAAAAGAAAGATACGAAGAAATAATATAAATAACGGCACCAGCACCCCTCCACACACAACAACCACCCCTAAACAATACCCCATCCCAGAAGGGTTCACCTGGCCCCCCACGTAAATGTCTTTTAGATGCTAGACAAAACCTTTTCTTATTTTCCCCAGCCTTTTAACTTCCAGCATTTTTTTTAAAATCTGCCTTGAGTGTTCTAAGTGCTGACTTTCCCTATTGCAAATTGTTTGCTCGATCATTGCTGCTTGCAGTCTTTTAATGAGTTATTCTAAGCCCCTGGAAATTCTGAACTGTAAGGCAGCAAAGAATGTTTTAAACGAATAACTAAAACAATGTGTATCTGAGACCTGTGCCGACTGGGGAAGAGCAGGGGTGCTATGATGTAGGCAGAGATGTGAGGGCAAGGCAGTTTTTCCATTTCTGTTCAGGAGGGGAAAGTGTTCGTATTTAAGTTCAGGTGTGTGTGTTGGGGAAGGGGAGCCTCTCTCCTGGTTCTGGTACCTGTTCCTTCTCCTGCCACTTCCTGGAAAGAGTGGTTTTATTTCTTCTCTTCATGTGTCTGGCACCTATGTCAACATTCTTAGAAGTCCTGACATTTATCCCTGCGCTGAGGTGGCCTTAGGTTATTATGTGATTAAAGTGCTGACTAAGCGAAAGACTTTCAAAAAAGCCACCCCCCCCTTCCCCTGTTTTTCTTATGATTGGATATCCCATGGTCCTGGGCCTACTGCAAAAATTATAAAAGCTCTCAACAGATGAGATGTGTAAGCACAAAGAGCTTTGCCTCCAGTGAAACAGAAAGCACAACTAGAATGCCTGAGTCCATGAGGTTCATAAATAGCAGCTTGCTGGCATAGCCAAAGAAGAATAAACTTTGTAAAGAAATATCTTTACTGTTGTTTTTCAAGCAGTATGGACATTCTCTAAGTATGTGCATGCATAATAGCGGAGGGTATGCACAGTTAACCCTCTTCTCCACATAAAGAAACGGTCTGTGCCAGAAACCCGGCCTGTTGTTTTGCTTCTTAGCTGGTGGGTGGGCCTGGCTGGCTGCAGTTTTCTCCTACAGTGGTATGTTAAAGAAAAATAAGTCTCTTGGAAAAAGAGACCCGTGACAATAGCTTATATTGCTAAGTTAAGGAAAGAAGAATCACTAGTCCAATGTGGTGCCCTCCAGATGTTTTGCACGATATCAGCTGATGGGAGTTGTAACTCAAAAGATCTTGAGGGACCCAGGTTGCTGAAGGCTGTAAGAGACAATGGCCAATGCTCACCTTGTGGCCTCAGAACTTATTCCTGCGCCCCTCATTCACTTTACTGAAAAGATGATGATGATGATGATGATGGTGATGATGATGATGATGCCGCCACCTATCTGACTGGGTTGCCCCAGCCAATCTGGGCTGCTTCCAACAAATTATAAAACCACAGTAAAAGATCAAACATTAAAAACTTCCCTATACAGGGCTGCTTTCTAATGTCTTCTAAAAGTCACCTCTGACATAGCAGGGTCACATTGATATTTCCTCCATCCACAACTTTAGGACAATTAGTGTTTTTGTGCAATAGAAACATCTGTCATTTCTTTGGTAACCTCTGTGTCTAAGAATGCTGTCAATTGATCTCCAATTATAAGGCTTTCACTGGAAGCAACATGCTATCAGATTCCCCCCCCCCCCCCTTTCAGTGTTTCCCTCCGGAGTAATAGGAAACATATTCAGATCCTTGAATGCTACAAGATATCTTAGCAGATCACATCGAAACACACACACACACACACACACAGAGAGAGAGAGAGAGAGAGAGAGAGAGAGAGAGAGAGAGAGAGAGAGAGAGAGAGATGCCACAGTTTTTAAAGGAAAAATAGGGCAAGAGGAAGTAACCTGAGGACAGAGACAGGCAGGTAAACAGGTGGGAGGTCCATTTGAGTCATGAAGGGACAGCAAGCTCTGTGGGGTTTTTTTTGTTAGTTGTAGAGGGAAGGGGATAGGAAGAGGATTAGCAAGGTGTATCGGGAGGAGGGTGATGTAGGATGTGAGGTTGGCAGGTGATAGGTGTGCTTGGAGAGTAAAGTGAGTGGGACATAGCTCCTAGTATGAAATATGTACTTGTGATTGGACAGAGCCTTTGTGTGCAGCTCAGCCTGCCATAAGCTTATCTGGTAGCCTTTGGTGCCTCAGAAGATGCCCCTCATTTACAGTGTTAATGCAAGAGTCTGTTGCCAGTACAGTTGGATTTTGTACATGCAATGGGAAGAGGTATCCTCTTATCCTGGGGGGGGGCAGCCCTGTTCATATACACTGGGCCTGCATAATTCTAGAAATCTAGGTGGGAATATACTGTCAGAAATATAAGGCTCGTGCAAAGGGGAAATAATGTAGCAGAGGTGTAAATTTCATTAGAAACAGACAATATTGGTATTTCCTCTGGAGATCCTTGAGGAACCAATGCAACTGCTGATGACAACAACTTTCAGCACATAGAAAGCAGTCAATCAAACCTTGAAGTATAGATTTCAATATAAGCTTTTTGATGGACTACATTAAAATTCTGTGGTTGCGAAACCAGAACCGTAATTTTACATTTCAAACTGTGAAAAATTCCTGTGGATCCATGAATAGTATTCATTTCTGTATAAAAAGGGAGCCAGATTAATTAAAGTATTTTTATTATATATTTCTAATTCTGTGCAATAATATACCCCACAGATCTTTAGACACATGGGAGTTACTTGGAATGAATGCCCGGAACATCAGATACATTTTCAAAGCAGGTTTGATATAACATGTTAACACCCCTTATATTGCACGTTCATTGTGTGCCAACAAAAATTCCCCTTTAAACTGAAATATTTATAGTAAAGAAAAAGGGTGAGTGGGTAAGACAAATTGTATGGATGGATTTGTTTTATGGATAAATGTGAAAGCACAAAATCCGAGAAAGGAGGAAAGAAGGAAAGTTCTTCTGGGAAAGGGACAGTCAACTGATAGAATGAAGTTCAATCAAACACCCAGTTTTGGCACTGTTAGTAGTGTGTGTGTGTGTGTGTGTGTGTGTGTGTGTGTGTGTGTGTGTGTTATTTATATCTCACCTCTCTTCCATCATGGAACCCAAGGCTGCATAAATGTGGTTCTCATGCAGTTTCCCATCCAGGACTGACCTGACCCAGACCTTCTTGCCTTCAGGAAGGTGGTGACCTCATGTGCCTTCAGACCATATTACTGAGTCTCTCTCATGACTAACATTTCTTGATCCACCCTAATCTTACATTCTGTGCTTCTTCACAGCCATCTGACTTATGAAAATCAGTGTGCTTTAGAGGCAAGAATATTAGGCTCAGACAAAGCCACCTGGGTTCTAATTCCCAGTCAGCCATGGTGACCTGCTAATGGTGACCTGCAGCCAGTCATCATTACTTAGCCTAACCTTCCTCACAGGTAAAATTCAGTACAGACCCATGAGCTGTTTGGGTAGAGGGTAAGATACAAACAAAAGATATAATACTTGGATGTTGAAACAGTTACTTGTAGATTGTGACATTTCTAGATTTGAATTTGTTTTTCTCTTTCCACACAATTGCAGTTATGCAGAGTGGCAGAGTTGGGAAGTGTGCATATTGGTGGGGAAGGGAAATTAATAAAAGGGGGGTCCCTTGTGGCTCCCCTATGACTGGAAGAGCTGATTGACTAGGGGGTCCGAATCACATGGAAGCTGACATGTGTTTGATTGAGCATAGGACAGTAATAATAATAATAATAATAATAATAATAATAATAATAATAATAATAATTTATTATTTATACCCCGCCCATCTGGCCGGGTTCCCCCAGCCACTCTGGGCGGCTTCCAGCAAAACACTAAAATACAGAAATCCATCAAACATTAAAAGCTTCCCTAAACAGGGCTGCCTTGAGATGCCTTCTAAAGGTCTGGTAATTGTTGTTCTTTTTGACCTCTAGTGGGAGGGCATTCCACAGGGTGGGTGCCACTACCGAGAAGGCCCTCTGCCTGGTTCTCTGTAACTTGGCTTCTCGTAGCGAGGGAACCGCCAGAAGGCCCTCGGAGCTGGACCTCAGTGTCCGGGCAGAACGATGGGGGTGGAGACGCTCCTTCAGGTATACCGGACCGAGGGATCGCAGTAGGGATGCAAAGTCAGTGTGAGTGGGTGTAGTCCTCCTCTTCCCCCAACAGTTGCTAATGAGTGGAGGGCTTAAGCAGGCCATCTATTCTGTTGAATACAGCACCTGAATGATCAGCTGGGCTTCTGTGTTCAAATCTAAGTTTAACTATAAAACTGGGTGACCTTAGGCAAGTCACTCTTTTCCAGCACTCTGTTCAATGGGGATTGCAACACTAGGTTTCTATTATGTGTAGAGCCACATTACTGTCAGCATGTGGCAGTGGCTAGGGTGTTCAAGTTAGATAAGGGGAACCTTGGTTCTAATCCTGCCTAGACCCAAACAATTCCTGCTCATAAGGCTAGGGAGAGTTGTTGGAATAATTCGTGAGATAAAATATGTGAAGCATTTTGAGTGCTTCAGACAAAGGAGTATATAGCTAGTAAGTAAAAATCTGCAAAAGTGGCAAGAACTCCTGAGATGGGCTTTTATGAAGTTGCTCTTGTTGGCGACCTACTTGTACTTGTGCTTTTAAGTTAACGTATCCGAGCAACTATTGTGGGTACACGCACATCCACCAAATAGGGTTAATAACAGGACATCAAGCTGAAAATCTAGGGTTTAACATTCACAGGTCAGTTCATTGTGTTCTTGGCTTTTTGTCATGGCTTGCTCCATACACATGCAGAGTTCAAGCTTGTGACAAGGAGCACTTAATAACTTGCATCTGCCGGCTTTAGCTAATCTTTGAACATGCCATTGCTTATTATTGTTTTGGCTCAAGGAAGCACAGATGGAGAGTACCACCCAGAACATATTTTTAGCATTTGCTGTGCAATGAGAAGTGATGTGACGCAACATGAGGCAATATCCAAAGTATGGTATGTACTTGGCTCATCTCTCTAGACACATACGACATCTGGTGATGCGCACGCATGCACGCATGCACACGCACACACGCACACGTGATACTGAAAAGTGTGCATAGGAATTCTGGCTGGGTTAGCTTAACAAGCTGTTTCAGTACATTGCTTGATAAAGAGATCGAGGGCCTTTAATCCAGGGGTGGCTGTGGCCCTCCAGATGTTGCTCTAGACTCCATCTCCCATCAGCCTTAGCCAGCATGGTCAGGGATGATGGGATCTGTAGTTCAGCAACATTTAGAAGGTCATAGGTCACCCACCAATGCTTTATTTATTTGCTTATTTGTGGAATTGATAAACTACCCACCATTCAAAAATATATGAGTTGTGTACAAGGGAGTGTATGGGGTATTAGGGGAGGGTAGTACCTCTGGTGGGGGCCATGTAAAGCTTCTTCTGGGATAGTTTGTCCACCTCTGGTCCCCACCCTGCACTCAGCTGGCTCCTAGAAGCTGTCAGCATGCAAGAGCCCACACCTTGGGAAACGGTTTCGATTAGCTGGCTAAACCAGGTGAGGGTAGCCAATAGGTCTCAAACCCTCAGTGAGTTAGAGACTTTCCCTGCAGGTGAAGATAGGCCATGGGGTGTGTGTCTTGTCATCTGGGCAGCCTAGGACCTCCATACACATCTTCATACACACTGCCTAGGTTTGCATCCCTAACAAAGTGGTTTTACTTCACTCCCAGAGGTGAAGAAATAAAGAAATAAAATAAGTAGTCATGGGTTGCATGACTATTCTTATTGTGCCCAATGACACCCCCACCCCCCACCCCGGGTCACTGTTTGGCTAAAAAAATTGCATTACCAGAGAAGGAGCTGTCCAGTTGGTAAGGGATCAAGGTGTTCCAGATAGTAGAGGAGCTGTCCAGCAAAAACTACAAAAGGGTAAGGGGTTGCTTCAGTAGTAGTTAGCCTCAAACTGTATTGGTTTATAGCTGATTAGCAGCCTTGTACTTGTTGTTGTTTGGGAATGCTAAGATTTGCATCCAAAGTAGCATGGCGTCACTGGTTCTGTTTGTGCAAGGATTTCTATTTGTGCAACAGAACTTTCTCCTGCCTCACCCCTTGTGCCCCCCCCCTGCAAAAAAGTCTATCCTGGGATTTTGTCCAACACTCCAGACCAGAATTGGGGAGGGCTCATGGTGTTCACAGGGGAAGGAAAGGAGGAAATTTTCATTGTGCAAGTGTAGTTTCTTGTGCTAACGAAGGCATTGGAAATTGCCCTAAGCATACCAGTGCACTTTCAAAGTCAGTGGTTAAAACCAGGTTTGAAAAGTTCAGTCTACTATCTGGGTTCAAAATGGCATCCAGTTGTATCCAAGCATAGACAAAAACTTGTTCCTTGAACTCTGGAACTAAGTAAAAAAATTGGTTATGATACATTAAGAGGTGTCTAAATGCACAGTGAACAGACAAGCAACATTCTAAATATGTAGATTTTTGCAGCCTCACATTGCATAACATCATGGCCCTGTTCCAGAACATAGGGGGGACCTGACTTCCTTCTCATGAGTAGGGCTCAGGGACAGGAGATGGGCACTAGTACATGGGCATTAACATATTTGTATCTGGCCTGTTCTTGGACATGCCAGCCCCTGAAAGTTATCTTGGAAGATCTAGAGTGGGTTGTCTGGGTATGGGACTAGTCAGGTTGTAGGGTATGGGACTAGTCAGGTTCTGGATGGTGGACTTGGGGTTATTAGTGTCTACTAGGGCTGACAAGAGTGTCTAGGTCTCATCTAGCTCTAGGTTGGTCTTGACATGTAGGAAGTGGCCCATTACAGATGGATGGAACAATGTGAATGGGCAGCTCTGTTTATAATTTATTGTTGGGAGCTGGGTGGTTATATAAACTCTTAATATAGTGCAGCTGTGAGTTCATTCTTATTTTTTAAATTGGCCTTAAAAGGCAACTTTAAAACGGTGAGCAGGAAATGTTTGGGCCCCCATTTCTATATATTGTAAAAGGAAAGTTGGATTTTAAATATCTGTGCTCTTCTATAATTGATGCTGTAGGCATCCAACATCCACTATGTATTATGCATATAGTGTATTCTGGTATTTGTACCTGACTCCAAAATAGCTCCTGAGAAGCCGTGCTCAGCCACATGTCTGACTCTGTTGTCTTCATTCGGTTTGTTCTGTCTCCACTTTCTTTCATCCTTCAAATGGTTCTGGGGCCTAATGTTTATAGTTCAATGCTAATGCACAACAAAAGCAGAGAATGAGACGTATTGTTCCTGCATTTAGGAACCTCAGACAAATGCTTCTGAAGAAAACAAAGTGGAGCCTCTGAAATCCTCTGGGTACCTTGAAAACACTTAGGCTAACTACAGTAGTCTGCAGGATTTCCCCAATTTTCCAGTTCTTACTTAAGCAAAATTTCTATTTAATTGAACGTGCTGGAACAGACTCCAGATTATTACCTTAGATGTAAACAACAGTGACATGAGGTGTCTGGAAACTGCACATCTGAAAGTCTAGTTACTTTTTTCCCTTTACAGTAACCCAAGTGATCAAATACATTTATTCTGTATTCAAAAGATTGCCAGCATGCTTTGTTGGGGTGTCAGATTTAATCTTTTGTAAGTAGGTTTATTAGATTGGCCTTTCACACACATTAAATTTGTATGTGTGCATGTGTGTCTAACAGGCTTGTGAAGTAGACATAAAATGAACCATAATTACAATATAATCTAAAATACATCATGAAATTGGACTCTGGATGATATAAAATCTCCCTCAAATTCAAGTGAGGTATATGTAATTCTATCCAAAGCAGCTGCATTTTAAAATATATTTTGCAGCAGTGAGACTTGGCCTCTCATCCTGCGCAGAGTTAGGCGCCTTGAAACTTGTTGATGGCAAGGAGTCTTACAGTGCAATGCTAGCCATGTCTTCTCAGAAGTAAGTCCTATTGAATTCAATGGGGCTTACTCCCAGGTAAGCAGAGTTAGGAATGCAACTTCATAGTTATCTTCCAGTTGGGTAAATATTTAGAAAAATAATTATTATAATTATTATAAATAATTATAATAATTATAAATAACTATAAAATTGTATGATTAAGCAAAAGTGGGTGGAACAATGGATGTGACTCTTACATATATACAGTAGGCTACTTTTCAGCCACACAAAAGTAAGATATTTATACACTGGCATCTCTCCATCTGCTTTCCAGGAATGCAGTTCAAGGACACTTTCTAGCCAGGGAAAATACTTGAAGAGAATCCACAGTAGGGATGGTGAGGGGCATGACCTGAGAGAGGAGGTGTGGCCTGAGGAAGAATGTGGCCGGGGAAAGAGTTATGAGGGCAAGATAGAGAGGCCTGCATTTGGTCCCCTGGTCTGAGGTTCCATGCACCTGACAAACAGACAACATGCTAAGGAATCCCACCTCTCTGGTCTAGTTTTTACTGAAGTGCTAAACCTGTGGTAAATATGCATGCTTTTTTCCTGCATATAGATAGTTCCCAAACACCTAGTTTTCTATGTGCACAACATTTTTTTTAATGGAGGCCCAACATTCTTTTTTCTACACTACACTATGATGCACACACATGACCTCTCCTCCATATTGAGAGCCGATCCATCCACCTGCCCTACTGAATCTAATTCAGTCTGAGTATGGAACAAGATACAGAACATCTATAATTGAAGTATTACTGTGGCTTTGTTCATATTCCAATATTTGTGTGGAATGAGATGAGCCACTTACATTAAAAATGTATAAAGTTTTTGGCTACAGAGCAATTTGAATTGGTTTTTATTCAGACCATTAACATACTTAAATTCATAGCGCAAGCCACCAGAATGTAATATCCGCATGGGAAAAGTGCAAAAGTGCAACAGCATGCTAGTTTCTAATGAAAATCAGTTTTAAAAGATTCCAGATTTGAGTCCAGAAGGATATTTTTTGTAGGTTTGCTGCTGATTTTACATGAAGTTTTAAGAAACTTCCTTCCGTCCTCTGAAACTTCCAGTAACTACTTAAATTGTCTGCATTTCTTCACACTGATAAGAAAAAATAATGGATAAGGCAGAAAAAACCACTTGCCTTTTCTGTTTTTAAAAGGAACCAGATAATTTAAAGATGGAACCTTTGTCTTAGGACATTTGTGAATGGTGCTATGAACTAGAGTCAGATACAATATTTTGCTGATCATAAAACAAATGGTCTTCAGAGGCACAAGATGCTCTTTTGACGTGTTTAATGAATTGGCTTTAGTGATATAACAATAACAAATACATTTTACAAAACACCACTGGAATGTTCAACCAAGGCACCTCACACATTCCAAAAGTGAAGCTACTGATTTTAGAGCGGTACAAAAAATATCAATGAACTTTAAGAATAGCTTGAGAAAAAATCTGCACCCAGTAAAAATATTTCCTAATATATTATCTATAACTCAATGCTGGAAGACAGTTTTTGATTTCAGTATTATAGTCGCAGTGTGCTGGGGCTTTTTGTCCTAGTCTGTCTGTCTAGAACATCTGATGTTGTAGTGGAACAGGAACACACAGTCACCATTCATATGAGAGATAAGATAAATGTATATATGCCATGTTTTATAGGAGTCATCAGGTTCAGCCATATATCTTGACAACTTTGATTTATTTTTCCTGTAAATTCCACCCATCCCATACACAGCAGTGCCATATCTCTAAAGAGCCAATATCAAAGCCTTTCCATGTTGTGCAACTACTAAATGAATTTGCACCATAAAGATGATCATCAGGACTGTATGAGGAGGATGTTTGTGCACACCAGAGAATATAATCAACACTGCTAATCTGGAATGAAGCACCTTTTCTTCCTTTAGTAATCTGGGTTATCTCATGAAATATCTCACCTCAATCCTAAACTCTGTGCCAAGAAATCCAATGAGCTGCACATCCCCTACAGTTTTCTGCAGACTCCCCTTATAGTTTGCCAAACTTTTAGTCCCTCCAACACACTTGCATCCTTGCCTGCCTCTTTGTTGCACATTGATGAAACACTTCAGAAAGTGATCTCTTTTTTTTGGTATTGCTTTGACATTTTTTGAAGATTCTGTTTTGTGATATTGCTGGAGGGTGGGGCGCGACGGCAATTACAGGTATATGAAAAGTATGAATAAAAAGCAATCTCGATGGGAAATTGCATCAAGTTTGCTGTTTCTCCAATGCTTTATCAAAGGATAAAAAGGTAAAGGGACCCCTGACCATTAGGTCCAGTCGTGATCAACTCTGGGGTTGCGTGCTCATCTCGCATTATTGGCCGAGGGAGCCGGCGTATAGCTTCCAGGTCATGTGGCCAGCATGACAAAGCCGCTTCTGGCAAACCAGAGCAGCACATGGAAACGCCGTTTACCTTCTCGCTGTAGTGGTTCCTATTTATCTACTTGCATTTTGACGTGCTTTCGAACTGCTAGGTTGGCAGGAGCTGGGACCAAGCAACGGGAGCTCACCCCGTCACAGGGATTCGAACCGCCGACCTTCTGATCAGCAAGCCCTAGGCTCAGTGGATCAAAGGATACAAGTGTACATATGAATTACTGAAACACCACACACACACAAAATATTAATGTAATGAAACATATGGGTGATCACCTCAATATATTTTCTCCCACCAGGGTTTGATCAATGCACCTCTAAAACAGAGGGTGGAAATGGAAACCTGCAGTAAACTGCACATACACAGAGCAATATGTGAAGAATCCTTGTGGCAACCATACCAAGACCCAGTGAAAAATAAATGTCAGCCCCCACCCCCCAAGAAAGGCATATGGTAGTTTTTTTTAAAGGGATATAAAATAGATATGTGGTCTCATATCATGTTAATAATAAATGTAATATGAGTATCTGTTGAGAATATTAAGAGCCCTATGACTAATATCAAAAATATAAGCACCCATAGGCTTGTTGCTGAACTTTACACTTCAAGTGTTAAGATTGTATGTGTGCCGCAATGCTGTGTGTATCACACAACTTCTTTGTTGTGTTCACTACAAATGCAACTGTGCATAATGAGATGAGAATGTGCCATCATACTGGCAAAACACAGAAGCGAATGGTTGTATAGAGTCGGAAATACTCGCAAATGCTCAGTTCATGGCACAAGCTTGCAAGCTGTTATTCAGAATTGAACATGAAATATACATTTTGTTAAGAACTACATAAAACAGAGCTTGATGGAGAGAAGAGGATAATGGAGATTTCCTAATGTAGCAGTTCTTCTTTAGGAAAAAGACCTGGTCACTTGAAACCTCCAAAATCCATGAGGAAACTCAGATGAGAACAATTTCAGAAGCATCCCTAGATGTGGAATAGCTCTACATTCCATGTTGCTCTCTTATGCAGGGATATTGATAGAAATGAGCTATTACTCCTTTTCTTAACTGTATGGCCACAATGCTAGCACATAATGGAAAATATTATTTCCCTTAAGCTGCCCTTGGAGATTGCTAGCACAGGGCTTCATCATTACAGCAGTTTGCTGAGGCCTCAGATCTGTCTCTTTGTAGCCAATTTAGGATGAAAAGTTATGTAGCTTTTTTGGGAGTGGGGCTAATACCAAAATGGAATCTTTCTCCTTAATGGTGCACAGTATTGCATTTTGAGCCTAGCTTCTTCATTTGCAGAAAGATCTCTGCTATCTGTCACGACCAAGACATAATATGCCTTTCATCACTGGAAAAGCATTTGTTATTGACAGAATGAATTATGTCTCTTTGGTAGTTGATCTCTGTCTAGCATACTTGTGCAAATTAAGTTTAAAGATGCAAATGACATTTTGGATGGAGTCTGGAAACTGTAATGCATTGGGGGGGGGAGTAATATCCTTATAGACACACAAATCTCTACCCATGATGTGAAATAAAATTAGAGCCAGTTATTAGAATAATAAAGAATATGGAACTTTGGCCAGAAACTCCTACTCTTCAGCCATGGAGAGGCCAAGGGCATTTCCTCATTCATAAAATAGGAAAGCCTATGGTCTTCCTATAGAGTGTTGGGACTAAAGACTGAGATTTCATTTTAGTTTAATAAAAAAAATCTATTTAGTATAAGATACACAGCTAAATAGAATCAAATATTTTAGAGACAGCCTGGAGACTAAACAAGATCCATATTTTTGTTGCACTGAATTTTTATAGGGATTCTGTTTGAATTGGTTGGTGATCATTTCCTTAAGCATATTATTTGGATAGGCCCTTATTTCACAGTGGATGGATGTGATCTGTTCTCTCAAGGAACAGAAGATTCTGCTTCTGTTTTTGAGGGCTATCTTGGTTTTCCTTCATGGCCATATAAAGCTTCTGAGAAAGTCAAATTCCTTCCCAGCTAGCAGGGTTAATTAAGATTTTGTCTGGGTTGTGTTACAGAGATGTGTTGCAGGCCCCGTTCCATGCCCAATAAGCACAGGACGCCTTTGCCCAGTGGTGCCCATAGATTGAAGCAAAATACTGGGCAAGGTTTTGCCCAGTATCTTCTCTGTGTGGTGGGCTCATGGGAAAAAGCTGTCCCATGAGCCCTTGCTGAAGAGGGGAGGGGAAAGCCTACATAAGGCTGCTTCCCATGGATCTCACAGCCATTTTGCTTTGAGAGCTAGCTTCCCGCCAACCATTCCTCATGTTAGAGCCTTCACTGAGCAATTTTGGGTTGCTTGTTGACTGGACTGGAAAAGATTTTCTCTCATATATATATCATAGCTGCCAAGTTTTCCCTTTTCTCGTGAGGAAGCCTATTCAGCATAAGGGAAAATCCCTTAAAAAAGGGATAACTTGGCAGCTATATATATATATATATATATATATATATATATATATATATATATATATATATATATATATTGTTGCATATAATTTCCAAACATCTTATTACATTTATTCATATCTTATACAATTTATTTTAGACTTCCCTCCGCCATGCCTGATGATGTCCCCTCTTTGTCACTTAATCTTACATTTAATTATCTTCACTATTACTTATGATACTCCATAACTAAATGTCCTTCTTAAATTTTCCCTGCAATATTTCATAAAGTCCTCTTTACAGAACTTCTTGTAGTCTACTAGCGCAATCTGTGGTTTACAGCTATCTTTCAAATAGTTCGCGTTCCGGTTTCCGCCTGCAGGAATGGCGGACCTGTTTTCCATCTCTCTGACCTTCGTGAGGAATTTGGCGGTTGCTAGGGGAGTAAATGGCAACCCCCTACCCTCTCCGGGGGTTACGGAGAGGGGCCGCTGGCCCGCGATGCCCCCAGACCCACTCCGACTGTTTTTGGAGTGGGGGGAGCTTGGGCTGAGCACTTACGAGGGCCAGGACTCCCGGACGCTAATCTGCATGGCGGGGATTTCCATGGTTAAAGAAGATAATTAGGCTTAAATCTATGGACATACTTCAGAAGGAGGGGAAGAAGCGCTGTTTACTGCTGAGAAATTTATGCTGCTGAGGGAGAGGAGTCAAAGACTGTACTGCATCTGGAAGAAGGATTGATGGGGACGGAGCGATAAGGGAAGTGAGTTTTTATTTTTTTTTCTTCATATTGTTGCCTCGTACCTTCCCGGACGCGATGTCCTGGCTTGTTTGGAGTGAAAGAGAAGCAAAAGACTGTGTGAGTTGAACTTTATAACTGTTGTTACTGAGCATATTTTTTAAAGATGTGGAGTTGCCGATGAGAAAAGCTCCCCCCTAGTCGGACGGAAGGAGTTCTGGACGCGCTCGGAGGATTTATGAGCTGTGACGCACTTTAAATTGGAGCAGCGACCTGAAGCTAAGTTCAGCTATAGGGCAAGGAGATCCATTAATTTACCATCAGTTTCAAATTCTTCCCATCATCTTGTCCAATTCTGCATAGTCCATTAGTTTATTCTGCCACTCCTCTTTCATCAGTAATTCTTCTTCTTCCATTTCTGTGCCATTAATACTCTTGCTTATGTCATCACATACATAAACAGTTTATTATCCTGTCTATTAATGTCTTCATCTACGGTACAATGCCCAACAAAAATGCTTTGGTTTTTTACAAATGTACTGTATATTTCAACATCTTTTTCATTTCATTGTATATCATTTCCCAAAAGCCTTTCACTCTCTTACATTCCCACCACATATGATAAAATGATCCTTCTTTTTCCAACATTTATTACTTATTTTATATATTTTAGCTAATTTCACTGGTGTAATGTACCATCTAGACATCATTTTCACCATATTTTCTTTCAGAGTATTGCAAGCTGTAATTCCCCCCCCCCTTCTTTCCACAGTTTTCCCCAATCTTTTAACTGTATGTTATACCCAAAATCCTTGGCCCAGTGTATCATAACTGACTGTGCCTCTTCATCTTTCAAATGCCATTCCAACAGCAATTTTTGACAGTATTTTACAATTATTGTTTAATATTTCACTTTCATATTTTGACGGAAAGGATTTTTTCTCTCTCAGCCCGATTGGCACTTGGTTGGGTTTTTTCCACCTTTCCCTCAGTGAAATTATGGCTTTCCTTTGTTAGGCAGAATAACATTGTTTGTATGAGGGTGGAAATGGCATTGGTTAGGATCAACATAGTATAGGGTGGGTCCCATAAGGGGCCTAAGGGGAGGATTGACCATGGCAAACCCAAGTGTGGGTTCGGTATCTGCCTGGTTGGAATCTGCACCCTGGTCCCCCAGTGAGACCTTGCTTGCTTGGCTTGCACCACAGCAAGTTTCAACAGCTGTACAGGTTTGGAGCAATCCCAACCCAGCGGATCCATCCCATCAACAAGGGGTTTGTGGAATGGTGAACTGATCCTGGAACCCAATGCCATGCCAACCCTTGTCCTGCCTGCTGCTGACAATAAATATTTGGCCTGATTTTTAATCCCATCACCGTTGTACAGTCTGGTTGTTTTGTTGCTCTCATGGGTCACATAATGTGCCTGCCTGGGCAATAGAATCATGACAATACTGGTGATGAGCAACACAACTGCTCATGCTATGCTAACTTGGCTTGGAGAAAAAAAAGGCCGAGGACCGAAACTGGCCTGCCTCAGTGGCAGCATCAGCCTTCAATGATTGCATGAGTCAGTTTTACCCCTGAGCTTCCTTTTCAGGATTTGCCTTGAGACTTGTTATTGCTGCCGCAGGGCTTCTCCACATATTGCTCAGATTAGGCAGTTTCAAGTCCTCTGCAGTTCTTTTGGCAAGTGGTTCTTCTCAACTACCAGTGGATGGTCACTTGGTGACAACAGGGAAGCAGGTTTTCTTGGTGGCATCACCCGAAGTTTGAAATGCTCTCCCCCAAGCTAATTAAAGATGCAGGTACAGTAACCAGCTTGAAACACATCTTTTACAGATTTATATATTTTGTTTAGCTTTTAAAAAGATTTGAACTGATACAATGGTTAAATCAGGCATCCCCAAACTGTGGCCCTCCAGATGTTTTGGCCTACAACTCCCATAATCCCTAGCTAACAGGACCAGTGGTCAGGGATGATGGGAATTATAGTCCAAAACATCTGGAGGGCCGAAGTTTGGGGATGCCTGGGTTAAATGCTTTCCAAGAACCTGGAATTCCCATATGAATCTCCCCACAATTGTTTAAGAAGGAATGACCAAGATATGCTGTATTATAAAGTTCCAAAATTTTGAGGATTTGACTCAAAACTCCGAGAACGTTTGAGAATTAGTCTGATCATTAAATTACGCTAGGTGATTCTGGCCCATCTTGAAAGGAACCCAAGAACTCTATAAAGGGTTTCATTCTTTGCTAGAAGTGATTATGATTCAGCACTCCAGAAATGTAGGGAACTTAGCAGATGTCATATATTAAGGCACTGTACAAAAGTGACTGTGATCACTAATCTAAAGCCATTAGATCTCCCTTAACCACTCTGAATTTCAACAGGGTTTATTAATATCAAGCTATTCAGATAAATTAAAAATATTCCTCTAATCTAAAAGCATTTGTCACCACTGGAAGCAAGAGGCCAGAGTGAATGGATTAGTCTGTCTCAGTATGAAAATTCTTATGTACACATGTCGTCTATAATAAACTATGGAGTCAAATGGTAGATAGCGAGAAGTAGTGCTGTTCATTCATCATAATCAATAAGCACAGAGTTGCCATGAATTCAGATATTAGACGTAATGCCAGTATGCTGCTGCTTTCTGAACTAGCTTTTAGCAGAACTCTTCTCTGGAAATAAACGGGCTGACTCAGACTTAAAGTGCTATGTTGGCTTAAGTCCAAGTGGAATGAAAACAGCACCGGGCAATTGGGGGAATGTCCCTCTAATGAATCTCTGTTGACTAAAGAAACAAAGTACCCCTTGGAAAATACTAGACCAGATTGTGGAGAAAAATAACCCTTGCTCTTCTCATACCACATGCATTGCATTTTTCTGAAAGTGTCGTCACTGTCATTAGAAAATGAATGCATCTGTTGACCTTAATGGGCTCACCCACAATATCCACCATGGTGCCTCTCAATTGTTTTTGGACTCCAGATCCCAATAGCCCCAGTCAGTAGGCTGGAGTGATATTTTTTGCATCTGGTAGTAGAGAAGAGGGAAGATGAAAGACTAGATAAGAACCCGGTGCATCAAGTGGTGAGGGGTTGTACCAGGGTAATACAAAGTCAGACTTGCCTCTTAAGATGATCTCTTTCTCACCGTTGGCTCAGCTCATGTTCCACCTGCTCAGGACACATTGTGGGGACAATGGCTGACAACTGATGAACCCACATCTTTATTATTTTATTTTATTCCATTGGTCAGGATTTGTTACATGGTTGGCGGTTTGGTTTTATTTTATTTTTGCCTACACCACACTTACCTAATGGTGAGGCCAGGTGTCACAGGACTATTTATTTATTTATTTATTTAAAAATTGTTTTTGTTTTTAAATCCCAGTCTTCAGCCTCTGAAGACTCACTAAAAAGCACAAAGAACCCAGGCCCTGCCCTCAGGCTTAAGATCTAAAAAGATGGCATGTACACAGACAAAAAACAAAACAAAACAAAAAACCTGATTGAGAGGCGAGGTTGAAATTCTGAAAAACCCATTATCAGTGATGCCAGCAAATGACATGTACACAATTGTACATTGATCATAAAATGAACCAATTTTGAAGGGGCCTAAATAAATGTTAGGGTGAAGGCAACTCCGGATAAACTGCAGATTACAATGCAGGAAGAAGATAATGGATGGAATATGCCCTTTGGACTTGAAGTTTCATTGCTAATACCGTAGTTCCTGGATTGCTTTGACTTACTGGGACGAGGGCTGAGGAATAGGAATTACAAGGAAACAAATCTTATGGCAAGATTGTATAGAAAGGTGCTTTTAGGTGGCAATCTCTTCTGTAATATTTTGCTGAGGACTGAGTCTCATGAAGTGGTGAAAATAATAAAATCTTGTATTCACGGGCCTGGCTTGGACTCATTACATCACACACTCTGCACATCTGTTTCAAGGGCTCCGGCTTCCATTTGTAATGGCTCAAGAATGTTGGAACTTTGGCAGAGCCCTTGAATTAAAACTGCAGGTACAGTATGCCTTAGCAGAGGGGCCTTGGGCATTCATATTTTTATTTTAAGAGAATCATATAACGAGTACCTTATTCCCCTCCCAAGCCTCTAAATAAATTTTTTGGCTTTAATTATGCATATTTCCCTTCTGTTGCAAAACTAGTTCAAGTTGAACTGCATTGCTGTGTCCACTTGTGAGCTCCAGAACACACTGGCATGAGGAAATGAGGCTGGGAGTGCAAGACGGCAGCCAAGAAACTATCAATGTACCACAGTCCTGTGCATGTTCACTTGGAAATAAGCCCTGTTTTTCTCAACAGGACTTACCCCCTCACGCGATCTATCTAAGGATTGCATCCTCAGATGGCATGCATTTTCCACAATGACTTGCAAAATTCTGATATGAATTTTTGCTTTGATCCAGGGATTAAGGTAAAAAGAGAGACAGATGTTCTCTCCTTCCAGTGTGGTGTAGTGGTTAAGAGCGGTGGACTAGTAATCTGGGGAACTGAGTTTGCGTCTCCGCTCCTCCACATGCAGCTGCTGGGTGACCTTGGGCTAGTCACACTTCTCTGAAGTCTCTCAGCCTCACTCACCTCACAGAGTGTCTGTTGTGGGGGAGGAGGGAAAAGGAGATTGTTAGCCACTTTGAGACTCCTTCGGGTAGTGATAAAGCGGGATATCAAATCCAAACTCTTCTTCTTCAAACTCTTCTTCCAAGAGGGTTGTCATGGCTGCTGTGAAGATTCCAGATCAAAACTCCAGCTCCAGAATATTGGAGATTTTTGAGCAGGACGCCCTTCAGGAAACATCTATAGTTGGTATGGGGTTGGGGTGTGTGTGAGCTGCATATGGAAAGGGAATGCTTCTCTCCAGTGTTCATGTGTGTCTTGCTGCCATGTACCTACTCTGTTTCTCCATGGTGTCAAGTATGGGTAGACTAGGCTCCAGGGTCCTTGCATACTCTTGACCATGAGGAACATAGGAGGCTGCCTTGTATTGAGTCATAACACTGGTCCATTTACTTCAGTGTTGTATACGCTGACTGAAAGTGACTCTAGGTTCCAGGCAGGAGATGTTCTCAAACCTACCTGGAGATGGATTGAACCTGGAATCTTTTTTTAATATAGATTCTTTATTATTTTAATGTTTTAAAATACAAACTTGATAGCAAAAAAAAAATACATACAAAAATTACAAAAAATACACAAAATACAAGAAAATACACAAAGTATAAGAACTCACACAGAAATTGCCGAGCAAAAAAAGAAAAAAGAAAACGAAAAAAGTATAAACAACAAAAAATAGCCTTAAAAACAGCTCTTCCAATTATTCTCTCTGTAATTTATGTTATTCTTATTTTATCGCACATTTGTGAATACTGTATCTGCTTATGAACCTGGAATCTTTTATATGCAATATAGCTCTGCCGTCTTGGGGAGGGGGTGCATGCGAAGCCACAGATCATGGCCGTAGCAGAAAGGTGTTGCTCTTAGCGCCCCCCCCTTCCCCAGGGAGAACTGGCAAACAACAAGCTATGATTAAGATCCAGAACAGTCTGCCATACCAGGGTGTAGCTTCAATGGGAAGTCACATGGGATGTCACAAACTATTACAAAAATTCACTGCATTTAGGAGAGGGGGTTTTTTTTGGGGGGGGGAGGGTTGTATAGCTGTGATATATTTCATGGAACATGTAGGCAGAACTGAAGCTGAGCAGGGCAGATGAACATTTCTCTTGAATTGTTTCAAATGTTTGTTCAGAGAGTCAGCATTTCAAATGGAATAATGACATAGTGGAAAAGAGCAGACCGTTGCCCTGAAATTACAGGGCTCTTTTAAAAAGTCCCCATAACATGCCAATTTAAGAATAGCCATTATAAAAGTTAATAGATGCATTTTCCAGATAGCAAAGTTAATAAGAAGAATACAGACTTTATTTCAGCATATATGAAAGCTTAAAAATAACAATACCCCAGAGTGCTTTTCTTGTACATTCCAGACTTCAGCTTAATTCAAGATCTGAGCATTGTGACTTTTCTTATCTATATATATTTAAGGAATGCTAGCATGATCTCCCCCCCCCCAGTAAATGGATTATATTTGATTTGGCAAGGTGTAAAATGTATAAACATTGATTGTCATCTGGGTTGGTATCACCGTCTAGCATGGATGAGTGCTTGCTGATATCCACAGCCAGTAGAAGGGCAACAACAGATAAGAAAAATCAGGCTGATCTCCTTTTTCCAGTCAGGAAAAATCTCTGCCAGCGGAAGAGATCAGAAAAAAGAGTCACATACTGTTGCCTCTTCCAAGCACGCTTTCCATCAGAAAATGGGAGTTCCCTTCAGAGGCCCCTGTGAGGATGCTAGGGTCCCTGGGACCACTTCTCATTTTCCAGCATGAGGGGGTTCTGTAAGAGGTAGGACAGAACAACTTTTTTGTATTGTTTTAGTCTTGTTGGTATATGTAGGGATAAAATAAGCACATTCAAATGGTGTCTGCGTGATTGATTATGTGGGGCGGACATTACATGGGCCCTCCCAATATTTTATTCAAGTTGACGCTCCTGTTATGCACAGTCAAATCTGCAGCTTTTTGTAAGTGTGAATACAACAAAAATGTGTGATACACATGATACTGTATAGTTGAACATTTGAAGTGTACAGTTAATTCAGCAACGATCATATGAGTGCTTACATTATTGACATCAGTCATCGAGGGAGGGCCTTAATATTCTTAGCAGATACATGTACTATAAAGGTAAAGGTAAAGGGACCCCTGACCATTAGGTCCAGTCGTGACCGACTCTGGGGTTGCGCGCTCATCTCGCATTATTGGCCGAGGGAGCCGGCGTATAGCTTCCGGTCATGTGGCCAGCATGACAAAGCTGCTTCTGGCAAACCAGAGCAGCACATGGAAACACCGTTTACCTTCCCGCTGTAGCAGTTCCTATTTATCTACTTGCATTTTGACGTGCTTTCGAACTGCTAGGTTGGCAGGAGCTGGGACCAAGCAACGGGAGCTCACCCCGTCACAGGGATTCGAACCGCCGACCTTCTGATCAGCAAGCCCTAGGTTCAGTGATTTAACCACAGCGCCACCTGGGTCCCTACATGTACTATATTTATTATTAAAATAAAATGGGACCACACATGTATTTTATATCCTGGGTGTAAAAAATGCTTGTCTGCTCTTGCTGGGCTGACATTTCTTTTTCACTGGAGCACAAATCTACTTCCAGTGGCCCTGGCCCTGCCTTCACTAGTTTTATGGCTGCCTGCTGGGCCCCTAGACAGCATACTGGATTTTTTTTCTTTTCTTTTATCTGTGCATAAAAATGGGACTACAAGTATTTTATTCATGCTGCTGAGCCACTCCTGGTAGTGTCACATGGGCCGGCCACCTGAGCCTGACCTCTGTCTGACCTTAATATTTGGAAGCTTGAAGAAATAGTTATATAACTGTTAACCTAAAAAGAAGTGCAGATGCTGGCCACGGTGGCATTGGGCAGAAAAAGCAATTTAGCTGTGCATTTATTTTACCATTCCTAAATTACTGTTGTGTTGTTTTAAGGGGTTTCCTGTGACACACACAGAAAAGTCTATTTCCTTTCCGGCAGCATCTGTAAACATAGGTTTAGATGTTCACCTTCCCCATTTTTTAAAGTGGTGATTTGCTTATACCAAGATCTTTGTTTTATAGTAATGCTTGTATAACCCATTACGTTGCAGATAACAGTAACAGTCCTAGGTCAAAAATAAACAGAATCTGCTCACCAACTTTGATGATTCATACAAATCTACAGTGCAACTGCATCTGCAATATTTTGTACAGTTCTGGTTGCCTCACCTGAAAAAGCAAATTATAGGGGATGGAGCAACTCCCCTATGAAGAAAGGTTGCAGAATTTGGGACTTTTTAGTTTGGAGAAAAGGTGGGCAAGAGATGCCACGATAGATGTTCATAAAATTAGGCATGGCCTGGAGAAAGTGGATGGTGAAAAGTTTTTCTCCCTCTCTCAGAGCACCAAAACTCATGGGCATCTAATAAAGATAAATGTTGGAAGATTTAGGACAGATAAAAGAAAGTACTTCTACATCCAACACATAGTTGAACCATGGATCTAACTCCCATGGAAGGCAGTGGTAGCTAGTAACTTAGATGGCTTTAACATATGATTAGACAAATTAATAGCAACAAAGGCTATTGGTGGCTGGTAGCCATTGATGGCTATGGTTGACCATGGCTATGGTTGGAGTCAGCAATGCTTCTGAATACCAGTTGCTAGAAACTGGGGGAGAGAAGAGGGCTGTTGTGATCAGGTCCCTGCTTGCATAAGTCCCACAGACATCTGGTTGACCTCTGTTTGATGAACTTGTTAGGCAATTGGCCTGCTCCAGAAAGCTGTTCTTATGAAACTGAATATCATTTTTTCCTTCCATAAATATAGGTCAAATTAATTCCACACATTATGCACTTATGTGGAGGGGTTCATATGTTTATGATCATATCTTATTAAACCAATACATGAACACACACACACACCACACAGGGCCTGTTTGCTTCTTCCTTTGCAGCATGCATCAAATCAATCTCCAACTAACCATAGTTTCTCATTTTTTTCTGGCTAAAAAATCATAGTCAACAGTGTCAAAACAAGCCAGGCTCTTAAACCATGGTTTGAAGCTGATTTCAGGTTCTGGCTTGTTCCGGAGCTGGTAACCACAGTTTCTGAATTTGGACAAGAGACCTTGGTTTAATGGCATGAAGGGAGAAGTGGAGTGATTATGCACATGGACAAAAGGCTTGTGCATTTGATTATCCAGTTACTGAGAAGAGTCCTTATTCAACGTCCCCCAGCACAATCCAACAACATTTAGTTGCGGCCATGGTTGCCAATTTTCTATGCACACATGTAATTCTTAGTAAACATAAAGAAATCATTGAGGTGTGGGATGCAACCTTAAGCCTAATTATTCAAAACTAAAAGTGATTTGACTCCTTGGCCCAGCCTTAAATATCTATACTCAGGCTGATCTCTGATAGCAGGGAGAGGCTGAATTAGGCTGTGTGTACACTATGGTTTTAAAGCACATTTGAAGGATGTTGGGAGTTGTTGTCAAACAGTACCATGTTGGCATTCTCTGATTTTGATATTCTAGGACTGAAATTATCATCTTGGCTTTGGGGGGATGGGGGTGTTCCTTATATCAGTTCCACAATGCCCTGCACCTGTGTGACCTTGCAGTTTGAACAACACCTTGGGCAATTCTTCAATAATGCATCGAATGCATGTCTTAAAAGAAAGACATTGATGAATAATTGATAACCCATATTTTTGAACCTCTGCACAATATTCGCAACCCCCTTGATGTAAGCTGCAGCTATAAATGGCTTAAACACATGTCTTCCATAACAGTAATTTTACCTTTAATGCTTTTGACTAAACCTCGAAATAACCTCCACGTTAAGCTAGCTCTGGCACCCTGCAACAGTCCTAGTATGCAATTGGGTTTTGTGATTGCTTGCTTGCAAACTATTTCTCCTGGCCAGGAAAAATGCATTTGGAAAGAACTGCTTTCTTCATAAAGCAAAAAATAAAATAAAATAAAAAAGCATTCATCCCACCCTCCTGTCTCCCTATGACTGCGGCATATGTTCATGATCAAAACTGAACTATGCATGCCAGTTTTTTCCATCCATTAAAAACTTATTCCCCTCCCCTCCCCAATTCTTTAAATCCTACCTTTCCAGAAGGGAGCAGTAAGTTCAGAAATACTTTCCTGGTATTTTAGTAACATGATGAATGGTTTTGCCTTTTGAACTCTGCACCATCCTATTTTCAATAAAAGTTAGACTTCAGCTAAAGTAAATAATAAAATCAAAAAAGAGCACCACACCTGCTAGACATGAAAATTTTCCATCTCTAACTTAAAAGAAGAAGAAGATTGGTGGGGGAGATTTCAGCCTGTAAAACACACAGACAATGTGTGGGTACGTGTCAGTGCTGAATTCAATTATTTTGCTTTTTAATCCAGGTGTTTTATACTAAGACAATTTTCATGTTCTTCCATTCAATCAGTTTTTGTTTCTCTTTGCAATCAAATAAATTACAAAGGAATGGTTGTGTTCAAAGTCAGCAGGGTTTCAAAGCCATGAAAAGGGAAGAAAGATTCCATTGGTCCAATTGAACTTTGGATCAAGGCCTTGATAAATATATCTCATATAACCTGCAAATGCTATTTTAAAACTGAACAAACATTCAAATAAAAGTGTGGACTACATAAATCTGTGGAATTCACCACATGAGAATTCAGATTGAAATCTCTTCCTGTGCTTACAATATTTGCAGATTAACATCGCTGCCGAATTCTCTACTTGCATCTGGTCTCAGATTTGCATCTGGAAAGGTGACAGCTGGGAGCAGTACATAATTCCCATATAAGTTTGTCATTGGTTTGAGCTTTCGTGTGCATGCACACTTTTTCAGATATCAGATATTCCGGTGTCTGAAGAAGTGTGCATGCACACGAAAGCTCAAACCAATGACAAACTTGGTTGGTCTCTAAGGCGCTACTGGAAGGATTTTTAAAATTTTGTTTCAACTATGGCAGACCAACATGGCTACCTATACCTGTAACTATAATTCCCATATGTGTGAATTCTGGATGTTGTCATTTGTGACTCGGTTTAGGTGAAGTTGTGAAAAACATAGTATTCAAAGGCGAGCATTTGTCAACAGGAACAAATATTGGCCAATGATTTCCAAAAAAGAGGACTCTTTTGGGATGGATGTAGACGTCTGTTTAACTATTTAGTCTGGCTCTCTTTGTTTCTTATATAGAGGCCACTACAGATACAAAGAAAGTACAGGGCTCTTTGATTAGCTCCACCCTCGAGGTTGTGTGACTTCTTCCGGCCCCTAATGTGTTGAAGAACACCTTCTGAAGTATTGGTAGGGTTTTTGTTTACTACTGTAGGCTCGCCAAACAATTCAGAACTCTAATCTTCCAGGTTCTAAATTTCATGGGGAGCTACAACTCAACATACAGGATCAGGCTGGCCAACAGAGGTGGGGGTACTGGCAGTTTGTGCTCATGCCACCTCTGATGTTAAGGGGACTGAGGAAGCCGAGGGTAGCCAGGGCCAGCCCAAGCCATGTTGACACTTGAGGCAAACTCAAAATGGCACCTCACCTGCCAAGGAAGGAGGGTGAGTGAAGATCTACATCAGGAATGAAGGAGATAATCAAACCACCCTTATCCAATGTTCGAAGTGGGAAGCAAATGCCGTTTTGGGGGTCAATGGAAAGGGGAATGCTTTAAATCATGCCAGGCAGGTTCAGACCTCAGGAGACCCCAGAGGGCAGCCCCCACCACCTTAGAGGTAGAAGGAGACCAGCAGTGCCTCCTATTTGCCAATAGGCCTATGTAGAGGTGACATTGCAGGAGTCTGCAGAGGAGGAGGCAGATCTGACCTCCAAGAAGTGTGCTGCAACCGCCATTACCACTGTGGCAGTGGCAGCAGAGGTGAGGGATGTGTTCCTTGGAGGCTGGATCGGTTGCCTCACCATGCCTCACGAGTGCGACCCTGTTTGGTCCTGGCCTTGGGGCTGCTTCCACTGCAGACAATTTGTTTCTGGGTGATCAGAGCAGGGCATGAGTGTGTTTCCAGCCAGGTCTTAGCCCATGCTGTACCTTTCACCATCTGTAAAATGTGTCACATTTTCAACAAACCATCCTTTGGCATCACCCTATGGTTGCTGCATGTTCTTGGGTGGTGGTGGTGTCAGTGATGGCTGCCTGTGCATTTGTTTTGGGACGCTGATTATCTCCTCATGCAATTGTTGTATGCCTGGTCAGGGGTGTCTTAAGGTTATCTGGTGCCATGGTGCAGGGATCCCTCAGGTGCCCCCCACCCCCCCACGTTTCCCTCTGGATGGGCAGCACCTCTCCCTCTGGCCCCTCTGCAGCACACCCCGGTCCCCCCCCATGCCGCCATGGCACGCCTTCTGCTTCTTGCCGACCGCGGGCAGGACCGACGACAGCGATGCCGGACTCACACTCCGCCAAGCAGGGCCAGGTGCGGCGGGCAGCTGGAGAGGGTGGCCCGACGGGCGGGGACGCTGCCAGCTGTGCTCTGCCTCTGCCTCCGCTTGCTCGGCAGAAGCGGCTGCGCAGCACTGCCGTCCAGGGAGCCCTGGCTGCCGCGCCGATGGGAAGCTCACGGCTGGCTTCCCCGCAACCCGAGAAGAGGCAGGCGAGGGCGGTGCTGCCGGTGGGGCTTGAGGTGGCTCCTCTGGCAGGGAGGAGGCTCCGGGCGCGGCACGGCATGGCGGAGGCGCCCTCCAGAACTTGCCGCTGTGGCACCTTGCGCCAGTAGCCTCTATGCCTAAGACACGCCTGTGCCTGGTTGCTCTGTTGCTGTGTGTTGCTGCGTGATCGGCAGAGCATGTGGTTCGGCAGGCCCCACGTGTTGCTGATGCTGGGAATGCTGTGCAAGCCCTCCCCTTTCCCATGTGTTTACATTCTTGAGCTGGTGTTTCCTCGCTGCCTCCCATGGGTTAGCTCTGTGTGGCCTTGCAGTGTGTGCACACCTCACTGGGGGCTGGGGGCTGCTCCTCTTTGTCAACAGCTGGTCACGGTTTGCATGGTGATGCCAGCTGTGCTCCCTGTCTGTATTTTGGCTTGCTGCAGTGCTAATTCATGCTTTGCCAGGCCAGGGCCTGCTCAGGGTTACAGGATCTGGTGTAGGTTTCCACAATTCTCATTTGCACTGGCTCGCTCTACGCCATCGCCTTGTGCATTGGATTGCCCTGTAACTCATTGCAATTTTGCTTCATCAAAGTAAGGACTTATTAGGAAGAAGCTAGACTCCGTGCTCATTATGAATTTCAATGGCAAGTACTTTATTATTCTATCTAAGATTATGGGAGGAAATACAGACAACGTCATTTTTAATGTAATTTATCTGGCAGCTCAGAAAAGCCACTTATTACATGGAGATTTCAATTTGAAATGCCCAGGTCTACCTAAAGGGGAACAGTTATCAAGGAAATCTCAAGGAAGTGGGTGCTTGTCTTTTTTCCAAGTCTAACAACCTATGTTACATTTACAGCTGAGATGAGAAAGTAGTGGCAGAATTCTCCTTTAACAGAGGATGCATGTGAAATGGTGAAACGTTACGTCCCTCACATAAGCATTTGGTGGACAGAGAAGGTCAACACGTGAGACTTGTATAACGAATGAATACTAAAAGAACATGCATAAGAGAAGGAAACCGGATTGACGCAATTTCCTAAATGTAAAAATGTGGCCTGAATTGAATGTGATTCCCCTCAGGGTTATTTTCTTTTAAAAAATGCCAGCAAATGGCTCCTGGGACACAAGATATACCACATATGGTTTGGAAATGAAAACAGAGTTCATTGCTCACAGACTACCTTTCTGGTATTAAACTACTTTTTGTCCTGTTAGAAAGAGTGTATGATTGGCAACTTCTTCTGATTGTTTCATAGAATAGTCAATGTACCGTAATAGTCAGTCCAGTGTGACACAGATTCTCATTGGCTTCTTCTTCTTTTTAGTTCCTTTTTTAAGACACCAAAGTACAAAGTCTAAAATTAAAGCCTCTTTGGGAATGTACTCATATCTGTCCACTCCTCTTTATCTTGCAACAAGAGGACTATACTTAGCCAAGTAGAATTTGATGTCACAGGTTGGGCAGGAAAAGAGAAAACTGGGGACATCTATAGACTCATTCACATATTAAGACAGAACAAAGGTTCAAGCTGTGTGGACGACAACACTTCTTATATATGTTACGAAAAATAAAATGGCTCTGCTGTGTACAGCTGGATTGTGTGTGTCCCCCTTTAAGATATTTCTTACACATTTTTTTCCCAGAAGGATCCAGGACGGTTTACAACCATATAATCATGCAATTCAAAAATCCAACAAAACCATTAAAAATTTAATTTCATATTTGATGGCTGTATTTAAGATATTTTCTTTAGAAAACATTCTGTCCCACCCTTCTGCAGCCCATACACCACTCAGGTCAAAAGAATCTCATAAATAAATAACCATATAATTTATCTATGGTAGATGTGTTGTAGATTTTAATCTTTTTACTTGCACTTAATTAATTCTTGAAAAGCTCCCTAAGGTTTCTAGTCTGAAAAGTTTTACAGACTGAAAAAGAAAACTTTACCAGCAGATTAATGATCTCCTATGCTAAATAAAGGATCAACAGAGCCTTGCAGTTTATCTGTTAAAATGCATTTGATGGCATTTCCTATTTATGACTGAGGAGTGGCTGGAACTTGGAGACTGTTACCAGATTAAAGCAAAGAATCTGGAGCATTGAAGGGAATTTGGAGCATGTTGCACAAGTTTAGCTCTTTCATCAGCTTCCGCTGGTATCATGCAGAAGTGTGCTGTGGTTCAAGCTTTTGTAAAACCCAATCAGTCAGCTGAGCAAGAAGACAGAGAGGCCATGGAACCCCATCAGAATGAAAGTAAACCACATGAAACCTGACTCAGTGTGACAACTTGGATAAAGTCTTGTTTCCACAAATATCCTGAAGATATTGAATATTTGTTCAAAGAAATTGAAGCTATAGTTGGCAGTTCTTCTTTCTTTCAGCAATTATTATGAACCGAGTATGTCTCGCATGATATCAACCTACATGCATGAAGCTGGTGCCACTTGCTGACATCTCCCACTAAACCCTACCATGTGCTAGCAGCAGTTTTCAAAAGCTTCCCTTTAATTTCTTATTCTGAAATTGAAGTGTGCTATTTTCTCTACAGCACTGGTTCCCCCCATCCCCAGAGTATCTTGGAATCTTATCAGGAGTTCCTTACTTAGAGGATAGCAGAAAGACTGCCATGAATCAGGCTGCTGTCTGAAATCATCTAATGAGACCCTCCTACTGGACCTTTCACCACTTGATGTATGGTTGGTGGGGATGTTGGAGAGAGCATTTCCTGCCATGACGTACAGAATGGGGCACTCCCTGCACCAAAAGGATCAGCTGTCTCTCAAATTATCTGAGTTCTGCCACTGTTGGTGGTGAATGAAACGCAGGAGCTAAATGTAGGAAGAGCTTAGGAGGTCAAGGCCAATGGTCCATCTGCTCCAGCATTTTCCTTGAACAATGGCCAAGTGGATGCCAGCAGAAAGCCAGCAAGCAGGGCCTGAACACAGCAGCATTGTCCTCTCTTGTTATTCATAGCAACTGGTATCCATGGCTTACAGCTGCCGACAGTAGAGGTGGAGCATAACCATCATGGCCCCCATGGCACCCATGTCCACAAGGAGTTTTTTTTAAAAAAATGCAGGCAGCACCATAAAGAAATTCTCTTACAAAAAGGAAGAAGGAATGATTGGTGTTTTAAGAAGGGGTCCTAAAAGTCTGAAGCATGACTACAGTCTTTTACATACAGTAGTTACCTGGAATAAGCTCCGCTGATCTGCATTCTTCTGATTGCATAGGTTGTATCTGCCCAGAGGCAGTTCCAGTTCCCTCGCTGCGAGAAGCCAAGTTACAGGAACCAGGGAACCAGGCAGAGGGTCTTCTCAGTAGTGGCACCTGCCCTGTGGAACGCCCTCCCACCAGATGTCAAAGAGAAAAACAACTACCAGACTTTTAGAGGACATCTGAAGGTAGCCCTGTTTAGGGGAGCTTTTAATGTTTAATAAATTGTTGTATTTTAATATTTCTGCTGGAAGCCACCCAGAGTGGCTGGGGAAACCCAGCCAGATGGGCAGGGTATAAATAATACATTATTATTATTATTATTATTATTATTATTATTATTATTATTATTGCAAAAACCGCTGAGATTTAGCAATGATCTTGAGCCAGTGGGAATGGGATCCTAAGCTTTTTATTAGAACTGCAAACCATCTTGCAAAGAAGGGCTATCATTTTAAATGGGAATGTGAAGTCAAATTCCATCAAAGAAAAGGAACCGAAAGTCTTATTACCTCTTCATTTATCTACTAGATCCAGTGGTGGAGGAACCCTCTCCGGCACCCGTGGCGGGGCATCCCATACAGACTGCGCATGTGCGGCAGCCCGTACGGACGCTGTGCAAGCAGCATCCCGTACGGACTGCGCACACGTGGCAGCCCGACCGATCGCCATGCAAGAGGCAGCCCGTACAGATGCCTGTATGGATGACACATGAGAGCGGCAGCCTGTACGGATGCTGCGTGAGTGGCGCCCATGCAGACTGCGTGCGCCCTTGGCCACTCTACAGCTGGGGGGAGCCAGGGGCCATCTTGTCACCTCCCTCCCCAGACTGGCACCCGGGGCAGACTGCCCCCTCCGCCCCCCACTTTGTACACCTCTGACTAGATCATGGTGGTTCAGTTGATTTCCTGGCTGCTCCTGCAGATAACATAATTGCTGCTGCACTGAAAAATTTCCTGGAATTAATTCCCTTGCATTCCACCTTCACTGGCCACCCACCCCACACCTGAAGACAACATTCCCTGGCATTCTTCATTCCTTTGAGAAGCAGGATTTCCTTGGTTTTCACTTTGGCTCTTTCGAGCGTTACTTTTATTACTTTATTGCCACGCTGGTATTTTTAATAGGTTTTAATGTTCCTTCATACTTGGCACCAGTCATCCGTTCTTCGGTTACCTCTAGATTGGATTATTCTGATTCAATCTACAAGGAGCTTCAGTTGGTCCAAAATGCAGCAACCACACTTGTGTCTGACACTCGCCGATTTAACTCCAACCTAACGTCAGCTCCATTCTCTTCCTCTTTGCTTCCAGGCTCAACCCAAAACACTGAATCAAGCCTTTCTACAAACTTCCAACTTGTCCAAATTATAAATTGCCAAACTGTCCATCTACCTGTCTTTCACCAGTCACTGCCACAGGCAGCATAGATCACTGGTCTCAAACTACACACCTGCCGGTGAATTGCCCATTCAGGAAACCTTCAAACCCCCAGAGCCATTTGTGTTCTTTGTTGGTTCCCTGATCTCTTGGCTGTTCGTGTTGAAATCAACAGGAAGCCTCCCAGTTTATTTTACTGGGGTTTGGCTTGTATTGCATAAAAATGTGAAGGACTGTGCATTAAGGATGTTGCTTTTGCTTCAACATTACCAAGGAACTAAAGATATACATTGGGTTTAGGCTCTTAGAAAGAGCCCCTCTTTTAAAAAGATAATTATACTTTTGTTTATCCAATTAGCATAAATAAGCCTTTGCTGGTTGCTGAAACATGGTATACAATCTATAAACATCCTTAGCTACTGTAAATAAAAAAAGTTTATTTAAGAATCTGAAATAACCAGCATGCCTTGCCATGCATAGCTTCAGCGTTTACTGTTTAGGAAAGTATCCTCACATTGTCCCTTCCCAACAGAAAATATTTTGTTTCTCCAGAATTATGTAGCCTGTGAAGGAAGGGTGGGGAACCTCAGACCTCCTGGGAACTAAATGTGGCCCTCTAGTTCTGTCTATGTGGCACTCAGAATCCTCCCTAGGCCACGCCACTCACAAGCTCTGCTACACACTCTACACAAGTGTTTTTTTGCCCTACAGTAGTTTTAAGATGGCAAATGAATGGATCAATGTGTGTATATTCATGAATCAAATTTTTAAAAACAAAACAAGAAGGTAGACAGCCTGCCAGGACGGAAGACAGACAGCTGAGCCAGCATTATGTTTGCTGGCATGCATGTCTTTAATTTTTTCCGTTATGAGCTCTATTTTAATCTTATTCTGGCTTTACACTTTGTTTTGATTTGTAGCACACAGTCTGCAGATCTTTCCTCGAGGTCGCCCTACTGACTGCCCAGTCTTAGGGCTAAATTTTGTTTCATTCTTCTGTTTTATATAGGAAAATGCAGCACTCTTTTGGATAGTAATTCCATTCAGGTAATTGCCAAACCCCAAGAAAATATATTGATATCAACTTAAGTTTCATCAGTAAACGGTGGAATGGATCCTTCAGGATGATCTTAAAATGTTAGTGCAATAACAGTTTAAATTTATTCTCACTAGGTACCTTAAATGCTGCTGCTAGGGTTATATTCCTACCAGCTAGCAGTAAATGCCACTGTCATGCATTTATTACCGGTATGTAGATTTATCTGCATGTCATGCTCAGCGCAAGTAAGGGTGACATTGTTTTGTTTCTGTGTTGTCATGAAATAAGACTGGGTGCAATCTAGCTCCTTTAAATTGAAAGCTTTTCTCATTTGGTGGAAAGGAAGGTGGATGTTATTTAAGATGCTCACGTGGTAAAAGGTAACCATTAGGTCCAGTCGTGACCGACTCTGGGGTTGCGGCACTCATCTCGCATTATTGGCCGAGGGAGCCGGCGTACACCTTCCAGGTCATGTGGCCAGCATGACTAAACCGCTTCTGGCAAACCAGAGCAGCGCACGGAAACGCCGTTTACCTTCCCACTTGGAGTGGTACGTATTTATCTACTTGCACTTTGAGGTGCTTTCAAACCACTAGGTTGACAGGAGCTGGGACCGAGCCACGGGAGCTCACCCTGTCACAGGGATTCGAACCGCCGACCTTCTGATCAGCAAGTCCTAGGCTCTGTGGTTTAACCCACAGCACCACCCGCGTCCCATTCATGCATAAGGTATAAATAATTATAATTTTGCATCTTTTAAAAAATGGCGGATGCATGAAGGGAATGTGTTCTTTCAGAATTACGTATGCTACAGACAATTTTACAAACAAAAAGATAATTGTGTTATATCCAAAACAAGGAACTCTGCTTTGGGACATATTTGGACAGGCAATAGTTTCAAACGATAAACAGCCTTTTGGTGACCCCTTTCAATCTGAGTGCTTGGAGGCATTCCACATAGGAAAATGGCCATGTGTGGCACTGAGCCACCAGTCTTCAGCGCCCCAATACAAATAATCTCTTTTGTATTTAATGGTAGTCACAACCCATCAATTTTAAACATTACAAAACTCCAGTGAATTATTGGTTATTTATGAATACAAGGACTAAGACAATCTGCTAGGAGACAGGTTGCTGCATAACCATGTATGGAGCTTTCCAGATGTTGTTAGACTCCAACTCCCATCAGCCTCACCAGCTTGGCCAATGGCTCAGGATGATGGGAGTTGTAGTCCAACACTGTTTACTTATCCCTGTGGTATACTGTTCTTGTCCATTATGATTTTTTTGTAGGTGAAAGCATAGCAGTTGCTTCTCTAGGTATTGTGAGAGACGTTATTCACAGGACCAGCCATGTGTTGCACCACCCCCAGAAGGCTCAGATGATATATGAGCTGGTCTAACTTCTGTACATATTGGGATCCATTCCGTGCCCCTCCCTGCTAGCCAAAGCAGCTACAAAAATGGAGAGAGCTAGCTAAAATAAAACAGATGGGGTGTGGAAGGTTGCAAATCCTTCACACCCTTTGACTATTGCTTTTGATCAAATCCACTTTGGAATTCCTGTTTTCCAAGAATGGACTCCTGGTGGGTGGGGGAATATTCTGACACTGAATTTAGACTTACACATGCGCTGCCACCTGTTGCAAGTTTTCTTTGGCTTTGCAAAGCTTTTCAACTACTAGGATTGATGGGGTCGTGCAGAGGAAGCAAAAGAAGACAGAGACTATGTAAGGAATGAAATGCAGAGTCCTTTTATTGCAGTTATAAGAATGACAGGCAACAGTATGCGTTTTCAGCGTGTTAAAGTGGGCATTTTATCAAGTGGCCACCTTGAAATTATTGCTGTTTTTATAGTGTGTTCCTCTTAACTACTAACATATGTGGCCTTGCACTTAATGACAAAGTGGGAACAAAATATATTTTACACACTGTTACTAGGGCTGAACATTTGCCTCAGACAAGGCATGAACCTGAGGCAAGACTCTCTGTTTGGAGGTATTTGGTCTGAGATCCACTCCTCTCTACCTTCTCTGATGCTTGAAATGCTGCTACTAGCTCAGATGACTTCACAAGGGCTAAGCTAATTCATAGTAACATAGGAAGCTCCCTTATGCTGTCAGACTCCAACTGAGTCCTAGGTTTGTCATTAATGTCTACTCTCAGTTTGACTAAAGTTGGATACAACACATAGGATTGTCTGCTCAGACATGTGGCTGATAAGCCAAGAACCATAGAAGAGGTCTTTTATATCACCTGCCACTCATCTTTATTATTATTATTGAAGATGCTGGAGGAATCGAACCCAGCACTGATCCTTTGCTCCTCCTGCAAAATAGAAATATTTAAAATATAATAGCTCCAAAGTGCAACTTCCTAATAGGTATTAAAAAAAAAACACTTTCCCATTTCTGAACCCCAGAACTCAATTCTCAACAGATCTACTCAGAAGAAAGAAACTCTTGTTTCAATCCACAGGGCTGAATTACATCACCACTGAGCATATGACTGAACATATGGCGAAGGGGGCGTGTGTCCCTTATTGCAGGTGGCTGGTTTGGTGCTTTTTTATATATAAACAGCTCGTCTGAGAACTCCACTGTGGGTCCAGATGAAAATGGGTGCAGCACTCTTAAATGTTCCAAAAGTGGATTGAGACATGGCACATTCAATTCTCTGACCTCAGGGTCCATAGCAGATCATGAGAAAACTATACTTAGCACAACTGTCCTTTTAGACAAAGCACAAATGTGAACACATAGAGGATTTCCATTTGTTTTAAGAGGTGTCTTTCCCCTTAAAAGGAAAAATGCAGATCGAACAAATACAAAAGTTATTTGTCTTTCTTTCATGATTCTGCTCCACTACTTCAAGAATGAAATGGATATAGAGGAATTGTTTATGAATTTTGCTTCCAATATCTCAAAATTGGTTGTGGAGGAAGTTTTTAAGGACTTTAAAAGAGAGACAGGGAGAGGTTCTATCCATATTAAACAGTCATAATTTATTCACTTGCAATGAACTCTCCTGATAAGTACTTTCAAAGCCAGCTTTACATTTTTCATTTGATATTTGACCTGAGTAATTCATCTGTATGCATTGGCTTTAAGCATTATTCTTTTTAACTTTCACTCCTTATGACTTCACCTCTGTTTCTGTATGTTGAGTTACCATGGAGCTCTCTGATCATGTTGAGATTTCAAAAAGTAGATGAATGCATGCTGGCATTTCAGGAAGGAATAACTCATTTGGAATGTGAGGGCTCAAAAAATTAAGTCTTTGGATGAGCAAAATATACAGCAAGCTTGCTGGATTTTATCCACACGCTTAGCATGATGCATTTATTAATTCTTATGCATAAAAACCAGCAAGCCAATTCCCATAACAACAGAGGTGAAAGAGTCACCATTAAGTGACTTTCCCCTTCAGACTTTGTGTGGTAAAATGGTCTTGGGAAATCTTTGTTTTCCAGCATTTTTCATGGAACACTTACTTGTCATTTTAACACATAAGATTCCATTCACCAAACCATTTTACTTGTGCAAATAGTGCCCAGCCATTTCTATGCCCAGCCATTCTCTCCACTACATTAGAGGAATGTGAAGCAATAAGGGAAAGAGGTTGTTTGTGGTGGAGAGAATGGCCAGGAACAGAGGGGACTATGGCATTAGACCCCTCTTTTAAAGTTTAAAGGGCTAACTGTGCTCGGCCACCTTGCATTTAAGGTAGACATTAGGGTCACTTCTGAGTGAGACATTCCTTTTTGTGAAATAGTCCAAGATCTCTAAGACACCTCTTACAAATAGATGCCATCTGCCTAAAGCAGCACAGAAAGCTTGCAGGGCAGTTGTTAGTGGAAGTTTGTATTATTTCTGTTGGTGTAAAACATGGGTAGGCAAACTAAGGTCCAGGGGCCAGATCCAGCCCAATCGCCTTCTAAATCCGGCCCGCGGACAGTCTGGGAATCAGTGTGTTTTTACATGAGTAGAATATGTCCTTTTATTTAAAATTCATCTCTGGGTTATTTGTGGGGCATAGGAATTGGTTCATCCCCCCCCCCCCCGGAAATATAGTTCAGCCCCCCGCAAAGTCTGAGGGACAGTGGACCGGCCCCCTGCTGAAAAAGTTTGCTGATCCCTGGTGTAAAACAAATAAAGGGTTCCTAAACTCCAACACATTTATGTGTATATTACTTATTCTTTTATTTCTTACATTTATGTATGGCTACCTTGGAAGCATCTCAAAGCAATTTAATAACAAAAGACTCAAAAATAGAAACATACATACCTAAACAAATACCCCGCTAGTTCATAAAACATATCAAAAGCAGTTTACAACAAACGTTACATTAAAACGTACAGTAAAAACTACATCAAAAAGATTAGAACCAGACACCAATTAACCCTTGTGGAAAGATGTATTCTTAATTGACTGCCTAGGCCGGGCAGAATATACAGAAACAATTTAAACTCTTGTGATGGTAAAGAAATAGTTTCAAATGCACAATAGATAGTTTCAGACTGGGGTACAAATCTCCACTTAAAAGGAAGGTCTCCAGTGGGTTGTCGTTGGGATCCATCTGTCTTGGGAGACAAGGAAGAAATGCACCTTTAGGGATGAAGTCAAAGTTACAGCATGTGCTTGGCTGTAGAGACCAATATGGGAGAAGACCTGTTTTGTTGCAGCTGGAGCAGACAAAGGTATCTGGTTGTGCTGTGCTGCAGATGAACCATGATGTTTCTTCTCTTTGGGCTCCTCCCAGTGGTTAGGTAATGTGCCAATGACTACTGGCTAAAGCTGTGTCAGAGCATTTGCCTCATTGCTGACAATGGCAACACTTGCAAAAGGTACAAAGGCACAAAGAAAGCCTTTGGACCAAGTCAGGAAAATTGTACTGCTCAAAACCTTGTCAGGAGAGATCATCACAGGTTGCAACGAGCAGGTGAAGCAGTGGGCAAAGCACTATTGAGAACTGCAGTCACAGGAAAACATGGTCTCTGACAAAGCAATTGACAGTGTCCACTAGGCTCTGCCTGTCTTGAAAGAGTTGGATGTCCCTCATTCCCTTGATGAGTCGAAGAACACCATCACCTTTCAGGCATGTGGCAAAGCCTCAGGACAGGACAAAATCTCAACAGAAGTGCTGAACGCTGGCTTTAATTCATCCTTCATTGCACACTTCAACAGCGTCATTGTGCAGTGTTGGGAACTGACAATAGAGACACACCTGTTTCATACATAATGGGAGAGGGTTCCAAAGTGTAAGCATCACAAGGACAAAGGCCCTCTTCTGACACTGAATGGAAATGGACCGCTGCATGAGACAGCATCTTCAGAAAGCCCTTTCCTTGAAAAGTGCAGTGATTGGTTGGGTATATAAGGGGTGGTATGTTCTTTTAGGTCTCAAGCAGTATAGGACTTTATATGTCAGAACCAGCACCTGGTTGGGATGGCCCTTGTGGTCTCTTCCAACTTTATGATTCTATGAAACGCATGCGCTGCACTAAAAATAATGCATTGTGCACTGTAAAGCTCATTTTGGTAGAAACAGAGTCTTGCCTCAACTGCAACTAAACACTGTTCCTCTCATAAAAGTTTTCCTTTTTTTATTGAGTGCAGATAGCTGGCTTGGCAGCTCTCTGTTTAGAGAGGAAGCCACAATTCCTACCCAGGAGGGGTTACAGCATTCTAGCAATGATATAATCCAGACACATTAGATGAGGCTCCAAATTCCTGAACAGTTATAAATGATATCAAGCAAAATATGTTCCCCTTTGTACCTCTAAGCAAAGATTAACCAGCTTTGAGGCCAATGTTCAAGGGACAGTGCAGAATTAAAAATGTCTATGGATAACTACAGAAACTATCTTGCATTGTAAATAAATAAATGCTTTGTGGAAAAATACCCAGTTTGATACTTTGCTATCACTTGATTAGATTACAGAAATACTGCATATGTGTATATTTGATCGTGTTTTGAAGCAGGAAATACCTGTGTTTGCTTTCAGAATCCTTGATTTTGACTGTTGGCCATATTGAGTACTGAAGTGAGTTACTTGCATTAACCATGTCTCTTGAGTCTCAGGGTAGAGCAACCAATCAGAATGCTAAAAACCAAAAGTAATAACAAAAACAAAAATTTATCTTAAGATATTTCACCACTTCATTGTCATTGTAGAAAACAAGAGTGGGAGAAATTTCTGTTTGAAAACATTCTGGTTCATACACTCCCAAGTAGTAATGCTGAATGCATGTGGGGATAAAGGGCAAAGAAAAGTAGCATATAGCATATCTTAGTTCCCTTCCATCAATGCCAATATCTGCAAGTCAAAAAGGCAGTGTACTGTAGCAGTTAGAACACTGGACCAGGCTCAGGAAGATCCAGCTTCAAATTCTCACATAGCCATGACGCTCACAAGGTGAGCTGATGCCAGTCACAACCTCTCAGGCTAACATACTTCAGGGTTGTTATGAATATAAAAAGAGGTGCAGATGTACGGAGGATATAATCATAATAAACTGCTGCCCACATTTCACAAAAGGGGAGCTCAAATGACTGCCTAAATTTCTTTACCAAATGTGTGAAAGCCGAGCAGGATTGTTCCAATGCATCTCCTGGTCATGACCTAGAAGTCATATGTTGGATGTAAGTGTGAAGGGTCCATGTGTGACCAGGAATATGCATAAATAGGAGTACCCCGATGTGAGCAAGAACTCTTGATTGACTGATTGGATCTCCTACAAGCAAGCATGTTGCATATGTGCAGAGGACCACTTTTCACTTACTCTGAGCATGTGCTTTTCAGTAGTGGGCATGGCCAGTTGGTACACCAGTGAAGGGCTGCATGCCCATTGGGCATGATCCATTTCCCTTTCACAGGTTTAGTAACCACAGGGGGAGTGTTGTGGTGAGCACCATCTTTGTGGTACATCAAAATGTGATTAGGTATGTCACCACATGGGTTTTCTCCCATCTTCCTACCCACAGATTAGCCCACAATGGGTCATTTTCATATATATTTGCATGTATTCAAATCCACTACAACACAGAAATGGGAGAAGCCCTCCATGAACCTATCCATCTCCCAGGAGCACATTTGGCCACATATGCACATCAATGCAAGGGGGTTGAAGGTCCTCCTTCTGACCTTTTGCTATTCTGTTGCCCTGAACTCTCCTATCGCAACTCATTTCCATTTTAATGATTCAAAACTGTGTTCTCAGGATGATGAAATGATAGCCAAACCACAGAGGTCTGCTTATAGCGTAGATTTTATCTGAGAACAGAGTGTTTTAGGTTTTGCAGGCATATTTCCAATTTGTTGTAAACAGTCAATGTTTAAGAAAACTTATCCTTTGTTTTCCATCATGGTTTCAGTGCAATTCTCATCTCGGCTCATGAGAAACTGCCTTATGCTGTGCAGGACCACTGGTCCATCCAGTTCAGTACTATCTGTTTTACTAGCAGGAGCTCTCCAAGGTCTCAGCCAGAGACCTTTTGAACCCACAACTTGAGATCCTCTTAACTGGAGCTTCCAGGATCTGCTCTGCCTTTGAGCTATGGCCTTCAAGCTACTGGAGTTATATTCAGGCCAACACGTGCAGGCCTTAACCCATTGTATCTTCTGTAGTTCCTGAGAGGGGAACACTTAGATTACCCAGTAAGCTGTTATGAGTCAGACCATTGGTTCATTGAGACCATTGGTTCATTGAGACCATTGGTTCATTGTCTACACATTTCCAGCCAAACCTGGAGATGTGAGGAACTGACGATTTCTATGCACATGACCTGTGGCCCAACCCACTGCCTTTACTGATCCCCAGTGAATTTGGTTCCATGTGCAAAGTCTCAGTGCTCCACTTTCTCTTCTTACATAGCCTGCAGAGTATTATGTCCTTTGGCTTGTGTCTGCATAGTGACTGTGGTGGCATGTGCTGGGCTGGAAAAAAAATTGGGTATTGAAAACAAGCCTGATGTCCAGCTCCATCCTTGACGTAAAAATGTAAGTGTTGTTATTACTTTGTACATTTACATTCTTCCCTTTTCAGATAGGTTCTTTTCACTTTCAGATTTAACTTCATTGTATCAACACTTTCTCATTTGCAGTATGCCCTGGTGACATTCCATTTGACAGTACCATTACCTGGTTCACTGAACACTGATGTTGGATTAAACAAGAAAACCCTCCTGGATTTCTCAGGTGGGTGTTATGTGAACAGCACTTAAAGGCAAAGATGAGGAACCTGTAGTCCTCCAGATGTTGTTGGACTACAACTCCCATCTTCCCTGACCGCTGGTCATGTTGGCTGAGGCTGATGGGAGCCCAGCAACTTTGGGAGGGCCACAGATTCCCCACCCCCTGTTGTAAGTACTGAAGTGGGAAGGCAGAATTTGGTTGCAGTCCGTAACAAAGACTGCCCGCTTCCCAAGAAAAGGTAACCGATATTATTTTCTTATGGGCAGCAGGTTTTTCACTCAATAATACACTTCATTTTGAAATTATTACTTTTCAAAACCTGCAGCTCAAATGTATATACAACATTCCTATCATCCTTGTTGATGTTGGCTCCCTAGTCTCACTGTTGAATCGATGACCCAGTTTTAAACACTCTCTTTCCTAAGCTTCTCATATAAACTGCAGAGATTATACATGTGGTGGAGTATCACTTATTACTAAGCAAATATTGTGTAGTGGTTTCTAGACATCTTCTTTCATGCGCTATGGTGAAGAATTTATTCAGAATCAGATATTTACATGCATTTGGCCCCACTATAATACGGTTGAGATACTTGCTCCCTTTAACTGCTGTATTTCTTTAAACTTTCTAACAATGAGGTTGTGTCAAAGAAGAGCTCAGTCTGGTTTGCTGATTGTAATCAAGTGGATAAGCTGGGGAATGAAGGTTTTGGAAAGCAGAAAAGCTGTTGCCAAATGTGAAGCCTTCAGATTTTATTGCTATTGAGAGGTATTTATTAGTTAAACGCAAAGGGTCCTGCAATGATTAGGAATGTAAACAATGCATCAAGTCATTGAATCAGTGCACTGTGCATCAGTGATCTGGAGAAGTTAAAAGGTTATATCCTGCAAATTGAAGTGAACTTTGACAGCCATCTATCTTGAGAGTCTGTGGAGGACTGAGCCTTTGGGGGTGACGTCAAACTGTTAGAAAATTACAGAGCCTGCTGTGGCTGTAGAGACCAATGCAAGAGAGAGATGTTTTGTTGCAGCTCTGGCAGTCGACGTGGGCCACTTCTGATCTTGCAGATAGCATTTGCCAAGTTTGTGTAAGAAGTCTGCTCCAGTTTCCGAATTTCACAATTTTTCATCTCGACGCAATAAAATTTTGCATCTACTGGGGTGAAATTAAAGAACAGCTGCAACTATCTACAATAATTGCTCATGCTACACAGGCATCACGAAGTGAATGCAAGTGTGAATCACTGCCTTCCTGCAGGAAGGGGTACAATCTTTAGCAGACTTGTCAAAGCTGTTATGCTTTGGTAAGGACTGGTATGGGGCGGGCATCCTCAATGACAAATGAGGTGGGGACAGCTGCATACTACCTTCCATGCTGTTTGGTATTGGTACAAATCTATGCACATAAACAATACTGGAATAGAATTACAGGTTCAGGAACTGGCCTCTCTTTTCTCAATAACATAGTAATGGGGTGCTGAATATACACATATCTTTAGAAACAAGAAAAAAGAGAGAAATGGATTATATCAACATTACATATTACGTTCCTAGAGCTGAAGACTCAAGAGCACTACTCCAACCCATGCATAGATATCATACAAGTCAAACAAGCCAATGTAGCAGCAGCACATTTTTGCAGCTTTTCTGTGACACTAGAATTAGAGCTTCTGAATTTAAGCAAGTTTTTAGATCTCATTATTTAGGAGGGTGGGACACGCCTTGTGCCTGGATTAAGCAATTGACCTGCAAACCTAATTCTTGTTTCTTAAGTTCATTTCAATATTTTATTTCAGTTTCATGACTTTGAATATTATTCTGTTTCTAGAAACCATGCAGGGCTCTGGTCTTACATACCTTGCAAGAGAAAATCACCAACAGAGAATCACTTAAAAACCCAATCTAGGTTCTACTGATATATGTTATGAGTACAATCTGGTCTCAGCAGTTATAAAGGCTGAATGAACCAATAACAAAGAACCACAAGGGTTTGGATTCATTGATGATTATGGTTTGTGAAGTGCAAGAGATCAATGGCATGTGTATGTTGAACAATAACGGCATAAAATTACTTTCTGTAGTTGCTGAAAAACATAATGGAAACTAAATAAATATATGATCAGTGCAGCATGTTGTTAAACACCAAAGTATCAAAAACATTGAGAAATCAGTTCTTATCTTTGAAGTTTTGTGGGAAACAAGCGGCACTCTGCTATTTCAAGAGCAAATGTCTTTCTGAAGCCCCTTTTAATGATTCATGTGGAAGATGAAATAGAGACAAAAGTTTAGGTGGGCTCAAGTTGCTCTATGAAACCCTACCAAGTAAAACACAAAACATTCCATAACTTTGTAATGACTTGGCTTTGTCCCTTCGGTGAAAAGTTATACAGCTAGAGGATATGAGTGCTACGCAAGCACACAGTTTACGGGTGTCAAGATTTAAAAGTTGAGCCATGGGTCGAAAAGAGGATGAGTGCCTCTAAAATGTTACAAAAGGTTGATCAAAATTACCAAGGGGATGAAGCAGCTTCCCTGTGCAGAAAGGCTATAGCATTTGAGGGTTTTTTCATTCAGAAAAAAGAGGTGACTAAAATGGGTGGACATGATAGAGGGGGTATAAGATTGTGTATGGCATAGCAGCCAACTCCAGGGGGCTGTGGGTGCTTGGGCACCCACAGTAATATAATTGTGAGGGCCAGGCATCCACAAAGTAATTGAGCAAAGCCAGAGAGAGGCAGCCAGCCAGCCAGCCTCTGTTGTGCTGCTTCCAAGAGAGAAGCAGTTCATCTCTGCCCTCCACAGGCAGCTAGCGAGGCACGCTTTTCTGGGGGGGTGCTCAGACACAGGCAGAATCTCTCTGCCTCCGGGTACAATCCCCTCCCTGTGGAAAATGGTGCCTTGCATTATAACCCTCTTAAAAATGTGTTGTTTTACTTCAATGTTTTCCAGTAATTCAATAGAAGGTCAATTGTGAGACAAAAACACATTTCAGTCCAAACAATTTTAAATGCTCAGCCAGCAACCCAAATAGTTCAAAGCAAGGTCAAACAAGATGTCTCTTTATACAGAGTGGAACAAAAACAACGAAACTCAGTCATGTTGTTATCAAAATACATTCATATTTTGTCAATTCGTAATCTCCATAGAATGTAGAGCTCCAATTTATGTAAATTTATAAATGGTGGAAGCAACTTTCATATTTTAGTAGGATGCAAACTCATTATTTTATTTATTTATTTATTTTATTTCTATACCTCCCTATACCCGAAGGGCCCTTAATGCATATATCCTTTAAGTATACTTGATCAATACCTGTCCTCCTTTTTATTTTCACTTTCTAATAATGTCAAACTCTTAATCGTGATAGTTAGGCACATGTAACCCTCATGGTTAGAACAGACCAGAATAGACCAGAGTTTAAGTACATATTTATTTTGTTTTAATTCTATGGATGCCGCAGTTCAGTTCTAAATTCTGACTTGGAGTATTTCAATCTATGTAGATTTAAAAAATAAAATAAACATATCAACATGTATCTTCAACTTAAAACTATATTTTTGCATACACAGTGGAACATAATTCTTCCAACATGATATGTGTATGTGTAGGAATACTGGCAAATTTATTTTTAGTATACTGAGCTTACTACTCTTCTCTGCTGTTATCGCTTAATGTCGGAAAGCTCTTCAACATTTCCCCTCCAGATCTTAAAGTTTTGTGATGCCCCACTTCGTATGGAGCCCCTGGTCCCATAGTCATTGTGAACTGTTGTGAAATGAAACATAGAAAATCCCGCCTACTAAGAGAATAATAATTGATGGGGAATAATGGAGATGCAGAAATGTGCATACCAACAGCATTTTCTCATGGAAGGAATGCTGTATTTGCATATATATACATATATATATGGCATGTAGTATGCACTGCCTGATCATAAAGGGAGTGGGCCTGAACAGGGCTTTGAGCTTGTACATCACCCCTTTGACCTGATCTTTTCTGAGTTCAAGAGCCTTGTGGATGTTACATGCTTTTAGATTTTCTGAAAACCACCCATTGTACATTCATCCATTCCTTACACCAGCCCTTGCTAGAAATACTGGCAAAAAGAAAAGGGAAGAGGGAGACCCACACAGAATTGCTCTACTATTATGAACTTGATGTTCCTGGGCTCAAAAACAGGTTTACACCCCAGCTGCAAATTGAGCTTGAAACCTTTGGGAAGAATTACTCATGACTGACTTTCCCCATGGATTCCAATGGCCCTTAGGGGTGACTACTTTTCTGTTGGTTGAAACCTAGGAGTAAAGTCTTAGGCTGAACTCTTAAAGCTGGGGTGGGGGGAGAATTCGCCTCATCCATCATACTGCCAGTCTAGGGTAGAGTGTCACTCTTGCACACTTTTTCCCTTTTTCACACCACCCCCTTAACAATTTGCCTCCTATTCAGATCAAGGGAAATTCATTATTCCTGCTGCAGGCCTGACAGAGTTTTCCATCTGGGTTGGGAGTGGGTCCGGGGACTGGGAATACTAGGAATCCTTTGGATCCATCTCCTCTCTAGAACCCGACTTATACCCAGATCCCTTGAGAATGCAAATTGTACATGCATGGATACACTTTCTCACTTTCTGACTCTTGGCGGCGGCAGATGGTATGTTTGTTGATCTGTGGCAGAGAAGTGACCAGAGGGGGTGGCAACCAAGGCACTTGCTCAATAATTCAAATGTGCCCATGGGACTGAAATGACTGGTGACACCTGCAGTAAATGGTTTCACATCATGAAATATATAGCATTTGCAGGTGATAGCAATTACTATATTTAAAGATTACTATATCTATCTCTCTGCCTGTATTTATCTAGTAGCTAATGAGATAAAGGTGAAGGAGTAAATCCATTGGGTTCTTGAGGAATATGAATGCATCTGCAAGTATTATTGGTTTACATACCTCTATTGAGTTATGACCATTAGAGTTCTCCCCACCCATAAATGTCATCATGGGGGAATCTGCACCAGCATTGCATCTGGGGCCTTTTGAGGAATGATCTCAGGTTGTTGTTATTACTACTACTACTACTACTACTACTATTTCAACTTATACACTGCCCTATACCCGGAGGTCTCAGGGCAGTTCACAACAAGACCACAACGTATAAAATCAAACCAAAAGCAGTAACCCAATAACACCCCCCCAAAAGCCACATTCTAAAAGGGTGTTGGATGTCAATAAGATCAACCAAAGAACATTTTTGCCTGGCACCTAAAGGTGTATAATGAAGGTGCCAGGTGAACTTCCCTGGGGAGAGCATTCCATAGATGGGGAGCCACTGCAGAGAAGGCCTGTTGTCGTGTTGCCCCCCTCCAGACCTCTTGAGGAGGCTCATATGGCTCATAGGTTCATATGGGAAGAGGTGGTCCTTGAGGTATTGCGGTCCTGAGCCGTTCTATCAGTGAGGCTCAGAGAGTGCTGAAATCAGGATGTCTGAAGCTTATGTGGACTGAATCTCCACTCCATGCTGCAAATGCATGTGCCACAAGCCTACAAGCACAATGACGATGAGATGAACAGTTATCATAGGCATATGGTGAATCTGTTTGTGGGTGAGTCATCAAGTGCAAATTCAAACCAGGTTGGTGCAAGAAGATCAATTCTCTTTGAAACCAAAGCAAGAATCCCCCATGAAGGATTCCAGCATCCTGTGGAAATTTCCTAACCAGCTTTGTGAGTGAAAGCTCTCCTCCCGCTGATGTAGTGTGCTCATGATAGAAGACCTACTGGTTTAATTATTATCAGAAGACCTAGAGAAAGGACTTTTTCTAGATAAGGCTGCCTTCTTTTTCTTGGTTGCCTCATGGGAACATCTGGCACAGTCCATTTCTCAGTTTTCAAGAACAGCTCAACATAACCTTAATTCCTGAAATGGACACTTGTCTACTTTATTCATTTCGTTGGATAATTGGTTTATGGCTTGGAGTCCTTTGGTGTAATTTTAGCTAATAACCATAGAACTTTCCCCATTTATTTCTTCCTCTTTTATAACATGTCTTTTTTGGAAGCCCAGAAGGAACTCAACCACCACCAAAGAAACAACCACTCTAAAATTGTAATAGTCCTGCTTTGATTTATGAAGAATGAAAAGGAAGAAGGGTATATATACTTTGGAGCATCAACTCCACATTATTTCTTATAGACTGCATGCGTAGTATAGGCATCCTAGTACATACTGATGATTTTTAACCACAGAACACATTATGCTGTATTTAATGCAGCAGTTGATTCATTCTGTTTGTCTTTCCAGTGTAAATCTGGAAGAGGGCACATTGGGAAGCAACATCAATAAGTGTAGAATTCAGGAGCAGCCAGACCAGAAAGCACATTCTGGCATTATTCCTGATGGTCACTGTAATCTTCTGCATGTTTATCTCGTATTTTCCTTTCATATATGTACAGTCAGCTTCAGGGGCTCCCTTTTTGTTTTGGAATATGAAGCCAAGTTTAGCTTGGCACCAAATCCAATGTTTCTGGCTTACCAGAGCCTAATGGTAGTCTTTGCATGCAAACTGCCCATATAAAGTCAGTCTGAATGTAAAAAGGGGGGGGGAATGTAGAGACTTTACATGAATTGCTAATATTTCCTTTGGTCAAGAAACAAAGAAAGACTGATTTGCTTAAAATGGTGAAACACTGGAAGAAACGGGAAAGCCCAAAGCCATCACTTCATTGGGATTTCTGAAAAGTCAGTTACTTCTGAACTTCAGCCCATTGCAGCCTCAGGGTTTGATACACTGTGCTCAAGATTTGACTCCAGTCAAAACATTCTCTATCAGAGCATCCCGATGATACCCAAATTGAACTGGACTGTCACATATCTGGAACCATTTTTTGATGAAAGCCATTTGGTTGGTTTGGACTTTTTTTGATATATGTATATTTGGGTTGGGGATTGGCCTAGGTTTTAAACAAAATCCATATATATTAGTTGTAGATGAAGTTCATAGTGCCTTGCCTGTTGCAGAGGACTAGATAACTTGGAAGCTTGGCACTGTTTGGTGACATTTTGTTGATCCTAATTGCCCAGCTCTGGATTTCAGTGTGCCCACCACCTTATGTTCCAACAGGGCTACATATGCTTTTCATCTACCATCTTTTGTTGTTCATCCAGTGAAAAAAGACTCATATATGAATATAGCTTCAAAGCACTTGATCAAACTGCTCCCATGCACGCCACAAAGGCCAAAGTTGTGTTCTCTTAGGAAGAATGGTACCAACTGTAGCCTGGCACTAGCTATTCACCTGCTTTGTTCATCCTGGAATACATATATATATATCCTATAGAAGCCATTTCCCCATGACGTCTTCTGACTGCTCCAGTAGTATTTTCAATCATATAACCACATGCAATCAGTTAGATGAGTTATTATCTGGATCTGGCTGGGAGAGAATGAGACATAAATTGGAAGGCAAAGAGTCATGTCATTGGTCCTGTTGATATGGTTCAAAAATACAGGAATGACTCTCATGCTGTTCATAATGTATGAAGAGGACTCTATAAACAGCCTTTAAATTTTTGAACAGTAAAAGGAACAGGAGGGAAGAAATCAGTTTACTCAACATGATACCATAATGATACAACACATCATCTCTTTTTGAAGCTGCATAAAAGTGCAACAGCTCACTGTAAAAAAGGGGGGGGACAGTGGAAATGACAACAATAATAGCTTTTGCTGCTGCTGCTACTACTACTACTACTAATAATAATAATAATAATAACCACAATGTGCAAATGTAAATCATGTCACCCCCAAACAAGGTAGTGGTTTCTGCATATTTAGGAGACAACCTGGGTGCACAGACGTATGCTGGTTTGTATATGAAGTGAAACAGAAATCTATTGAATGTGGTGAATACCAGCAAGGGGGGGGGGTGAAAAGGGAGAGGAGGGAATTGGCCCCACTCAGCACTTAGCACATTAAAGAGTGGGAATTAGTCTCAGTGCCATGAGGTTAAAAATTAAAAATGGATAAATCAGTTGATTTTTGTTTCTCTCAGTTCTTTTTCCAATCTTAAGTTCAATTCCCTTCAATTCCACCAGCTTGTGGCTTCAAATGCACATTTCTCCTGACATACACATATTTGTAAGCACTTTTGCATTTTCACACATACATTTCACTAATACAATTCATTGCTTCATACATTTTTTTGGGCTGGAGAAGTATGATTTTCAAAGAATAGTTGTATTTTGCACCATGCATTTCTTCAGGAAGTGCAAATTAGGTAATTTCAAGTTAAAATGCGAACCAAATGATTTTCCCCCATCCCTGTTTTCCCCCTATCTTCACCCTTACGCAGTGTAATAAAAACTTTATCAATTGAAGGCTCACTATCATTCCTATAAGAAGGCTAGGGATATAAGAAGGCATCAGTTTCCATTCTGATCTGTGCTTGTCTCATGCAGTGCTGTTTTCATTCCACTGCAGTTTGCCTTCCTTCAAAAACTATGTTATCTAGCTCTCTGTCCACTGAGATGTTACATAATTACGTAATCTATATCTCTAACTCACCATCTCTAAGATTTTCACAGACAGCTTTGTGATGATGTTTTATTTCTATTTGTAATTTACATAATCAGTTACACAATTAGTTATGCAATTAATTATGTTATGCAATCCCACAACATTCCTTTCAATGCAATGGCCAAATTTTCCTGGTGCGAACAAAATGCAATGCAGACTGTGGGAGGGGAAATGTCATCAACTACATATGGTCTGTGGGCTTAAATCAAGAAGAGCAACAAGGAATATTGACTGTGTTCACTGGATTGATTTATATTCTGGACATGGAATGAATAAGCAAATGTGAGCCATTTCCATTCCTGTTTCTGTTATAACTCTCTGACATCCCTAATCTGATCCCAGCCTTCCCTAACCTGATACATTCTGTATGATTTGGATTCCAACTCCCATTAGCCACAGCATGCCTGATCATTTGTGAGGAATGATAAGAGTCACAGAACATCAGGATTGCACCAGGCTGAAGAAGGCTGCTTAATCCTTTTAGCATGGCATAGCACACTGGGTGGAAAGTTACCAGAGGAGGGGTCCTCTCTTTAAGTCTCCCTCCTGGGAGGACCCCATTCCTGGCTTGTTAGAGCTTTCAACCAGGGACTAGAGATCACTGCAATGTTTTGTTGGGGGCCCCCATTCACAATATAAGTATTATGCATCCCTGCATTGATTATACTTCTGCAAAGTTTCAGGTTTCAAGAAAACAAATAAACAAACATTAAGTCATGACTATCAAATCAGTAATGAGCAAGGCCAGAAATATGCTGGAAAGCGAACTGTGCATTACATCAACAAGGAGATATTTCTAAGTTGTTGCTTTAGCTGGCTGCAGTAATCCTGGCTATGGCAATATCTTGTCGCAGGATTTAATTTATAGATAATTCTATGAAGCCTAGTTGATACAAGCTGCGTTTTAATAGGTTCCTTCAACAATAGACTAAAAAGGTGGCAAGAATGAACTTCCTCTGGAAAAACAGATGACAGTATGTGCCTCTCTCGGCATGCGGCGCTACATCTGCAATTCATGTCCTTTATGAAGGTCAGTTTCTATCTGATTCTATGGCTAACACATGGTGCTGCGTTTGTTTATATTACTCAGCTCATACATAGAACTGGCAGAAAATGTCCATCTATTTAATCAGCATTTCTTTTAACAAATGGGCAGTGAATTGTTTTTATGGACAAGAAACCACTGCTTTCCTAGCGAGATGTTTTTTCAGTGTTTAAAAAAATAACACTGTTACTAGGATGTAACACTTATAACATGCCTCTTCCACTTCAAAGAAGACTGTGAGCTTTCAAGCAGAGTCCTCCATGAAGCACCCTAAACACTGTGCACTCTTTACAAATAAGTGAAGGCCTATGGCAATGCCAATGTAGTCTATTTCTCATTAGGAGGTGGCAAGTGTCCCCCTTTCTGAAACATACCCCACCATCTCCCCATTGCTCGTCCTCTATGGCTCCTTGAAGGAAAGGCACTTTTCACATACAGTACTGTACAAAGGATGAGTGAATCCTAAACTGGCAATTCAAATCAGGCTATCGTTCTTAAACATGCTTGCTTGAAAGTTAACTCCATCAAAATCGACCATGCTTACTTCTGAGGAAATAGGTTTAGGATAGGCACTGTGGCGTGAAACCTGCTTCAGAGGCCCTTCTGTGAGATTGATTTGGCATCTCCAAGCTGTATATGGATCCCCCATTACAAAGCTTTGTTGTTTAGTCGTTTAGTCGTGTCCGACTCTTCGTGACCCCATGGACCATAGCACGCCAGGCACTCCTGTCTTGCACTGCCTCCCGCAGTTTGGTCAAACTCATGTTCGTAGCTTCGAGAACACTGTCCAACCATCTCGTCCTCTGTCGTCCCCTTCTCCTAGTGCCCTCCATCTTTCCCAACATCAAGGTCTTTTCCAAAGATTCTTCTCTTCTCATGAGGTGGCCAAAGTATTGGAGCCTCAGCTTCACGATCTGTCCTTCCAGGGAGCACTCAGGGCTGATTTCCTGAAGAATGGATAGGTTTGATCTTCTTGCAGTCCATGGGACTCTCAAGAGTCTCCTCCAGCACCATAATTCAAAAGCATCAATTCTTCGGCGATCAGCCTTCTTTATGGTCCAGCTCTCACTTCCATACATCACTACTGGGAAAACCATAGCTTTAACTATACGGACCTTTGTCGGCAAGGTGATGTCTCTGCTTTTTAAGATGCTGTCTAGGTTTGTCATTGCTTTTCTCCCAAGAAGCAGGCGTCTTTTAATTTCGTGACTGCTGTCACCATCTGCAGTGATCAAGGAGCCCAAGAAGGTGAAATCTCTCACTGCCTCCATTTCTTCCCCTTCTATTTGCCAGGAGGTGATGGGACCAGTGGCCATGATCTTGGTTTTTTTGATGTTGAGCTTCAGACCATATTTTGCGCTCTCCTCTTTCACCCTCATTAAAAGGTTCTTTAATTCCTCCTCGCTTTCTGCCATCAAGGTTGTGTCATCTGCATATCTGAGGTTGTTGATATTTCTTCCAGCAATCTTAATTCCGGCTTGGGATTCATCTAGTCCAGCCTTTCGCATGATGAATTCTGCATATAAGTTAAATAAGCAGGGAGACAATATACAACCTTGTCGTACTCCTTTCCCAATTTTGAACCACTCAGTTGTTCCATATCCAGTTCTGACTGTAGCTTCTTGTCCCACATAGAGATTTCTCAGGAGACAGATGAGGTGATCAGGCACTCCCATTTCTTTAAGAACTTGCCATAGTTTGCTGTGGTCGACACAGTCAAAGGCTTTTGCATAGTCAATGAAGCAGAAGTAGACGTTTTTCTGGAACTCTCTAGCTTTCTCCATAATCCAGCGCATGTTTGCTATTTGGTCTCTGGTTCCTCTGCCTTTTCGAAATCCAGCTTGCACTTCTGGGAGTTCTCGGTCCACATACTGCTTAAGCCTGCCTTGTAGAATTTTAAGCATAACCTTGCTAGCGTGTGAAATGAGCGCAATTGTGCGGTAGTTGGAGCATTCTTTGGCACTGCCCTTCTTTGGAATTGGGATGTAGACTGATCTTCTCCAATCCTCTGGCCATTGCTGAGTTTTCCAAACTTGCTGGCATATTGGGTGTAGCACCTTAACAGCATCATCTTTTAAAATTTTAAATAGTTCAGCTGCAATATCATCACTTCCACTGGCCTTGTTATTAGCAGTGCTTTCTAAGGCCCATTTGACTTCACTCTCCAAGATGTCTGGCTCAAGGTCAGCAACCACACTATCTGGGGTGTACGAGACCTCCATATCTTTCTGGTATAATTCCTCTGTGTATTCTTGCCACCTCTTCTTGATGTCTTCTGCTTCTGTTAGGTCCTTACCACTTTTGTCCTTGATTATGGTAATCTTTGTACGAAATGTTCCTTTCATGTCTCCAATTTTCTTGAACAGATCTCTGGTTTTCCCCATTCTATTGTTTTCCTCTATTTCTTTGCATTGCTCATTTAAGAAGACCCTCTTGTCTCTCCTTGCTGTTTTTTGGAAATCTGCATTCAGTTTCCTGTATCTTTCCCTATCTCCCTTGCATTTTGCTTGCCTCCTCTCCTCCGCTATTTGTAAGGCCTCGTTGGACAGCCATTTTGCTTTCTTGCATTTCCTTTTCCTTGGGATGGTTTTCGTTGCTGCCTCCTGTATAATGTTACGAGCCTCCATCCATAGTTCTTCAGGCACTCTGTCCACCAAATCTAAATCCTTAAACCTGTTCCTCACTTCCACTGTGTATTCATAAGGGATTTGATTCAGATTGTATCTTACTGGCCCAGTGGTTTTTCCTACTTTCTTCAGTTTAAGCTGGAATTTTGCTATAAGAAGCTGATGATCTGAGTTACAGTCAGCTCCAGGTCTTGTTTTTGCTGACTGTATAGAGCTTCTCCATCTTTGGCTGCAGAGAATATAATCAATCTGATTTCGATGCTGCCCATTTGGTGATATCCATGTGTAGAGTCGTCTCTTGTGTTGTTGGAAGAGAGTGTTTGTGATGACCAGCTTGTTCTCTTGACAGAACTCTATTAGCCTTTGCCCTGCTTCATTTTGAACTCCAAGGCCAAACTTGCCAGTTGTTCCTTTTATCTCTTGATTCCCTACTTTAGCATTCCAATCCCCTGTAATGAGAAGAACATCCTTCTTTGGTGTCATTTCTAGAAGGTGTTGTAGGTCTTCATAGAATTGGTCAATTTCACTTTCTTCAGCTCCGGTAGTTGGTGCATAAACTTGGATTACTGTGATGTTAAAAGGTCTGCCTTGGATTCGTATCGAGATCATTCTGTCATTTTTGAGATTGCATCCCATTACAGCTTTTGCCACTCTTTTGTTGACTATGAGGGCCACTCCATTTCTACTACGGGATTCTTGCCCACAGTAGTAGATATGATAGTCACCCGAACTGAATTCGCCCATTCCCTTCCATTTTAGTTCGCTGATGCCCAGGATGTCGATATTTATTCTTGTCATCTCATTTGACAAAGCTTTATAGAGCTTTAAAAAACTTTCTTGTTTTGAGTTGCTTCCCCTTAAAGTGCTTCAGTGTAGCTGGTTTGAATTATCATGCTGCCTTTAAAATATTTTTCCTGTTTTGAAATATACTGGCCTCTAAGCTGCTGTTTTACCAATGTTTGAATTATCTGGTCTATGTCTTGGTTCCCCAGAGACTGGAATTCAGAGGCATGCGTTATTACAGTTACAATGTTCTGATGACTGACACTTGCCCAAGATTTGCCCAAGATGCGCAGCATTCATTGTGCATTACTACAGTAGCCTTTATAGGTGGTGTTAAAATATTATAAGAATTGCAAGAGGAAATGGCAAAGCTGGGATTCCAAGAAGTTGTACGGGTGTGGAAAAGCTCTTCAGTCAGCTTCTGGAAGAAAACAACACACCAAAAGCCAGCTTTAAATAGAAAGTTCCACCTCACTGCCACAACATGCTTGAGAGGTTGTGTTAACAACAAAGAACTATTTGGGGATGTTCGGGGCGTGAAATGCTGTGCTTACCTCCACCCACTAGCATCCAAGTGTCCTTTTAGGCGGCAATCCTAAGTATATTTATATGGAAGACAGCTCCATTCGAATGAATGGCTTTTACTTCCTCATTCATTTGCTTTGGTTCAGGATGCCCGCCAATGATATTCAGCCTATTGACTTAGTTCTTCGGCGAGTAAATATGTAAAAGAAATGTGAGCCTAACATTGCCACCTAATTTCTCTATTTTAGTTGGGGAAAGCGAGTAAATATGTAAAAGAAGTGTGAGCCTAACATTGCCACCTAATTTCTCTATTTTAGTTGGGGAAAGTGAGGGGAGAAATTTGATTCTGTGTCAATAACAATAGGCAGGGAACTGCTGCTTTGACAGTTACCTTTAGCAGATAGGGGTGGGTCAATGTATGAAGGTTTTAAGGTTTCAATGGAGCAGCCCAGTCCTTTAAATCCATCTAAATTGAGTGAGATTTATGATGGATATGTTTTCCCACCACTGTTAGAGGCAGAATGGGAATCACAAGTGGGGTGAGTGTCATTGCCATCTGGTTCTGCTTTGGAATTCATCTAAATCTTTTGCACATTCCTAGGATAAATTTCCATGATCTTTTCAGTTATCAGGGAATATCTCCTATGTCCAGTCATTTCTCTGATGTCCAGATAAAGTCTTTCCCTACTCTCCAGCATTCTGAAGTAATGTCTACATGTTTTCATTATGCCACCAATCTAACTTCTTGCAGCACCTGGATTTTCTTGGACATCTGCAAGCCAAGCAGTGCACTAACCTCATCTGACTCTGCATAGCAGTAAGAGCTTATTAAACTTTCTGCCCAAGGTGTTATGGCTCCAGGCATTCCTGCTGGCTTGGAGATATAACGGCATACTTTCCAAAAGGAAATGGAAGGATGATGAATGTGCCAATTACAGCACTGGCCACCAAAAATGCTCTGTACAAAACTCACAATTTCCTGCTGTTGCTTTGTGTGAGCGATTTGATTTTCTGCGGTCAGATGTTCAAGGACCGAAATAAAAAATAAATGCTAAAGGAACTTATATTCTGGGGTCAAGGGGAAAGGAATCCCCTCACTTTCCCTTTCATATTTTTTATTTTTTGCAGTTTTTAAAGGTTCCTTTAGCTTTGTTATAGTAGCACTATGCAGTTTGCAAGGGACAAACTAGGTTAAGGTTGCCAGACCACCCCGTTTTCCGAGGAGAGTCCCCAGATTTACAGATCAGTCCCCATACAAAATCCATTAAAGTTGAAAAGTGTCCCCAGATTCATTGGAAAAAATCTGGCAACCTTAAGCTAGGTGAGATATCATTTACACAATTAGTCATTGTACAAATGACTTTTAAGAAGTAAATTGCAGGCACAAGGCCCCCACTCCATGTATCAGGATTCTGACATGGAAGCTAAGGTTTTTTAAAAGCCTTTGCCCTTTGTTGTGGTCACTGGCAGAGGAAGAGGAGTGCAGGGGGAGCGCCTCGCCCCCATCCGTGCGATCCCAGCAGGGTGCCATCATAGCTGCACCCCCCATCCATGCTGGGCGCCCTGCCCCTGCAGGCAGTGCGGCCCACCCCAGGACACGTGCCAGCCCCGCCCCCACCTGCTCTCCGCCTCCCGGTGCCAGAGCATGAAGCTCCACCACTGGTTGTGGTCCCAATTCCTACCATCTTTTTGGATCGATATTTAACAGGCTCCATCCAATTTACCACCACAAACAAAATGTAATTTTATTTGGCTTGATGTAGTTTAGGGGCCCCACTTTTGTTTGTGGTAGCAAATTAGGTTACATACTGTATGCTAATTTATGGGTCTGGAAGGACAGCAGGAAAGTCTAGGAATACCTATTATTCTTGATTGGGAAATATGAGTTTGATATCTGTAGGTATATGATTATATGTGGTTAGCCCAAATAGATGTCTATTTGCTGTTTAATTCTTTGTATCAGAGTAGCTTATACCCAGATCTTCCAAGTCTGAGTAGAAGAGTCTTTTACTCTGCATCTAACAGGTATGTTTATGCAGAAAGAAATCTGTCCTTGGAGGTAACTTATTCAAGAAAAATAGAAGACACTTAAACCATCTGTTACATTTTCTCTCCAAGTCCTAACAGAGACATTCAACAATATTTCCCTTCGTTGGCTGCTTCTGCTAACTAGGAAAAAAACGAGCACATGTTTTTAATTTTATCATGGAAGACTAATAGCAACAATATTTTGCTATTAGTCTGCTATGATATAAAAATCCATGTCATTTAGCAACAAATGGCCTGCCCCTGAGAGTATTGGCTGAGCAGCTATATTCTTTTCCTTATGAGTTTCTAATTAGAAATGTGTTTGAAGATTAATCCATTAAGAAATATCCAAAGGAAGTATTCTAATTCCAAATTTAACGTTTTACTTTCTTATAAGTCAGGGGAAAGCCCTAGAGCATCTAGTCAAACATTTACTGATCAAAAGAAGATGAGTGACACTGAGGTTAAAGAAGGATTAACTGCTCTCTCCAACATGGAGTGTTCGTTGTCAGTCCAGTTTTGGACAGCCACATGACCATATTGAATCTCTGCTCTCTCATGGACAAATAGCATTTTCCACTACATGATACTGGAAACTAATTAAGAATGAAGATGGTACTCTAGGCGGTTCCTCTAGTTATCCTCTGTTGAAAAGTGTGTTGTTTGCACAAAGCTGAAGACACCTATCCTGATCCAGCTAAGGACTTTCACTCAGGTATAATTTCACTGATCCTAAGGCCACAGGCATAAAGCAGGGGTAGTGTCAGGAATGAGCCAGCTCCTAGTAGAACTTTACAGCCAGCTGCAGAACAGAGAGGGTTAGATCTGACTCAGGCTGAGTCAGCGGAGACTCCACCGCCCCTTGGAATGCCGGTTGCCAAGGGAACAACTGAGAATGGGCTGGAACACAGCCAAAGCTCTCGGGAAGCTCAAACAGGTGCGTACAGACAAAGAAATAGTCTGTCAGAGCAGGAAGAGACTAGAGCTAATCCAATAAGTCCAAAGAGTCGGTGAATGGGAGGGCTGCTAGACAGGAAGCAAAACAAGAGATGCACAGGGTAGTGGTTTAATATATTCTGTAGGAACTGGAAGGAGTCTTCAGAATGATACTGTTGGCAGCTTCATTAGAGACACCCGGAGCTATCTGTTTGTTTTTTGCAATAAATCCTCCTTTTTAATTACCTACGCTTACTGTGTATCAAGCTGGGAACCTGGACTCCTGACAGGTAGTCAACTTGATGCTCTCCAACATGGTGCTGGACTATCACTGTGGAATTCCCTTTTCCCTGAGGTAAGGTAAACGTAAAGGACCCCTGGCTTGTTAGGCAACTATGGGGTGCAGTGTTCATCTCACTTTTCAGGCCGAGGGAGCTGGCATTTGTCCACAGACAGGTTTCTGGGTCATGTGGCCAGCATGTCTAAACTGCTACTAGTGCACAGAGGACCGTGATGAGTGCCAGAGCGCACAGATACGCCATTTTCCTTCCCACTGTAGCGGTACCTACTTATCTACTCGCACTGGTATGCTTTCAAACTGCTAGGTTGGCATAAGCTGGGACAGAGCAATGGGAGCTCACCCTGTCACGGGGCTTCGAACTGCCGACTTTCCGATCAGCAAGCCCAAGTCTCAGTGGTTTAGACCGCAACACCACCTGTGTCTGATGTCAATATGGTTTAGTTTACAGCCCCAGGTAAAGACCTCTCTCTTACTCCAGCTTTTACGGTAGTAGGGGTGGAAGTTAAGGTTGTGGACCCACCTGTTCTTTTATACTGAGAATGAGCAGAGTGAATGAGTTTACCTAAAGATTTTAAATATTGTTTTAATGTGCATAATATTTTATTGGTTAGTTTTATTGTGTGCATTGGCTTGTAGTATGGAATTTGCTCTGGAATCACCCTGTGGTGAAGAACAGGATATGTATTGTATAAATATATAAAACTCCCGTCATCCCTGATCATTGGCCATGCTGACTGGGGCTGACAGGACCTATCCTTCAATAACATCTGAAGGACAACATGTTGGCTCCTCCTGGACATAAAGTATCTGGTGCACATATCTAGACACCATATAACAATAGGATGGACTTTTCCATACACAATCTGGCTTATCTAGGCCAGGAGTGGAGAACCTGCAGTCCTCCAATCAGAGGTTGTTGGATCTGAATTCCCATCAAATCTGATTATAGGTCATGCTGGCTGGGGCTGTTAATTGGAATTTGTGGTAATATCATCCCTTTAAGACTAGTATGTGGGCATTGGTGATATTCATGCTACAAAGAAATAAATTAAATTGATCTTGGTAATGAAAGTGTACATGGGGAATTTCTCGTGACGCTACAGAACTTTCCATGTGGGTCAATTTGTATTTGACTGTGCCCTTTTGTGGTTAGAAATATTTATATCCTTTCAGTTGGTGGCGGGCTGCTTAGAACAAGCATTCCAAATGATCACTGGGTGGTGTAAAGACCCTTGGCAGGCAGCTGGAACCACAAAAACCAAATGAAAGGGTCGAAAGGAGACTGTGGGAACTTCATTTTATTTAGTCCTTGAGGCCACCTGGATTTGACGAGAAGGCGGATCGAAAAACAGCCAGAATTCTGCACGTCTATACAGTCTTGCATTTATCACTGTCAGAGACCATTAAAAGAGGGATAATTTTTTCCTGTTCGGGGAATAATTCCAAGTGTTCTATGCATCATTATGAAAAGGGGAGAAATGACAGTTGGGTATAGTTATCTTGGGCTTTTGTCTCAGGGTTAAGCAAGCTGTACGGATGAATGTAGGAAAGCTCCACACCTAATTATGGGATTTAGTGACTACAGAGGCCGCAAGGTCCTGGCTAGCTAACATTTCCTTATGTCCCTGTGGCTTTCAGATGAACATATATTCAATCTACCATAAGGAGAAATCCTTCCTTTCCCCCTCCCTTCCCAACCTAACCAAATTTGTGTTAGTGTTAGGTCAGTTATAGGGAGCTGACAGAAGCTGAATGTGACCCTCCAGATTGTTCTTCAGACCCTTGAGACTCTCTCTAGCCCATTCTTTATAATATATAGCTTGCTTGTTTTCCATATGTTCTTCCAGCCTTGGCATACATGATGTGATAATGAAAATGTATATTTTAACCCTTTCTTGGCAACGATTCTCTTTTCAGATTTTTCAAATGTGAATGGATGAATAAACATTTGCAATACCTTCTGCATACTTCAGTTTTTTTTCCTGTATCTTGTTGGCCCGTTTAAAAATCACAGCCTTTTAGCCCTTGCTCCAAACTTTTGAGGTGGATGGACAGGAATGTCTGTTCATGCTTCATTCTACATCATCAGCAAGAATGAGATCACATGAATTTATAGACACTTCATTTGAAAAGTTTACACTTCCCAAGATACTGCAGGAATACTCATGGGATATGCAAGTGCAAGATAGCTGTGGAGAAAACATTTTGCATCATGGCTATGGAATTCACATTTGTCCAAAATACAGAAAGTTCTTCATTACAAGATAGCAGTTCTAGAAGAAGCAGAATGAGGAACAGCGAGCATGCAGAAGGCGAGGCAGAGTGTGTGGGACTGTGATCAAGTCAGTCCTGTTTTGAAAGCCCTCCTGTTCAGACTGCTAGCAACAATCCTAAAATGCATAACTGCCATAACTGAAAGGGTTCAGTCCTCTCGGAATCAGATCAGTTACTGAGGCTGTGCAAGTCATTATAAACAGTCTGATTGTCCTTCAAATCCTCCCCACCTCTCCATGTGAGAGTTTTTGTTTTCGCCAACACCCTTCTTCCACCTGCAACCTCTTGTGTGTGGAAATATACTGTAGTGCAGAAGTAGCCAGCTGACAAAGTCTGCCAAGCAAATTTTGCTGGACTCCCAATACACTATCAGTCTGGGAGATGGTTGTGGCAAAAAGAAGAAGAAGAAAATAAGTAGGTATGATACTGGGGTGGGTGAGAGGCTTAAACCTTTCTGCCTAGCCCAGCACATGTGCGTGATGAGGATGATTTGCATTACAGTGGTGCCTCGACTTACGAATTTAATCCGTTCCGAAGGCACCTTCGTAAATCGAAAAATTCGTAAGTCGAAAAACGCCATTGGAAACGCGATTTCCCATAGGAATGCATTGAAAATGGAAAAATTCGTAAGTCGAAGCAACCCTATCTAAAAATTCGTAAGTCGAAAAATCCCTATCTAAAACCGCCATGGTTTCTTTTTCGGATGTCGAGACATTTGTAAGCGCGTGGCTATTACCCCCATTCATGTCGAAAAATTCGGTTGTCGAGTCGTTCGTAAGTCAAGGTACCACTGTATTAAATTGTACCTGCCCAAGGGACCACCCTCCTAAGCTGATTGATGAAGAGGTGTGTGCGCATTCATATGCTGTCAATAACAAATGTAGCAACTGGGCAACAAAACAAAACCTTATAACTGCATGTACTTTATGATGTGTGTAAATGGATTGTCCTATTAGCATTCTTGCTATCTCCAGTAAGTTCTTCATTAGTAGCAAAAGCTGAGCAGGATATTTAGAAGGAATTAATCAGTACAGTACTTTATTCCCAAAGAAAATGAATATATTGAGAATTTCAATTGTTATTTTTTTAAAAAATAATAATTGTACCCCTCCTCAAAGCCACTCTGTTGTTTAATTCTTTCCCCTCAAAATATTTCCAGAATGATAGCATTTAAAGAAAAGAAAAATATTATATTTAAGTAGCAGAAAAATACACTTGATGAGTCAAATATTAATTTCATCCTTCCTGGTGGTCCTAGAAAGGCAAATGTCTGTATATTTAGGTGGCAAATGGTAGTCGGTGAAACATCTGATGAAAATTTGTTAGCAAAACAGAAGTTACCGTAAATAGACATGGTTTGCAGTGAAACACGACGTTAGAACATTTTTATTGGATGAGTTCCATTGTACAATGAGATTATAATCAGAGATGGATTATTTTTTCAAAAATGATCCATTTATGACTTTACAAAGCTGTGTTTATCTCTTAATGTTTGTAAATTTAGATGACAGTGGACAAATATACAATACTTACCAGTACAGATTGGGTGGCACTAAGAGAACCTTACAGAAGTTACTGTATCATCTGACCTGACCACTACAACATAGGAAAATAGGTTGTGTTCTTTATATGTCTGTATAGGATCTCCATGAGTTTCCACTTCAGATTTTAATGCTAGAAGATGGTGTGGGAGAACTTGTGTTGTGGAAGACTCCTGTGCCATCACTGCATCTGTGTACTCTGCTGGTACAGAATTGCAGGTAGATCATAGAGTTAAACTAGGATGGGGAAAGAAAGAACTTAACATCACCTTGATGACCCTTAAATTAAGGATGGGGGAGAATTTTGATTCAGGTCATATTTAAACATAATTTGTACGTTCAGAGGCAATGAGCAAACCAAAACATAGGCAGTCACCAAACTTCACACTTCTCTAAATTTTGCAATGCCATTCTCCAGCCAAGCAATGCATACAAAAATGTATATGCTATGGTAAAGTGTGCCTAAAAAAGCATATATTGGTGAAAATATGCAAAAATGCATTTTATATAAGGCAACATGTGTATATTAAACAACATTGCATACATAAATGTGTACACTGGGAGAAATGCACATTAAAATGCTGTTGAAGACCTTTCTTCTTACAAGAAAACTGCAAAGTGAAGTGGAGATGGAATGGGGAGAACTGAATTTAAGATTGGGAAAATAAGAAACAAATATTTGTCTTCCACTCTTTCTACAGAAACAAAATGTAACCTGGTAGTTTTCTAACTGTTTTCTACAGATCCCAATTTTTTGTTACACCCTATTGGGAGTTAAGTTTGAATGATTCCGTGGAAGAAAACTATTTATTCAATTATTGGGATACATTTATGAACAATGAATATCCTATTGGCATGTGAATCTCATTACCTCACACACTGAGCATCCACACATGAATAATAATTACGAAAAAATATTTTATTCTTTTCATAGCAAAGGAATGTCATAAAGTCACACAGAAGAAGAAGAAAAGCTTGTGGGACATTCTAACTCGGTAAACAAGGCCCAGAACTTCACATACATCAGGAAAAGAAACAAAAATATAATGCAGTTTATAGAGCTTTGTGTTTCTGTGGCTGCACAATGGAGCTAGCATACAGCAAGAAAGATTCGTAGTCTGCAGATCACATAAGGGCACTTTTTCCACATTCAGACCCAAACTTTGTGGTATTTTAAATGCATGGTTGCATGTAATGTGTCTTGGTGAGGCTTCTTTGTTTTGTTAAATATGAACCATGATGGCAACCAGGATCAAAGCATGTACTAAAGGTTTACCCTTTCCCTCTGTGCCACAAAATTTGCCCTCTTTAAAACTGTGATGTGCTGTAGAAGCGAAGTTGCTATGAGCACCAATCAGGATTCAGAACAAAGGGGTTATCACCACCAGCCGCAATTCTTATCCCTGCCCCAACCCAGCTGCAATTAAAGAAACATAAACACACTCACATTACATTTCATCAGTTTTGTCAGCTAATTCATATTGCACAAACTAAAAGGCAAATATGAAGGAGTTTGCCAAGCATCTCAGATCAGGGACAGCACTTGGAGACTGGTTCCACCCCCCCCTCCTTTAGGGTCACCATGTGTTCGAATTAACAGAGAACAGTCCTTTTCTTAAAGGGCTGTCAGAGGACTGTTGTTTGTATGAATAGCTGCCAACTCCAAGTCCAGTTTAAAGATAAAGTCTGATTTAAAGTAGTGAAAACAGGAACCTTCAGTTTGTCCATCAACAGGGCAACTGGACAAAGTCTTCCCCGCTATTTTATTGCATTTCTAGTTAAATTGTAGTTATTATTCCTCAATCTGCTTCTATACATCTCCCTTGGAACATGAAATTTCAATGCAAATCTATGGCCTCTTTTCTTCTCTTTTTTGGGGGGCAGTGCATCTGTGTCCAGCCTCTTTGTCCTCCAGATGACTATCTTCACCCTCGACTGATGCATTGTGCAGCATTCTTCTAGGGCAGGAGGTTAGAAAAGAGAGGTTGGGGTTATCAGGGACACAGTGATCTTTGCCAGGTAGCTATTGCCAAATGCAACATAGGTGCTTTCATCTATTTAGTGATGGCCAGGCTTTGGGAAGCCACACTGAAGTCTTTTCATTCCATTCGACCACATGTGCGAAATGTTTGGTCATGATGCAAAAGAGAGAGCTTAAGATCTGACATCTGCACATTCCTAAAAGGTTGACCTGTTCCAACATATATTTTTCCTTGTTAACCGAATGAGGTATTTGCTATCAAGAAAGGCTTCTCAATTGTCTATTAGTCATGGCAAAGGTCATCTTTTCCTCGCCTCAGAAATAACTCAGCTTGAGACATCTTGCAGAGCCGTGTTCCTTTACTTGATAAATGTGCCTCACTCTCAGCTTGTCAGTTCCTGATGTAAAAGCCTCGGGGGGCTTTGGTGAACAATGTTACCAAAACATTATGAAACAAATTGGGTTATATTCCATTCAAATGGCTACATGAGGTTAAATACCAGTCTAAGGCAGGCAGTTTGTTAACTGTAAACTTATTTTTAGTATTCTGCTTCAGCTAGTTGCCATTTTGATTTGATACTGCTGAACCCCCTGTAAAGCAAGGGATAGCAGAGGGATTTAAGACTGGAGTAGGGAACCTTAGGCCTGGGGGCCAATTGCAGCCCACTAGGCCTCTGGATTTGGCCCTTGGCACTCTCACTAGGCTGCCGTCCTCCTCAGCCAAGTCCTCCTTTCCCCCAACCACAGCCCTGAATAGCCACACCTACTTTAGATCCCCCTTGACTTTTTATTTTGCTTGTCTAGAATGTGCCCTTGACCTCTAATAAAGCATCTTAGTTGTTCTGAGTGCAGGTCAGAGGAAGGCATATGTAAAAAATAGCCTAGAAGGTAAACCTAGCATTTTTTGTTTTGCCTGCTTTTCTCTCTGGTGCTACCAATCATGTCACTGTCCCCCAGAGCATTGCCAAGAGGGGAATGAATCCCTTGATCTGAAAAAGGTTCATCACCACTGAATTAAGTGTTAGCAACTGTGTGTGTGTGTGTGTGTGTGTGTGTGTGTGTGTGTGTGTGTGTGTTTTAAATGAGGGTTTTAAATTAAAAAAAAATGAACGGTTTGCAGATTCAAACGGTTAAACACTATTTTGCTCTATTTTCATGCAACTGGGAAAACAAGTTTCTGGAATCAATTCAGCAGGTTCTTATGCTTTTGGAGAGGGGGAGTTTGCATGTTCATTATATCTTTTTTTATCCTGATGGCAGAATCTCTAGGCCTGGTAAATAAATAAAGATGAACTTTTAAAACAAACAAACAAACAAATAGCAGCTAGTAGTACCAGATAAATAATTAAATTTAAAATAATAGTAATATACAGATGCTGCTGCATCTCTCTGCCTGGTCACTGCTGAACTGGTATTTTTCTTTCATGAAGTGAAGAACAACCTTTGCCAACTGTGCATACGTGTTAGAAGCCATGTATCGAAGGGATTCAATTAGCCATTCAATGGGCAGAAATGTGTGTGGGCAAACTGCTTATTGTGCCATTTTTAATTATAATACTCTTAATGAGGCTGGATAGTTCAACTTTTTTTAAAAAAAATAAAAAGTTAAAGCTTTAGAAAACCATGCAAAATATGTCATTAACTCCAGACTCACTGACCATGTGAACGTTCAAGCTTTACATATGCTCAGTGTTCACCAAGTAATGTTTTCATAGAACCATCCATTGGGGGAAAAAGAGGGGGGATTTTTATCTTTCTGGTGCTTCTTGTGATAGTGGTAGGCTTGACGGTCTGTATGAATATTTCACCCTGCTAGTCCATTAAAAGAAAAAAAGACAATGCCACCTTAAAACAAATTTTAAAGCAAAACAGAACAACTAATTTTAATAGAAATATGGGGCACAGCAAATAAGAGAGATATCAAAAACTCAGGGTACTCCTAAGGAAATTGTTCCATCAGTGCAAGGATGTCTGCTCTCACAACAAAATGTTCTTCCTTTCCCCACTTTCTGCACCCCTTAAATCTGTTCTGTGTTTTCTGCCAACCTTCTTGTACAGGTGTGGGGGGGGGGAGGACGAAAGGGAAAGTGAAGTCCCATTGTTCTGTTCCTTGCACTAGGGCACAGTTATTTCATTGCATATAACCCACATTATTCTGAAAGTCAATAAAACTAGTGTTGAGCACGTGTGGTGTGTGTGTGTGCGCACACACTTATCATTTCAGAAGCATGAATTTTCCTTCTCTGCGAGGAATTAGCTCCAAGTGATTTAAGCAAACATTCTTCATCTGTCTCTTCAACTCTAACCCTTGTCTCATTTCCACCGGTTTCAAAAACACAATTTTATCCCATGCCTCCATGTAAGGTGGAAACTTATTCAAATAAACAAAGACACTGGAAAACATCTTCATCCCAGCCAGAGTGGCTACATGCTGGCTTTTGAGAGCTTCCGAACGGCACAGATAAAAAGCCATGCCACATAATCAACAAATTCAGCAGGATGACAGGGATGGTTTAGCAATGGTGCAGAATTATGCCTCTGCTCTGATTAGAGTCCAAGTTTGATGTTTTGAACATCAGAGATGGACAGCAGATTTTCGAAAGAAGGAAGCCACAAAATAGCACAGGGTTTGTGGGATTTCCTTGAAACATATTACGAAATTCCATGTTAGTCATGGGATATGTAGCCTTCAGGCACTCCCACCCTCCCCCTATTACAACTGGAGAACTGAAAAATTTTCTCCACGTTATCTCTACAGTTTTGCATAAGTAAAGGTAAAGGTAAAGGGACCCCTGACCATTAGGTCCAGTCATGACCGACTCTGGGGTTGCGGCGCTCATCTCACGTTATTGGCCGAGGGAGCCGGCGTACAGCTTCCAGGTCATGTGGCCAGCATGACAAAGCCGCTTCTGGTGAACCAGAGCAGCACACGGATACGCCGTTTACCTTCCCACTGTAGCGGTCCCTATTTATCTACTTGCACTTTGAGGTGCTTTCGAACTGCTAGGTTGGCAGGAGCTGGGACCAAGCAACGGGAGCTCACCCCGTCATGGGGATTTGAGCCGCTGACCAGCAAGCCCTAGGCTCAGTGGTTTACACCACAGCGCCACCCACGAGCATAAGTACATCCTTGTACTTGATGTGCATAAGTACATCCTTGGATATATGGCAAATGATGCTACCCTGGCCGTGGCTAAGTTCCTCTTGGAAGTAATAAGAAATAGAAACCTACATGCTCTGGATAAAACAAAGTGACCACCTTGGAATCCTTTCCCAGTATTTGTTTTATTTTGCTTTTGGGGGTCTTTGGACAGAAATAAAGAATGTATATATGATTTGCATAACGTGTGTGTGTGTGTGTGTGTGTGTGTGTGTGTCTATGCACACGTGCATAAATTGATGTAATGCACATCTACCTTTATTCCCCTGGTGGGAGAGACATTTTTCGTATCTGCATACTTTTTAGCAAGTAGCATAGCCGGGGTGTGTGTGTGTGTTTAAATACTACCTTTTCTGCTCAAAAAACTGAGCAGAAAACTTTGATACAGGCACAGTGGGTGAAAATCCTTATCAGTAAGGCAGTGCATGGAGAGGGGAAGTTCGTGTGATAAGGATGGTCCCACCCATGTGTGGTTAGGAGCCTTAGGTGGAGAAATTCCATTGGCTCCAATAGGGACAGTTCCCCCCCCCTAAGTTTCTCACCCATGGGGTGTGCCATTTTGATCATGCTGTGGAGAGAAAAGATAAATACCCCCTTCTTATGTGCTGTCTTCTCAGTGAGTATTGCTGCCCCTGGCCCCCGGTAATTAGGTAAAAAAACAACTAGATATGTAGCTGCGTGCTATGTATAAAGCAAACATCTAGTTTTCATGTAGTGTTTTTGATAAACAAATACAATTAAGACAGGCAATTCATATTTAAAAAGCTGCAAGCAAATATAATTCACAAAACAATTCAGGTGGGCAGTATATTATTTAATACACTTTTACTGGGATGACGATTTATATCTCAGATTTTGCATTGATAAAGTGTGCATATTTATAACATGTGGGTTAGCCAGACTGGGATCTGTAGATAAAGAGCTGCACCAGATTTATTTACAAATAAAGTAATGTTTGACTGAGTATTGGTGGGGGGAAATGTTCATGTCCCTGTGAGTGGATGTGAAAACTTCAGAATTCCCCCTCACCCAGAAATACTCCCAGGAATACTATTATTGTGTTCTTGTTGTTCTTGTTCTTCTTGTTGTTGTTGTTTGTTGTTGTTACATTGGTATATAAAATAGTTAGCATCATTCCTATGGCACATTGTGCTCCTAAGTTTCAAAATGCCAAGAAACTAGGTTGCCAATTTACCACTTGGAATAGTAGCTTAATTTTGTTGTCAGTTAAGGGTAGGAGGAGAAAACTCTCTGCCACTTTGTAGACTAATGAGTAGCCTCACTGAAAACTGATGTGACTTTCACCTCCCACTTTCACATAAAAGTCATTATATCCTCACCACCTTCAATGGAAACAAATGGTCCCATCGTGGTGGGACAATCCCGTTCATCCCTAAAATAAAGCTGGAAATGAACACAGTGTTTCCCCTCCCACACAAATATTAAAATTAATAGCCATGCAAAAACATACCGTATATACTGTAGTTTAGATACATTCAGTTATGTGTTTTTAAATATGGTTCTCATAAAATGTTTCTTCATCTTCCTGGCACATCTGAAATTATTCTGGCACCAACAAAACATGTTGGTGCCCTAAATATAGCATCTAAAATAGACGTCTCAGAAGACTGTTTAATAAAATTTGTAGTCAGTAGGTCAGAGATCTAGTAATTATTCTCTTGTAGCCCTTAGGATAGATTTTATTTAGATGTGGGCCATGCTCCAACACTCTGGAAGGTTCCAAAGCACATACAGTTTCCTTGTGTTAGCAGAATCTTCGACATTTCCTTCATTGTCAGAAGCCTCTGTGGGCCATGAACCTTCCAATACTGAACATGAATCAGGGCTGGCCCAAGACATTTTGCCCCCCAAGGTAGAGAATAAGATGGTCTCTCTCCTCAACCTATGTCCCCAAATCATCTGGACTAGGAGTTGGCTCTTGTTCTACCAGTGTAGATGGGATCTTCAGCTGCATCTGTGGGCAGTAGGCTACATTAAGGCTGGCCGCATGACACACACAGCTCTGTCATCCAACTCTACCCATTGCACATTTCCCCTCTCATCTGTCACCTGAGGAATTTGCCTCACTCTACCTAATGGTAGGGCAAGTCCTGACATGAACTGGGAAAGTGAAATTATTCAGGAGTTTTCTCTAAGCTCTGAAGTCCCTGCATGACCACCAAAGTGTCTGGATGGGCAGCATAGCTGCCAAGTTTTCCCTTTTCTCGCGAGGAAGCCTATTCAGCATAAGGGAATTTCCCTTAAAAAAAAGGGAGAACTTGGCAGCTATGATGGGCAGAGCTGATGACATCTCTTTTTATGTCTTATTTTTGTACTCCCCCCTTTATAAACATAACAAAAGTATTATTGATACATTTCAAACACTTTTGTTGATCAAAATAAGAGGAGCAAAACACCATTTAGTGTTACGGTACAACCTTCATTAATTCCAGCGGAGTGTGTGTAGGGCTTTTTCTATATTGATGAGATGCATGAAAATTACACTCAAACTTCTCTGTTGACAGCCCCTCCCCTGAATATAGACATTCAATACACAGGGGAATGTACACATCTCTCTTCCTTTCCTACCATTGCTTCTAACAGGAGGGCAAACACAGAAATAGATGGAGGAACATAAGATTCCACCTTGATTTCCAGTCAGTTGGCTTAATTCTAGCAATACATTGGATGTGGTGGTTGAATCACCTTTACTTTTGGCCTGCTGCACATAAGAATGTTATTGAAAAGAGAATCCTTAACTGTTTGATTTTAATTTATTATGCTAGTCAATGAGCTGTAGATTTCATTGCACTCGGTTCTTGTAAAATTGAGGGGAATTTATTTCCCTATACCACATTTTAAACGATCTCATTCCACACAGCAAAATGACCGACAGATCCCTATTTAACCTCCCCCCCCTGTCTGCCTCGTCCTCTTTCAATTTTCCATTAAAGAACTAAGCCAGGAGTCCAGAAGTTTTCATGCAGGCATGTCCTAAATGTGAGTCATCAAGGAATGCAAAAATAACAAGCTCAGCAAAATAGCACGAACTGGCAAAATTTAAGTTTTTATTGGTAGTGGAAACCCACACCCAAAATGGCTGGGAACAAATTAAAAACACCCTTGATTTTTGTTCTATATTAAATGGGGGGAAAGCAATCCCATTGTTAAATTGACTTTTGTCTAAGAATGGAAGTAGACAAACATTAAAAACTCAGCCCTCCACAGCCCACACAAAAATTATTGATAGCAATGCAATAAATTTCTAATGGGGGCATGAGGTGGCCACAAAATTCAAAACAGGCATAATGGATCTAATTATACCAAGGCAGGAAAACCAAGGCTATCCAAGGATATCAAATACATTTCACAAAGGGACATTCTTGTGCTTGAGTACTTGGGTGGCCCAGGATGGATGGCATGGGCATTAAGTAGAGTGAGGCAGAGAGGCTAGGCAGAGAATGAGGTGGTGCTCTCTCTCTCTCTCTCTCTCTCTCTCTCTCTCTCTCTCTCTCTCTCTCTCTCTCTCTCTCTCTCTCTCTCTCGTGTTGGATGACAGAGATGTGTGGGTCACAGGGCCTGCTCTGTGCCTGTTAAACTAGAATGCTACCTTCAGGTGCAGTGGAGATTGTTGTCCTATCAGCAGTGTTGTTGTTTTTCGAAGTATTTTTATTAAAGATTTCTTGATTTACAAAGGTTTGTGCAGCAGTGTTGAGTTATGTTTCAACCACCAGCCTAGCTGGCTTTGTATATGTAATGCGCAGGTAGTACATTATTGGAGGCAGAGCATAGCCAGTATGGCTAGTGGCCTTAGATAGCCTTATCCTTTAAGCCATCCAAATTGGTAACCATCACCAAAAGATGCCGCTAATTGCAAGTTGATCTGCATATAACAAGTGCCCCCAGCTGGTTGTTTCAAGCAGTGGGCTGGGGTCACACATCAAAGCGAACTCCTCGTATATGTCCTACTGTTAGGTGTGGACGAAACCAGCCCAGGATTATCCTGCACAACCTGATGCAGACAGAAAAATAACAACAGGGGGAAAAAACAGATACCCAAGAAACTCATATTTTCATTGCACGCTGCCTTTCATAATAAGATCTCAGCTACTCCAGCAATAAACACTACTGTTGTTCCCACTCTTGGCTGACCCATAAATGCAAGAGGAGAATTTGTGGAAAGTCATATTATATTCAAGTTCATTTGAGTTTAACTGCAAGACACTGAAAGGAATTAAAACAGTCTTGAATCCAAATGAATGAAGTAAAAGGGAAAGGAAATCATTCTAACTGCTTGTTACCCTCTAGCCTTTGAATAGGTCATATCTCTAACAGCTTACAGAACCTGTTACTATTCATAAGGGATGGATGCACCCATCAATTTTGGTTTCTCTCTGTTTCTCATTCTTCCAGTCTTAAATTCAGCCACATTCTGGCATCAGCTTGTAATTTTCTTTTTAGAAATGTCCTCATGGAAATTCATCAGCATTCTAGGGTATATTTCCCCCAATATACACATTTTTAAATGCAGTATTGCCTAATATACTGCATTTCTGCATGTTATTTCCACTGACAAAAGCATTTTTTTCTGCCTACTTCCACAAATATATGCATTTTGGGGATGCATAGTTGTTTTTTAAATGAAGAACTGTTTTGCAAAATTCAGGGATGTGCAAATTTCAAAGGATTTCTATTCCCACATTGTTTTAGTGTTTGAATTAGGTATGTTTGCATCAAACAAACAATTAAGCCCATCTGAATTTCTTTCTCATCCCTACTATTCACATAGCACTTATATTCTATACTTGCCATAGGCAATGACATCTTTAAAAAGGAGCCACTTAACTCCTGATGGTCATCAGAGCAATTTCAATGGCATATTGCTCTTTTCTTTTTGCATACTACAGTACTGACATTGTAGTGATGCACTGAGGTCAAATTAGCATAACAATACATTCCCTTTCAGCAATGGAGGCTGCTGAGCACATTGCAGATACAGCTACTTTAGCTCATGGATGACTTTTGGTTTGCTGACGTCACTGGATGCTTCTAGCTGGACAAGAGGCCCTATTGCTAGGAGCGACGGGGCTAAAGTTTATTTATGCATGCTGAAAAGGTGTATCATCAGACGTTGCTATTGATTTAAGCCCTCCAGAGTTGCCCTTATGCACATGAACTTGCTGAAAAGCAAACTCTCTTGTCAGGTGCAGGAAGAGTTTTATTTATTTTTGGATGGTAATGCTTTTTCAAAGTGATCTTACTGAGGTGAGGACACTAATAAGACTAGACAAATTTTTACAGCTTAGCAAATATCATCTTCCAGTTTTAGAACTCCATCACTACAATACCTAGCATGCTGTGCACAGTTAAGGCAAAGGCTGAAATTATGGGGGAGTTCTGTGGACCCGTGGACAGAAATAATGAGATTTGACTGCCACTAGGCCATACCTGGCGTGCTCTGGTCCATGGGGTCATGAAGAGTCGGGCACGACTAAACGACTAAACAACAACAACAAGAGCATACTTGTTGGGTGGGTGGGATTGTATCAGCATCAACAAAAGAAGAGATTACAGCGCATGTGCCAGCAGAAGGATTAATTTTCCAGAAGCAGAACTTCAATTTGAGTTCCTTTACTGCCCACATAGCCAATGTGGTGCCATTCAGATGTTCTGGGCTACAGTTCCTATCATTCTGTACCATTGGCAATGCTGGCTGGGGCAAATGGGACATCCAAAACATCCATAGCTGCCAAGTTATCCCTTTTTTTAAGGGAAATTCCATTATGCTGAATAGGCTTCCTCGCGAGAAAAAGGAAAACTTGGCAGCTATGAAAACATCTGGAAGGCACCATGTTGGCAACATCTGCTTTAATGCAGGTACCTTGAAAATATTGTTGAAGAGAACTTTGGTACATTGATTTGAATAGACCAGCAATTTTAATTTTAATTTGTACAGTATTAGACTTTGATGCTATTGTGCTAAAGTAAATTGTGATTGCCTCCCTTTGCCATCAGTGTTAAACTCTACCTTTCATAGCACATGTAAACAAACTTTTCTGAGTGACGGTCTTTACCATACCCATAGTGTCTATTCTGTAAATTGTAGGCATGGTCAAGGAATTGCTGGCGGAAACATGGAAGGATAAAGTCATCAGAAGCTAGCAATCATGAAGTTTCCTGAAACTGTTTCATCTAGTACTCATTTCAGAAACAGAAATTACTTTTATTAACATATTACTTATTGGAACCTCATCTAATTTAAGGGCTAGGCATAAATGAGCAGCACTCAATGACCTAAATATTTCACATATTTGAGTAAAACAGGGTTATTGCTAGAAGGCAGTGTTTAAAGAAATTATCTGCATACACCAAAAATTCCCAGAAAGCCGAGAACAGCTAAGCCACATATTTTTTTACTACAAAAGTATATATATATATAGAAAAGACAGGCACCAAGTCACTCATTTGGAAGTGCACAATACAATAATATTCTGAGTTCAACTCCTTCTATTTGTGCAATAGGACTTCCTCACCACTCCTGTAACATCCCCAAATCATTTCCATAGGGTTAGGGGAACCCACAGAATAGATCTACTGTGTGCACAAGGAGAGGAGAGGGGAAAAACCTTCCATTGCACAAGGAGAAATTATTGTGCTGACAGAACATTTGCCTCAGTTCTACACTGAATTCCACCCAACATATTTTTTTTCTTTTTAAAAAAAGTGTTTTCAAATTAGAGGTGTGATGTGAAAATATGAAAAGTCAAGAACGAGAACAAATGGGAAATTCTGTTTATCTCTAATTTGGATGAAGGCATGATTGTAAGATTCTGTGACCTTTGATTAAATTTGGATCAAAACCAGGATACACATGAGAATGCATACATGAGAAAATGGGTACAATATCTGGATCAAATAATTACCAGGAAACAATGGAACTGGATTTGGGACAACATTCCTTTCCGTTAGGTACAACGAGACAGCTGCCTCAGGCAGATGCAAAAGGGCAGCAAATTGTTGTTTGTTTTTAATTGCATTTTTTGCTCCCAAGAAAAGGTACTTGTAGAGTTTTCTGTTCCAGGTGCCAGAGTAACTTGGTCAGACTAGAGTTACTATACCTTGAGCCAGCCCTTAGAAGAAGTGCTGCCTGATCACTTTGAATGGAAGAAGGAAGAGGAACAATGGACCCAGAAGAGCTAATAAAGAGGAAACAGAGAAGGTGCCAGCAATCTTTGGCAATGGAATCAGCAACCATATTTTATGAGATAGACTGTGACTGCAATGCTTCTTTTACTTTCTAATAATTTGGTCAAATAACAACTGGCCAATAGGCTGGGAATCATTTACAGTATAGAGATACATATAGACCAGGCTTCCTCAACCTCGGCCCTCCAGATGTTTTGGGACTACAATTCCCATCAGCCGTAGCTAGCAGGACCAGTGGTCAGGGATGATGGGAATTGTAGTACCAAACATATAGACTGAGCAGCCCTGAATGATGGTAAAGGTAAGGTAAGGGTAAAATATGTGTTTTTGAGAGTGGAGAGATGTAATTAATTAGAGGTAATTAATAAGAGGTCATTTGTCCAACTTCTGCTAAGATTTGAGAATTTCACTTTATTTTTAAATTTAGTAATCTTTATAGCTATTTTTGGAACTTAGCATGTTTTTAAAAAGGGTTGCATGGTAAGTCCCACTGAGTCAGATAGTTACTTCCTAGAAAGTCTGTTTGCGATTTTAATTGTAGTGTACTTCACATTCTCTTCTCTTCCTCCATGGATGTTCAGTTTCCTTTCATAGTTAATAAAATGTGCTACTTTAGAAAAAATACATAATAAAATCATCTCAGTCAGCCTTTTCAGTCTGCTGAACAAACATAAAAAGGACTTTGTTACATTGAGCATCTTGGTAACAGCGGTCTAGTTAGCTTGGAGATCTTTTTACACATTATGGACAAAGATGACCATTGTAAATTGTCCATGTTTTTAAAGGCTGCCATTTGAGATAGGAGAGCTATAATTGAGCAAATATGGAACTGAAATTTCTAAAAACTACTGATAAGGAAAGGATGACAAAGGCTTATTTTGTTAAGATGACCTTGCAATTTCTTTTTAATTGGCACACAGGATATTTTAGTATGCCCCAGTATCTTCTTCAGTCCTGTGACCTTCCTCTCCATTCTCACTCTGTGTCTGAGATTTTCCCTCTGACCTTTAACCATTTAATTCTTAAAAGCAGATCAAGGATGTCATTAATACACAGGGAAGAAAATTCTATAAACCTTTTGCTCTCAGAATTTACCCTTTCTCACAACCTTTGAGGAAAAGAAGCTTATGGGTTCTCTGTGTAGATATATCTGCAATGTATAATCTGCTATAGAAACCTAATCAATATTTCTGAAAAATACTTCTGAAGAAGTGTGCATGCACACGAAAGCTCATACCAAAATATAAACTTAGTTGGTCTTTAAGGTGCTACTGAAGGAATTTTTTTATTCTGAAAAATAACTTACACAGTCTAAATGGCCAGTTGATGATCAGCTTAGTGCCCCAATCTATTTAGATCTGTGAAGACAACTTAAAAGCAAACTTGGAAATGTAGCATTCCTTTAAATACAGGGCTATTTGTTCCTATCTGCAACAAATATAAGAACTTGGTCTGACATTAGTTAGCTCACTTAAAGGGGGGGGTTGCTCCCTAACATCCTAACATGTGATAAGGGCTCAGACATGTGGTGGTGATCATGGAAGGGAGAATTATCATCTATTTATCTGTATTTTCTCTTTGTACATCCCCCCCCACACACACAGGTGGCATAGTCAGAGAGATGCTTTGGTTATGGTCACATTTTATGACGTTTGCTATTGGCACAATTTCAGGGGCAGCCACTAACAATGAAACTTTGAAATTTTGCTATTGTCCATTGAGAACAAATGCACACTAGGCACCAATGCTGCAGTGACAACAACACTACTTCACTAACAAATAACTTTCTCTCTTGAGGTCACTACGATGTGCCACATCAAAATAATTGTGTAACACATTGGTGTGGGACTTAATCCATTGGTACAGTCAAATACAACATTCCTTAATTCCTTAGAGTGGAATTAAGGTAGGGGGCACAGGTAGGGGGACATCCGATCAGTGTAACTTCCTGTTCCACTGGTCTGGAGCTTCCTCCCCCTGCATGTGACCTGGGAGATTGGTGTGGCTCTGTCTGACTCCACAAAAGAGCTGAGTCATGCAGCCATTTTCTCAGTAGTCTTGAAGTTGTCTTGTTCCAGTGTTGTCTTGTTCTATCTTTGCTTCCATGCTGCTCTCCTGCAGCCATTTTGTTATCTTAATGTAATTTTGCTGTCTGCTGGCTCTGCTCAGCCAGGAGCACATGAGATGAACTCACAGTTTATTGTGTAACTACCAAGTAAAGCCTGCCTTTCAGGGATCATATCATGAACTGAAATGTGAGCAAACTTTTTGTTACTTTACTCAGAAAGACTCCTGTGCATGGGCATACCCAGCGAGGAGCAGGGGGGCAGCTGCCCCCCCAGAAGCCCAATTTTTTAAAAAATGGTTATAAAGTAATGAAACGAAACAAAATTAGGTAGGGCAATGGCGAATAATCAGTTGTTTACCACACTGAAATGGTGTAAAAACCGAGAAGTATCTAGAGCCACCTAGTGACTGGTAGAGGAATCTATGTCACCCAGCCATTGGGATTCAAGGGAGGGAGCGGGCTCTAGCAGGCTCTAGCAGAGAGAAGAGGGAATCTTCTAGAGGGGTCTAGTGAGTTCCGCATCACTAAACTGAGCCGCCCACCGCTAAACTGAGCCGCCCGCTATTAGTTTACCTTCTTATTTACATTTAGAAGACATTGAGGCTGCCTAAATGGATATAAGAAACTGGTTCCAAAAAGGTAAGTTAAGTAATTTCTGTAGAAAATTAAAATTTAAAGGGTAAAGACCTGGCTCAGAAGTACAATGGGAGAGGACAGACTGACTGGGTTGTGTTTGATGAGCGTCCATCAGAAATTCTTCAAGGAAAATCAGGACTGGATTGAAACGAAAGTTTTGAAAAAGTTTTCTTCAAACCCAAGAAAAATGATATTAGTATAAGACATGTAACTAGAATAAAAAATTGAAAAAAATCAAGCAAATAATTGTAATAACTACCGTAATAAAGCACTGCTATAATTATATATAATTTTATTTTGATCCTGGGTACGCCCCTGCTCCTATGTCTTTATTCTTTTAAGAGGGATTAAGGAGATCACCAGGAAATAATCTTAACTAAGAGATTCAAACGAATCTGCAAACTAGCTTCCAGCTATATTGTGGGGAATTTACTCTGCTACATCACTCACTAAGATGAGTCAAGGAAGGATAATACTTATTCAATATATCCTTTCCTACTATCCTTAACATTCCCACAACTGGAACTTCCCATTGACTCATGTTTGGTGTTGTTTGGGATCTATCTGAAGTGCAGAGGATGATTCCAACCTGCCCCAAGTTCCCTTGAAAGCTGCTTAGTCAGATAACTAAGATGACTGCGCTTTCCCTTCCTGAAAGAGAGCACAACCTTATCGCTTGAGAACTGAGGAGAGAGATTGGTAGTTAAACCATTCCGGAAACCGTAGCTCTGTGAGGGTGTCAGGATAGGAGTCAATACTACCCAAACCACCAAACCTTGGGTGGATTATTGTCCCACTTAGGTCAAGGTGTTAGATGCCAGATTTAGATCCAAGTAGGTTCCAATGTAAGGGACCCAGGTGGCGCTGTGGGTTAAACCACAGAGTCTAGGGCTTGCTGATCAGAAGGTCGGCGGTTCGAATCCCTGCAATGGGGTGAGCTCCCATTGCTTGGTCCCAGCTTCTGCCCACCTAGCAGTTCAAAAACACATCAAAGTGCAAGTAGATAAATAGGGACCGCTCCGGCGGGAAGGTAAACGGCGTTTCCGTGCGCTGCTCTGGTTTGCCAGAAGCAGCTTTGTCATGCTGGCCACATGACCTGGAAGCTGTCTGCAGACAAACGCTGGCTCTCTCGGCCTATAGAGCGAGATGAGCGCCACAACCCCAGAGTCGGACACGACTGGACCTGATGGTCAGGGGCCCCTTTACCTTTAGGTTCCAATGTAGACTTTATTACAGAAGTCCAGTTTACAGCCACAAAAATCATTTTATTCAAAAGTGTAAAAACATACATAGAAAAAGGGCAGACCCTTTTGTGGCCCTTCCACCAGGAGAAGGCAGGCACAAAAACAAAGGAAAAGAAACAAAACAAGCCTAAAACGCCTGACTCTCTTGTCTTACTCAGTCAAGCTCATATACCCCTGTTCAAGCAACAGCAGTGAGGGATATGGCTTGCAGATCAGGCAATTAGACAGAGTCATCAAGCACTGGTTAGCAGATGATTTTATACCCGTCAAAGGAGCCACTCCCTCCTCAGCTGACTGTTAATTATAAGATGCTTTAGTCATATTATAAGGTATTGTATAAAAGTGTAAATGAACTTCTTCCACTGCTTTTCTTACCATCAATATTTAGAATGTGGTTGCAGGCAGTCCTGGTCTCTTGAGTTTACATTTCCTTTAGAATTGTTCTAAAGGTTTCTTCTGACAAAGCCTTTTCATGAGGTTTACTCTGCCTTGTTTTGTTTTCCAAAATAATATTTTACAGCTGCCTACATGTTATGATCTGGCATGCCATGGCTGTCTTATGGGGAAAGTTTAAATTGTTAGCAGCTTATGAGAACAAGGAAACCAAAAGAACGGCCCTCAGTATGGCAACAAACTACAGTGATTATGATTTTTAGTACTGATTGTGAGCCAGAAAACCTGGCCACTTACACATTGCTCCCCAAAGAGGAACTGGAAACAAAAGGATGTGTTTGAAGACAAATGCATTTGTTAATTTATATGTCTAGATGCGAATTGATATTGAATGACTATGATTTCAATAGAAAACAATACATCTCACCATAGTGTGGAAGACTATGATCAGGTGACTTGTGTGCCTGCTGGTCTGATGTTCAGGTGCTAACATACATATCTTTATTGTCGTCCATAGACCCACAAAACAGTTTCAAAACAAGATACAGTTAAGACAACCAAGCAACAGGCAAAAGAGACCAGGGTAGTCATTTTTTTATGTCTAGAGCATGATGGTCTTTGTTTCTTGCAACTTCCCCATGGTCAGTGTAATATAATTTGACCTATCCTTCAGAAGGTATTTAATATGGGAGGCTTCAGACTTTCATGGCCAATTTGCTAGTAAGGGTTTGATCAGTTGATCTCTTGCTTGCTCATACTGCCCACAGTGCAGTAGGATATGGTTCATGCAATTGACGTCCTGAGAACATGAACAAAGCCTATTCTGATAGGGGATGCCTCTCAGTCTACCATTTAGAATTTCTGATGAAAATACATTTAATCTAGCTTTGGTAAATAAACGCCGATAAGTGGGTATGGACAAATTCCTAAGATATGAGGCTAACTGAAAGTCGTGCCCGTATTGGATTCCAACTGCAATCAGACCACATATTACATTGGATCTGGATCTCAGGTCACTATGTGAGATGTCCCAAAGCCTTTGTCTCAGGGATACAAGAGCGGTATAATAGCCCAGTTGATACAGAAGGGGTGATGACAGTCCAATCGATGTGGCTTTTCTGGCCATAGTTTTCAGCCATGGACTGATAAACTCCTCGTTGGTTAGATGTACAAGTAATCCCTTCACCAGGCCAAAGACTGAGATCTTAAGCCAGTATTTCAAGGCAGCCACCCAAGCTTTGGTGGAAAGTGGGCATTCATCATGTGCTAAGTGTTCTTGAACAGCTTCATGTTTTCCCTGCTGGTGACTCCTTATCTTGAAAGCAGACTTGGGCTAGACAGTCATTTAAATAGAGGACTTATCTAAATAGAAAGCTATACTTTGAGAGCCCTTCAAAATGAGGGCTATCCTCTATAAAACAGGACACTATAATCTCTCTTTCTCTCTGCAAGGTGTCATCACATGCTGCAATTTGTGAGACCACCAATAGGTAGCCACACAAACTACTGTGTGATGAATGGTTGGCTGGCCCAGGTGAGCTGTTAAATCTCTGGGAAGCACCTGCCCCTGCCTTTAAAAGGGTGAGACTTGGGGGCAAGAGGGGGAGGGGATGGGGAGGGTGGGGTGAGCTGTAAAGGAAGGGATGTTTGAACACCTGTGGGGAAATGGCAAAGGGGTAGGCAAGGTGCCTAAAACTGGTTGGCAATACTGAAGCAACAGCAGAAGCCTTGCTACTTCATAATATAGAGATCCTTTTATATTATAATGTTTGTACAGTTGTCTATTTCAAATTAAGAATGTGTTGTTTGGAAAGTCAAACTATTATCCACAGCAACGAAAGAAAGCTCAAGTTGTTATGATTAATTTCATGGCAGAGATACTCTGTTTTTTAAAAGGGGGGGAAGTTGTGGATAAAAATGCAATGGATATAGTAAATGGGACTTTTTCAATGGAATGAGGAGTCAGTGACCCACTGGAAGCTGTTGCTCTGCAATTCACATCATCCTTGACTATTGGCTATGGAGGGTTACCACCTTCTATCCCTTACATCAGGCATAGGCAAACTCTGGCCCTCCAGATGTTTGGGACTACAATTCCCATCATCCCTAGCTAACAGGACCAGTGGTCAGGGATGATGGGAATTATAGTCCCAAACATCTGAAGGGCCAGAGTTTGCCTATGCCTGCCTTACATACTGATGCCAGAAAGAACTTTCCCAATGTAATACAGTGGAACCTCGGTTTATGAACACCTCGGTTTATGAATTTTCGGTTTACGAACACCGCGGACCCATCTGGAACGGATTAGTTCACTTTCCATTACTTTCAATGGGAAAGTTCACTTCAGTTTATGAATGCTTCAGTTTATGAACAGACTTCCGGAACCAATTACACCCATGCTTCGGGTTAAGTATACTTCAGGTTGAGTACTCCGCGGACCCGTCTGGAACAGATTAATCCACTTTCCATTACTTTCAATGGGAAAGTTCACTTCAGTTTATGAACACTTCAGTTTATGAACAGACTTCCGGAACCAATTGTGTTCATAAACTGAGGTACCACTGTACTATGGTAAGATATGGCAGTGCAACATTGCCAGTTTCCTTGGACTCCTTGTGCCCTGATGTCTCAAAATACTAGAAGGATTATGTATTTACATATAGGAGATGAAGTTCAGCTGTTAAAAATAACAGTGATACCAGCGTGTGTTCACAAATATTTCCTGTGAGGAAGCAGAACTGCTGGAACATAGTATTAAAATGCTTAATAATAATAGAGTGAGAAGCCACTGTGCAGTAGAGCTGGCTCCGAAAGGTAGTTTAAAATGCCAGTTTTCCAGACCGAATCTTGGCATCCTAAACAGAACTTAGGCCAATTAGCAGCATAATTCAGGTTGCACTACTTGATATACTGCAGAAATCTCATGCTGTGATATCATTTTATCTTTATAACTTTGCCAGCACTTAAAAGAAATATCTTCAAGGAAATTATGATAAGCTATTTTTGAAATATGGTAGGAAAATTAACAGGTGTTGCAAGCCTGGAAAAGTTAAGTAGAGGTTTAAATATAGTGGAGTAAAATTTAAGACTGGGAAATATCACTATGAACATCTATTTACATTCCTGCATGGTTGAAACTATAGAAATTGGCTCTCAAAGACTGCTTTAAGAATTACAGTTTACATAAATCTACACCACCACCTATACTCTCTAAGGTTCTCTAGAACTCCCCATATCTTAGTAGTAACACAGAAATTCTGCTATAACTTCTGCTTGGTCAAATCCCACATATCTGTTGGTGAATTCTGATTGACAGCATTTCTTCAACTTTAAAAAAAAATTCAAATGTGTGGTCAAATTTCAGCTTCAAAATCTAATTTCTTAAATTGTTGCATTTTCAGATTTCGAAATGAGAGCTTCAATTGAACATCCACCAGGTTCCAATCTGCGGTAAAAATATTTTGGCTCTGCCCAAGGCATAATCCAAACTATACATTTAAAGCAGCACCATAGCACTTGAAACCAGCATGGTTCCTCTAAAGCATCTTGGGAACTGTAGTTCTGAGTGTTGTTAGGAGACTACAGTTTTCAGAGTGGTGTAACAGTCAATCCATCTTCCCAGGGAGTTCTGGTAATTGTAGCTCTCTGAGAGGAATAGGGAATACCTAAAAACTCAATGCTTTTAACTCACTACAATTCCCAGGATTTTGGGGAGGAAGCCACGATTGGTTAAAGTGCTATGGTACTGCTTTAAATATATAGTGTATGGATGTTGACATTTTAGTCCAGCCAGGTCTAGCATTTTTGTTGCCTAGAATCCAACCCCTATCCTCTTGGGATCTTTTGTCACACTATGGAGCCTTACAGATCCCATTGTAAAGCTTCCCAGGCAAGGAAATGCAAATGAATCAGTACTGCCATGTGAAAAGTTTCCTTCAGTTGTTCTCATGACCACTTCCAGATCCCATGCTATCAATGCCTTAAAATAGCCTAACTACATCACTGAATCTGGCATGGTTACTTTAGCTCCTGAGATAAATATACTTAGATTAATTGATTATGATTCAGTCTGATTTTCATAGACAGATGTCAAACATCATGAACATTGCAAGAAGATTATTTGTCTTAGTGGTGTGAAACTGAGTCCAATTAAATATGGTTATTAGGGATCTTCACATTTTAAGCTGAACACAGGCACATATCTTGTACACATATGAATATTGTTACATTCCAAACTGCCCACATTCTTCAAATAATTCAGCTACAAAGCAATAGAGGTATTACCTTCAATGAGTGTACAATATACCAAGGTGCTAACTTGTTACAGATATGTACACACATTGAATGCAACATGTTAACACCTCTGTTGTTTTGTAGCTATGTAATTATTTGAGGAATGTGGAATGTCACAAAATTCATATGTTTCTTCCATGAGTGATATAAATATTTTTATTGCAACAATGTAAAAGAATTGAGTTGAAAAGAGCAAAAAGCTTGCAATTCCAGACCAAAAGTGATAATATAAAGCTGCCACATTTCAACAACAGGAAATGAACAGTATTAGCAGGAAAAATATGTGGTTAGAAGAAGGAGAAGGAATGAAGTCTAATGTCACACATTTACCCCAACAGCTGTCCCATTTCTTGCAACATTTGCCCAAGGTGCTTTGCTATGTAGGTTGTCACTGGATATGTAGAATGCCTAGGAAACTATTTATTACAAGACATCCGATACCCAGGAAACCATTTATTATAAATGGATTTTTTTATCTTTAAATTGGTGGTGTGAACTTCTTTAGAATAAATGTGTATATGCTTCATTAAGAACAGCTGCAGGGAAGCAGATTAAAAGGCAGGAATGATTTACATTGTTCTGAATTAAACACCAGATAGAGCAAGGTATATGAAAAAACGGGGGGGGGGGGTACTATCTACTTAGAACTCATAGACATTACTCGATACCACTCTAATCAGTTGATGACTTGCAGCTGAATGTGTGAACTGCTATATATGATGTGATATTTGATACATGACGGTCTTCATTGGGGAGAAGTCCCATGAGACTCAAGCCTAGTCCCATAACATATATATGGTGAAGGATGTCCCTTTTGCTTGTTATAAAGGAGGACCAAACCTCTGTGAATATTTGAGGTGCCTGATGATAATGGTGAACCCAAGACTTCATAGTAATGAAATCCAATGCATAGCTGGATTCACCCTGATTGGACTACAAAGCTATCTTCAGAGGCCGAAAGAAGAATACCATGATTTGCTAGTCTCATTTGGAAATACATATCGTTGTGTTATGGAATTCACTAATCTTCTGTTAGCTACCACAGTGGGTAGCACATTCCCTGACCTTCTTCCAACACATATATGATGCCCATAAATGCTGGTCCAAGGCATTTTGCTGCCTGAGGCAAAGGGCAAAACAGTATCCTAAACCCCCCCTTCCACATACAGAAGTTGACAGGACTGGCAGTTGAACCTTACTTTAACATTGGTAACAGGACAGCATCTTCCACCACACCTGAATCTACTTTGGAAGTGAAAAGCCCACAGGTCTTGCAACAGAACAGTTCCAGGGGTGTGAGTTTTTGAAGTCAGCCAGAAAGGACAAGGCTGCAGGTAAAATGCTGGCCCTCAGACACCCCTCTTCTCTCCTCTGCTACACATGAACACTTTGTTAAGAATAAGAATGATTGGGAGTGGCTATCATCATTGTCAGAAGTAGTAGTTACCAGTTATGGCATTGCTATACAGTGGTACCTCGGGTTACAGACGCTTCAGGTTACAGACTCTACTAACCCAGAAATAGTACCTCAGGTTAAGAACTTTGCTTCAGGATGTGAACAGAAATCGTGTGGCGGTGGCGTGACAGCAGTGGGAGGTCCCATTAGCTAAAGTGGTACCTCAGGTTAAGAACAGTTTCAGGTTAAGAACGGACCTCCGGAACAAATTAAGTTCTTAACCCGAGGTACCACTGTATGTGTATGGGGTTGGGGAGCAACTGTTGCCTGTAGTCACCAGTGGGGCCTACTAGAGGGAGCAGTGGCAGTTGCCATCTTTTGGTGGCGGCAGCCATTTCTCCTCACAACACCCCACAGCAGAACTGTGTTTGTGGCATTTTGAGGCCTAGATAATGACAATGTATGGCAGGCATCCCTAAACTCGGCCCTCCAGATGTTTTGGGACTGCCATTCCCATCATCCCTGACCACTGGTCGTGTTAGCTAGGGATGATGGGAGTTTATGCCCAAAACATCTGGAGGGCTGAGTTTTGGGTGTCTTGATATATGGGCTGGGCTGCTAAATAAAGAGTGCTGCTGCTGCTGCTACCATAGATGCAGAAGGAGGAGACCCTATGACTACTGCAGCTTAGTAATCACTGTAAATTACTCCAATTCACTGAAAGCTTAGAAAAATACCAAGTTCACCACCCATGAGTAGGGCTGCAAGCCTAGTGGATCATTGGGTCTTGGTCCTATTTCTGCATAAGCATAAACTTGCTTAGGTTTGCACTGCTATTGAGCAATATGTTTTACCATAATGGTCTCGTTCACAAATTAGTTTATTTATTTAGGTATCTATACCCTGACCTTCCACATGTAGCAAAGGAAGTATGCAAAGCTGTTTACATCTACCACCAGCTACACAATAACAAAAAACACAATTATCTTAGTAAGAAACTACTGTAAATACAAATTCCTAAAAGTTAGAAAGCAGTAAGAAAAATAAAAGGATGGGAACAGTCAGAACTAAAAAAGAAAGAAAGAATCAGATAAACCAAAAGCTTGTTGGAAAAGAATATTCTTAAAATACTAGCACTGCACTGCTTAAGTGGGAGGCAATGAAGTTTCCCAAAGCTACATCCTAGGTGCCACAACAGTAAAAGTCACCCCCATGTTCCCACCAGCAAAGCATAGGATGGTAAATGGACATACATTGTGTGAAACAGATCACTATTATTCCCATTTCACAGGTGGGAACTGTACTTGCCTGGGCATGAACATTTAATATTTGTTAGCTTTAAGTATTTATTTCTTTAAATGACCACATTTCTTTCCCTTTTTTGTAATGATCCTAATCAGAGTCATGCAGAGTATTTGTTGTACTTCGTTTCAACCAGAAATATTTATATCATTATTATGACATTGGAATATGATTAATAAAAGTGGCCCAGAGCCTAGTGTATTCTAGCATGGGGAGAGTTCTGGCTTTAAATGAGCTTCACTCCCATATCTCATAGCTTGCTTTCAAACAAACAAAGCACAAGTTGACCTTAGAGAATCAACTTTTGCTGTCCATCTTCAGATGACAAACCAGCAGCTGTGTTGCATCTTCTCTTCAGAGATCAGGACAGGAAATAAATGATTTCATAAAAATTTGTAAAATTCCTTCCCGTGCAGCACCACATCAAAAATATAAATCCTATCAACAGAAAAACAAACAAATGGACCAGGGAAAATGGCTGCAGAATCCCCTAAAAGGCTGCCACTTTGAACACTTTGTCCCATAATAGGGATATATGGAGATCAACAACAGCCAAGGGAAACAGAAATGATGGATGAGTTCTAGAAGAATTTGCTTTCGTATCACTGAGCAAATCTGGGAGCAAATTCTTCCGTGCCTGGGGCTCATTTCCAGAGTCACCAGTTGTTAAGTGAGAGACTAGTTGCACACAACTAGACCTGGAAGGTCTACTCTTGCTTTATCACAGAGAAAAAATACATTAATTTAAAATCTTGCATTGCTCTTGGCCTGATGGGTTTTCTACATGCCAAAATATTTTTGCTTCTGTTGAAAGAGTGGTGTGTAGGAAAATAGTATCTAAAGGTTTCCATAATCCAAAGACAGTAATTTATATCTATATTTTAAAGTGGTCATTGTTGTTTTGGAGAAAATGAATACCTGTGAAGCTGCTAAAGGGAAAGTACTTAGTGTCTGGATTGAACCCTTCCAATGCTCCCAGCTTCCCCCCCCCCACCCTCCCTTCCTTTTCAAACAGAGCATGTTTAACTCTCTAAGTTAAGTCTAAGTCTATGTCTTCTGTCCTTAGACCTGGCTCTTTATAGTTCCAAGATTCCACAACCTAGCATTGTGGAACTAAATGTTACCTACATATTTCATGGAAGATTAGCTACCCCTGAAAAATAGTTATTTGCCAGGGGAATTTGTTGTGCTCCAAAGCTTTTGGAGAATCTTGGTCTGCTTGCTAGATTTCCAGTCACAGGGTATTTGATCTCAATTTGGTAAGCAAATGTTCCATCACGAATATTTACAATGCTTTCAGAAAAATGCATTACACATTGCACATTTCCTGCCTAACATTAGTTCTTTGAAAGCTGATGATAGTATATTTGTATGTTAAGGTTCTGAGCTAATCCATCTACAATCCCTCCATGCCAATTTCCTAGTTGCTAACTTTACTTGTTACAGTTCCCAAACCAAAACAAACAGATGGACAGCATTTGTATTTACGGTACCACAGCATTCCATTAAGATTATCCTTAAATGATCCAAGTTTCTTTATGTTCCTACAGTTATTGTTTTTGGGGTGTGTATAACATTTTATTGCTTTCCTCCATTTCTTAAAGCTTTGCCTTAGAGTTTATACAGATGTCGTCAAAATATGTTTGGATGATAATGAATCCAAGTTTCTATATGCCAGGTTTATTCAACACAGCATTAAAATATGCTTTCCTTTTTACCTACAAATACGCTGCTATGGTTCTGGAGTATTTATCCTTGTTTTTCAACTGGGGGTTGAACTGCTTTTCAATTGGCACTAAGGAAATTATTGATGTTTACTTCTGAAGTAAGATTGGAACTGCACCATACAGTAAATCCCAATATCCATATCCTTAGGACAATAGCAGAGCCATCCTTTCATGTTTACTCAGATTTCTAGGTACATGCGCATAGGATTGCAGTGCAAATGTGAATAAATACAACCGCTTACTAAGAAGGAGCTTTTCACCTCAGTGGCACATAACCACATGGAAAGTTAGTCATCTGTAACATTCTGCTTAGGCGGGAGGATAATTTGATGACTCCTCTGCACCTCTGGTTTTCAAACTGTATGGACATATGTGGCAAAATTCTCCTCGCCACCTGGAATAACATTCCAGATAATCATCTTACTACATTGTTCAGATCTGCCACAGTAAACTAACACTTTTAAAGTGGCTATCTGAATTCAGTTGTAAAATGCCAGCCATGGCCACTAGAACCTAATATAGCAGAATAAGGAGTTGTTGGGTTATTGTATAGGTGATTGTATCACCTCCTGGCAAATAGAAGGGGAAGAAATGGAGGCAGTGAGAGATTTTACTTTCTTGGGCTCCTTGATCACTGCAGATGGTGACAGCAGTCACGAAATTAAAAGACGCCTGCTTCTTGGGAGAAAAGCAATGACAAACCTAGACAGCATCTTAAAAAGCAGAGACATCACCTTGCCGACAAAGGTCCGTATAGTTAAAGCTATGGTTTTCCCAGTAGTGATGTATGGAAGTGAGAGCTGGACCAGAAAGAAGGCTGGTCGCCGAAGAATTGATGCTTTTGAATTATGGTGCTGGAGGAGACTCTTGAGAGTCCCATGGACTGCAAGAAGACCAAACCTATCCATTCTGAAGGAAATCAGCCCTGAGTGCTCCCTGGAAGGACAGATCATGAAGCTGAGGCTCCAATACTTTGGCCACCTCATGAGAAGAGAAGAATCCTTGGAAACGACCCTGATGTTGGGAAAGATTGAGGGCACTAGGAGAAGGGGACAACAGAGGACAAGATGGTTGGACAGTGTTCTTGAAGCTACGAACATGAGTTTGACCAAACTGCGGGAGGCAGTGCAAGACAGGAGTGCCTGGCGTGCTATGGTCCATGGGGTCACGAAGAGTCGGACACGACTAAACGACTAAACAACTACAATAGGTGAGAAACATGGGAACATGACAAGGGACCTTGCCATGCCTAATTAGGCCCAGGGCCAGAGGTTCTTAACCACAGATGTAGAGAAATGAAAATTGATTGATATAGGAGAATAGGGTAAAATACATTGAAAGTTATATGTTCATTATTGAGAAAGGAGAAGGCAGGCAAGCATACTGTTTTGATTGGCTGCAGAGATTATAGAATTTCAGTGTCATTAGCTTTCTTTAATAGGCTTGGATTGGATTGTTGGGTTCTCAGAGCAGCTGCACATTTAGAAGGAGGAAAGAGGATTCAGTAAAGAAAGCTGGGAGCAGGGGAAAGAAAGAAAAAGTCCTAGGATGATAGATAGATAGATAGATAGATAGATAGATAGATAGATCAGGTGTAGGCAACCTAATGCCCGTGGGCTGGATGTGGCCCAATCGCCTTCTTAATCCAGCCTGCAGATGGTCCGGGAATCAGTGTGTTTTTACATGAGTAGAATGTGTCCTATTATTTAGAATGCATCTCTGGGTTATTTGTGGGGCCTGCCTAGTGTTTTTACATGAGTAGAATGTGTGCTTTTATTTAAAATGCATCTCTGGGTTATTTATGAGGCATAGGAATTCGTTAATGGCTTTCCCAACAACAATAGAGGTTCTTTTTGTTAATTTGAGGGTGCAGGGAAACAGAAGGAAGTTCTTCAAGTGATGTGACAGAGGGTTGGCATTACCAGAAACAGACCTCCCAGACTGCCACAGGATGAGGAGTCACGGCAACCATTAAAAGAAGCAAGACAAGAGGGGCTATTTGTACAAAAGATGCAGCTACGCATCATGTGAATAAACGGTGGCTACAAATTACTCACCAGCAGGAAAGGGTTGGACTTCTATCTGTGACTACTTTGAAGAAAAGGTTATGATTTGTACATGATACATACATTTGCATATTAACCCAGACATGGCAGCCAGCATAAGGGTCAACCGACCTGCCACACCCAATTGCATAAATATTTCCCCCATTGTTTTTCTTACCCAAAGCAGCTGTGGGAAGCTACAATATGGAATGGAAGACTTTGTGGTGGGGAGAGATGCTGGCAATTATGTCTTTGCTAGGGGTAAACTACAGACCTCCAGGATTCTTTGGAGGGAGCCATGTGCTTGAAAAGTACATGAATGGGGCCAAGATTTTTCTTTTCTCACCTGCATCATATCACACTTTATAACTACTTTGACATTCCTGAAAGCTAGAGGGGCAAAAACCATTTGCCAATTTTTAAAAATACTTTCAAAGCACAATTTCACATTTTAAGCTCACTAAAAGCATAGCACTAACATGACTACAGGAATAAAATGTTGTTTGCTTCTACTACCCTTTTTTGGAAATGAGCATCATTTTGTTGTAGAAAAGGATAATATATTTCAAAGGAAAAATAATAATTAAATGAGCCTCTGTAACTCTGTGCATGCCCAACCAGCACTGCCCTGCTATACATATTTTGTAAGAAGAGGGGGGAAGGAGCAATAAAAGATGCTGTAGCAACCAGCTTCAACCCTGGTGGGCCCTGGCATATACCAGCCCAAGTGCTTACGCTGGGCCTATTGGCCAATGCTCCCATCATCTGCTGCTCTATGGGTGGCCATTGCATGTATTCTGGACTTTAGCCCTGAGCTTTAGCCCTAACTATACCACTGCAGCCCACAGGGCAATATTTAAGCTTTTCCTCCCCACTGTGCAATAACCCACTTCAAATTGCAGCTTTACATAGCTGTTTGATTTTCTTTCTTTTTTTAAGGTCAGGGAGAACATTTAGATGGCTATGACTGCAATCCTATATTCACTTCCCTGGGAGTAAGCTCCGCTGAACTCGGTGAGACTTACTTCCCAGTAGACATGCAAAGAATTGCACTGCAAAAATCTCAGGTTCTCAAACCATCGGATAACTTCACCATACTGCCACTTGATTTGCTGATCTACAAAGCTTGCAGAGCTGTTTACGATTTCCTTTGGGAGCATAAAAATGAACAGGAAGCCTGAATGAACTGAACTAAGACAAAGGGCAGACAGAGAACAAAACATGTCTAATAACGAATCAAAAGAATGGTTTGAGTCTTAACCAAGCCCAAACCCGTTTCTTCAAATGATCTTTCTCACTCCTCTGCTTTTTTATGTGAGATGAAAGGAGAACTTTGTGCCAAGTCCTTTCATTTAAAAAAAACCAGCTGATGATGTCCAACATTTTGCTGAGGTGTGTTGCCCTACTAACCTAATTTTGACTTCTAAAAATACATCCACAAGTATTTGGATAGTCTGTGTTTTGCTAAAGACTTTGCCCTGCAATCAAAACAGTAATTTCACACTGCTCAAAAACAGCAAGGCACCTTTAGCAAACTGGGTATCATGAGGAACTATTCACCCTCTTGTGTTTAATCTCTTCAGCAGCTTACCGCAACAGTAAGCACATATTTGGAGAAATGAATCAAAGACTACTAGTGCCACTGTTTCATAACTGCCCTTTCTGTTGCCGCTTTTTTTGTGTTTTCACTTAACTGAACAGAGGACAAGGCAAAGCGGCAAGGAAAAATGAATGTTAATAGACAAAGAAGGTTTGTAGAATTTGATATTCTTAGGGCTTTTCTGGATGAGAGGATCCTACTTTCCCACTTCAGTCCAATATGATCTCTCCCCACTGTGCTTCCCCAGTAGGAAGGAGTCCTGCATGAAGGAATCCAGGGGTCCCACTGCCTTCAGACTGGCAGTACTTTGTGGGAGAGATTTAAGTGCAGACAAGAAATTAAGGTTTGCACAATTAAAGTGGACTAAAGATGCCCATCACCTGAGCACCTGCTTGTAACTCCAAAGTAGGAGGCCCAACATGTAGACTCTAAAAACAATGGGGATTGAGTTCCCTATTTAAGCAAAAAGTGTGTATAGCAAAAATTGTATTGGAGCTGCCCTGTGGCTAGACAGCCTGTATCCCATAAAGTGGCTGGTGAAGAGGAGAGAGATAAAGCTTCCCTACCAGTCCTAGAGCAAGTGTGCCTTGCCTGGAAAGCAAGGCCGTGAACTTAAAAACTATTTTTGTGCCAGGTCCACATAACGTTACCCAGCATGAAGAGTGTTTTCAATTCGTGGCCTTGCTTCTCAAGCAAGGCCTGTTTAGCACACCAGCTCTGGGACTGGAAGGGATGATGCTCTTGTGAGATCTTATGGAATAATCGTACTTCCCACAAGATCTCACAAGAGCATCCCCAATATGTCCACATACTGTAGAGCCAAACTAGCACAAATTAAATGCACGTAAAATGCAGACTTGCTGTAAAAAAAAGCCCTCAAACAAAGCACCAGTTCACAAAGTATGAGATTTGTAAATAAAATAAAATAAAACAAAACAAAATAAATCATATAACATGCTAGGCAAGCGAGGATTGGATGAAGCTCTGTCCCCAGTGAAATGTGGGCTGGAAATATTTACAGAGTGGTCCAGCCTTAGGACACAGGAAGTCTGTTTCCCTTAGTGTGTCTGAAATCTCAGATCCAGCAAAGACTGCCTAAACACAATGTCCCTTTCCTGCCTCAGAGGCCGCTAGGATGCACTATGTGGGCCTTATGCAGCTCCCTTGCATTTCAAAAGAAACAAAGTGATTTCACCCCCTTATCAGCTCACACTGCATCAGAATCATTAGTGCCTGCAGTGAATTGCAGAAGCCATTCCAGCTTCCGCAATCCACTCTGGAGTTTTAATGGAGCAGAACAATTTCTTTGCACTTTCTGCCAAAGCTCCACGAAGTGGAACATGATTCCGCCCTTCCCGGCATGAAAGCTTTCTTTCCAGCAACTAGTACTTTGGCCCACATAATGGGAAGGCTTCCTCTTCAGTGTGATGCAAAGGCTCTTGGGAGGCTGATGTGCAGCAGTTCTAATGAAGTATTGCATGGTTTCTTCTTTATTGCCTGTATATACCAGCTTTCTGCCAATATACCTAGCAGTTTACAGTTTTGAACTGCTAAAAGAAAAATATGAGAAAAATGGTAAAATTGGCCCGGCGGGGTCAGTTCCATTGGAGCAGGACCTAGTGTTGTCTTTCAGTATGTTCACATTAGTGGCTTAAAACACAGCAAAGTTATCCCTCCACCACTGCTGTGTTTCAAGCCGCATTTACATGGTGTTGTTTATATCAGACAGGGAGTGTAGATGTCTTCACCCGGCACACATGACCTTTTTGGTTTCCCACTCCAGCAATGCCCCAGAACTCTTATTCATGAAGCTGTTACCAGTGCATCCAATATACATTAACCTGAAGCTTAGGTTAATTTCTACTATCAGAATCTGAAAACATCAATTCTAGAAATGCCGTAATTCAACTGCCTTTTGCTGTTAATGCTTGGCACTGCCACATTAGATGAAAACATATTATTTGATCATAATTGATCATAAAGAAACATAATTCCTCACCTGCTTCCTATCTCTCGATGATAAGTTCTCCCAATTTTGAGGGTAGCCAGTCAGCCATCAGATTCAAACCTACCAAAGTTGGTAGAAACAAATAATATCCCAACCTTTACACTGAGTCAGACCATTGGTCACTGTAGCTCTGCACTGTTGACACTGACTGGCAGCAGCAACTCCAGGTTTCAGATGGGGGACATTTCCAACCCTCTCTTGAGATGCTGGGAATTGGAGCTGGTACTGTTGCATGCAAAGAAAATGCTCTACCACTGTTCTACAGCTCTTGAGTAGTAGTGGTGGTGGTGGTGGTGGTGGTGGTGAGGCATAACATTGTGGCATTATATATAAAGGGGCGATGCGGAAGGAAAGAGAGCTTTGACTCCAGCAGGGATGGAGAACCTCTAGCCCTCCAGATGTTGATGGACTCCAGTTCCCAGCAGCAGGAGCAAGCATAGCCAGTGGTCAGGGATGATGGGAGCTGTAGCCCAACCACATCTGGAGGGCCAGAGGTTCCTGCCCTGGATAGGCTGTGGCTATCTCCAAGACCAAGCATGTAGAGTCAAACAACATCTGCTACCACTCACTGAGACCACCACCCTTTGCTTCTGTGATGCAGGTTAAGCAGGAGGGAGCTCAAGCAAACAGATAAATTATTCTAGAGAAAAATGTGAAGATGCTGCTGCTAGCATGACATGAGAATATCTTGGCTTCCTTATTATAGCTCTTGGAAGTCTTCCTGCACCTTGGTATTGCCACTTAAGAGCCGTGTTTCAGTCTCTTGTTTGTTTTGGTTGGGAAAGACCAGCAGTTTCGGGACTGGTTTACTTGCCAGAGTTTGAACTTTGTTCACAAAGTCAGATTAAATACCAATAACAGTTACAGTTTTAGAATTAAGGTAAATCATACAATCAAAAGCATAATAGGCATAAAAAAGTAAGAATTCAATGCATTTTCCTGGTTTGGTGTGCATTTTTCTTCCTGCCCCTCCTTTATTTGGCAGGGGTGGCATATGGTGTAGAAAATGGCACAGTGGAGGGAAATGAAGTACATCCACAGAACAGGATGTCTCTGGAACTCACATAGGTAAGCAAATATTCAAGTCATTTTAAGGGGTCCTATGAAACACACTATGAAATTTTCCAAAAACACCTCTGAAGGCCAGAATATGACCATAGCATAAAGTTCAGTAGCACTCAATATGTTGACAAAGTTGCAGGAATCATTATTATTTACCAAATGGGTATGTTCTCACTGATCAAAGTAAAATCGGTTGCTAATGTGAAGGTCACGTCTCCCACAACATGTCCCTACCCCCGGTATGTACAAGAGCATAAGAAGAAAAATCTTTCTGAGAAGTAGCCATCTTAAGGAAAAACAAGAGTCTTGTGCTACCTAAAAGACTAACCACTTGATTATGGCATAGGCCTTTGTGGATCGGAATCCATTTTATCAGGTGTGTGAAGTGCAATTCTCATTTGGCAGTATTTCTATAGCTGTGGGTATAAAAAGGAAAGGGGGAAAGTAGAACTTGGATTTAAATGCCAATGGAATGTAAAAAAGGCAGCCTGTGACAATTCAGTTAAAACTTGAATGTATGCAAAATTAGGGCAACAGAAAGGGGTGTTGTTTGTTTGTTTGTTTGTTTGTTTGTTTGTTTAATAGCACACCAATTCCCCAAGGAGCTCAAGGCGGAGTGTGTGGTTCTCTCTCTCCTCATTTATTACTCACAACAACCCTGTGACTGGCCCAAGGCCGCTTACTGAGCCTCATGAGCGAGTGAGAATTTGAATCCTCATCTCCCAAGTCCTAGTCTAGCACTCCAGCCTGTACACCATACTGTCTGTGATTGTTAACACAATAATCCCACAACAAGTGTTAATTTACTCAGCATTTCTAAGATGATTGTTATCACCAGTTACTACCATTATGGAGAATCCCTGTGCTTATTTTGCCTCCCTTCATCTAGCATGAAAGTGGCTAACCACTTATCACAGAGAAAGCCCTAACCAAGATTGTCCTCCTCCATATAATAAACCAGATCTAAGGAAATATAGAAATAGTCCGTATAGTTAAAGCTATGGTTTTCCCAGTAGTGATGTATGGAAGTGAGAGCTGGACCATAAAGAAGGCTGATCGCCGAAGAATTGATGCTTTTGAATTATGGTGCTGGAGGAGACTCTTGAGAGTCCCATGGACTGCAAGAAGATCAAACCTATCCATTCTTAAGGAAATCAGCCCTGAGTGCTCCCTGGAAGGACAGATCGTGAAGCTGAGGCTCCAATACTTTGGCCACCTCATGAGAAGAGAAGAATCCTTGGAAAAGACCCTGATGTTGGGAAAGATTGAGGGCACTAGGAGAAGGGGACGTCAGAGGACAAGGTGGTTGGACAGTGTTCTCGAAGCTACGAACATGAGTTTGACCAAACTGCGGGAGGCAGTGCAAGACAGGAGTGCCTGGCGTGCTATGGTCCATGGGGTCACGAAGAGTCGGACACGACTAAACGACTAAACAACAACAAGGAAATATAAGAGCGCAGATTCTTTTTTTTTATGCTTTCATGTTTTATTCTATTCTGTGAGTGACTGGGGTATCTTTCTGACATTTGCAACCAACGTTTTCAGAGCCTAGCATGAAACAGCCCAGGAAAACACTCTGAAGCTTTCTTACCAAGACAAGGGAGTATTACTTCTCTAACAGATGTCTTGAAAGTTTTTTTGTGGCCTGCCAAAGTAAAGACTGTGCAGTTTTTCACACCTAGAGTTTTACAGCTGTTCTTCCCGCAGTAAAATCAATGGTGATTTTTTCAAAGTAAATTCTGAAACTGGAAATTATATATATATATATATGAATAGATTTCTGTTAATATATTAGATACATGCATTCATACAATGGTGAGGTGTGGAACAGGTCCACTTGGAATCACACTAGATGGACACAGACCCCAGGAGACCCCAGAGGGCAAACCCTGTCATTTTCTCCATAGAGATGGCAGGAGACCAGCAGGGTCTCCTATTTGTTGAGAGACCGTTGAGGAGGTGGCATTCCACAGTAGCCTCTCAGCAAATTGGAGGTGTGGCTTATGATCTCCCCCCTGCCCAGAGGCTGCAGAGGAGGAGGAGAAGGCAGACCTGGTCCCTAACAAGTGTGTGACATCCATCATTGCCATGGAGGCAGCAGCAGAAGTGGCAGACGCATTATTTGGGGGTCGAATCTGCTGCCCCTGTGAATCCTGCCACTTGAGGCAGTCACCTCACCTTGCCTCATGAGTGGTCCGGCCCTGGCAGGTGGAGACTCACAAAGCCAAGTCCCCCTGTGCATCCCCATTAAGAGCTTAAAGGAAAGGGGAAGACTTGAAAAAGGCTTTAAAATAGTCCCCACACTTTTGTCTGTGCAAGTGTTGTAGCTGCTTTAACACCTCTGCAAAAGCCTCTTTGAAGTAGGTTGGACATGTGAGCTGCTTCAAAGGGCACTTTTGCACAGGACTTTAATCCTCACTTAGCTAATGGGAACAGGATGGCACAGACAATGCAGGATTAAACCCATTAGTTGCCAACACCAAATATGTCAGCTGGTGGGTGGGTGGGCAGGCATAGTTCAGGAAAAATAGCCTTGTAGGCTAGAGGTTCCCTACCCCTGCTATACATCTATTTCTCTTTGTAACATGCTCCTTTGTAAAGGAATGAATCTCTTCAGCAGGGAAAAATACAGGAAATGTCCCACAATTCTTCCTTCTGATTGAGCCCAGAAAAGTTAGGTGTCATGTACTGGTTTGCTTGCTTGCTTGCTTGCTTGCTTGCTTGCTTGTTACGTATTACAATTTAATGGAATTATATTTTGCTCTACTTTTTCCTTTTCCATTGTTTTCCACATCCCATTTTCTCTATGGCAGAAGTTCAAGGACCCATATCACCCATTTACCCACTTTGTTCTGTTTTCATATGGTAAACATGTCTGGTTTCTTTACCCTTCCTTAATAAAAAACAACGTTTCATGTTTTTAATGACAGGCAAATAATTTGCCATGTGTTGTCAAAGCCACTTGCTAGCTACCCTATTTAAAACACAAGCGCAAAACAGAAACAGGCTATGTTCTGTGAACATCTGTATGTTTTATAAAGTTTCAAAAAATATTTTCAGGGAATGGAGGGTGCCCAGTCCCACAAGTGTTAATATATATTTTTATGCTTCCATGTAAACAATTTCCTCTTTCTTTTCCTTTTTCCGACTTAAACTCCAGAAAAGTTTGGATTATAGTCAACCATTAAATGTTCACTTGACTTGTCACCACCCAGTTTTGAGGCTGCGTTAAAGTAGTTGCAGGTGCCGAAATGCCATCATTTCCTCACAAGGTAGCTTGCTGTTTAAAGCCAACAGCCTTCTGGCTGAAGGAGGTAGTCTCTGCATTGCAGAGCTGCTTCATAATACACCTTATAAACTTTTCTGCTCAGACATTAAATGCCCTGAGCCCCCAAAGGAGTCTTACATAATTCTGAGCTTCTACAATGTACATTAATTCCAGCTGTGAGGATTGTGACCCCGTCTTATATAAAATTAAGTGAGCATGTCCCACCAATAATATTTGAGTGCCTTATTCATTGTGGTTTCAGCTAAGCAAGCAAACAAAAACAAAACCCACATGCCCTGGGAGTTTATGTAGCACATAAGCCTTCTATTTCTGGTTTCTCTTAGCAGTCAAGTTTATGTACTAATCTGCAAGTAATAACAATGAATGCTGCCAAAGATCTGACCAGTCATTTCAAATCAATAAGTAAAATTCAACACCATTTGTGAAATTTGGCTTTGTGCCTTCTTTACTCCTTTAACTACATTGTCCTTCCCATCAACAACACAGTACCATTCCAAAAACATGCATGTTTACAGGTATATGCATAAACATGACGGCTAGCAGAAGCAAAATAGGTGTGTTTCCCAGCCTTCTCCATTCATTAATGAAAAGTAAATCCCATTTGAAAATAATCGAAGGGGAGAATATTTCATGGGCAAGGTGCAGCATTTTGTGGTGGCCAAGGGTGTCAATGAGTGCCCCCCTTTAAGTCAACAAATTATCTCTCCGGTGGTCCACACACTGCAGCCTTCCCAGGTCCATGCTTCAATTATAGCCCAGTAGAAGTCATCATGAGGTCTTTTCTCCTATTTGGCTTTTTTAGATAAGAAAGCATGGGCAGCCAAGGAGATTGCAGAGTGCTTTGGACATGGTTAATGGGGGTACAATACAGAGAAAAGACCTCCGGCACCTTACAATGACAAAGTAAGTTCAAAATTTCCACACTGATCCATAATTCTAAATAATAATAATAATAATAATAATAATAATAATAATAATAATAATAATAATTTATTTTTACCCCGCCTATCTGGCCGGGTTCCCCCAGCCACTCTGGGCGGCTTCCAACAAAACATTAAAATACAGAAATCCATCAAACATTAAAAGCTTCCCTAAACAGGGCTGCCTTGAGATGCCTTATAAAGGTCTGGTAATTGTTGTTCTCTTTGACCTCTGGTGGGAGGGCATTTCACAGGGTGGGTGCCACTACCGAGAAGGCCCTCTGCCTGGTTCCCTGTAACTTGGCTTCTCGTAGCGAGGGAACCGCCAGAAGGACCTCGCCGCTGGACCTCAGTGTCCAGGCAGAACGATGGGGGTGGAGACCCTCCTTCAGGTATACAGGACCGAGGCCGTTTAGGGCTTTAAAGGTCAACACCAACACTTTGAATTGTGCTCGGAAACGTACTGGGAGCCAATGTAGGTCTTTCAGGACCGGTGTTATGTGGTCTTGGCGGCCGCTCCCAGTCACCAGTCTAGTTGCCGCATTCTGGGTTAGTTGTAGTTTCCGCGTCACCTTCAAAGGTAGCCCCACGAGGAGCGCATTGCAGTAGTCCAAGCGAGAGATAACTAGAGCATGCACCACTCTGGCAAGACAGTCCGCGGGCAGGTAGGGACTCAGCCTGCGTACCAGATGGAGCTGATAAACAGCTGCCCTGGACACAGAAATGACCTGTGCCTCCATGGACAGCTGTGAGTCCAAAATGACTCCCAGGCGGCACAGTTACCCCATTCAGGACCAGGGAGTCCTCCACACCCGCCCGTCTCCTGTCCCCCACAAACAGTACTTCTGTCTTGTCAGGATTCAATCTCAATCTGTTAGCTGCCATCCATCCTCCAACCGCCTCCAGACACTCACACAGTACCTTCACCGCCTTCATTGGTTCTGATTTGAAAGAGAGGTAGAGCTGGGTATCATCTGCATACTGATGAACACCCAGCCCAAACCCCCTGATGATCTCTCCCAGCGGCTGCATGTAGATGTTAAAAATCATGGGGGAGAGGACAGAATCCTGAGGCACCCCACAAGTGAGAGCCCAGGGGTCTGAACACTCATCCCCCACCACCACTTTCTGAACACGGCCCAGGAGGAAGGAGCGAAACCACTGTATGACAGTGCCCCTAGCTCAAGGAGCTAGGGAGCCTCAAGGAGCCTGAGAACGAGGAGGGAAATAAATAAATGAACGACTCTTCCACAGAAGAAGAATACTTTTGAGAAACTGAAAGGCAGATTTTGTCACAGTGCTAGTCCCTAAGCTCTCCATAGATTCTCTGTGATATCATTCATTGACTTTCTTTATTGTAATTTCCTGAATCAGCTGTCCCTCTTTCCTTTAGCCAAATTAAAGGCCCATCTTGTCCATTATCCTGTTCCTACAGCAAAAATGGAGCCTGCAAGCAGCATCTGGGCACAACAGCACCCTCCCCATTTGCACTTCATGGCAACTGTTGATACTGGAGGTCACATGCTGTTGATACTGGCAATCTAAAGGACCTTGTACCAAGTAAGAATTGTAGCTCTGGGTGAGCTCTCCTAAAGATTCTCAGAACCTTTAACAAATGACAGTTCCCAGGATTCTTTGGAGTAAACCATGGCTGTTAAAGTGGTGCTAGAATATTTTAAATGTATGGTGTGGATGGGCTCTATGTCTTAGGGGCAATGCAGAGCAAAGCCAACAAGCAGCCATGTGCATCATATTTTAAACTTTTTCACCCATCCTATGGTTCCTGCTCTCATGTATTGACAAGCATTATGGGAAATTTATGTTGTGAACTGCCCTGAGATCTGCAGATGAAGGTGGTATACATATTTATTTAATTAACAACAACAACTTTTGCCTCATCACTGCAGAAAATGAGTGCTGTGGGGGAAATTCTCAAGTGTTAAGCATGTCACGGGTGCAATGATAATATTTTAAAATATTTTCAGCATTTTCCCTCCATATACAAATTGATAGATTTATCATTAAATCACTCCAGACTTTATAGAAGATGGCATTGCTTGATTTGCCAGTTGCAGTAGAATTTATCATTGAAGACTTTAAGCCAATCTTGGCTACCAATGAGATTAAGTCATTTTGCACTGGGAGGCATAGCTGCCAAGTTATCCCTTTTTTAAGGGATTTTCCCTTATGCTGAATAGGCTTCCTCGTGAGAAAAGGGAAAACTTGGCAGCTATGCTGGGAGGACTTTTACATAAAATGACAGAATTTGATCTTGTTTTCGCTTTATATTTTGGGTTAAAAAAATATTAAAGAAAATATTTGCATGAAGTTTCAAAACCTACAAGTGTTTTGTGGGATAACCATAACCATGGCAAAATTGAAATCAGACATGTTTTTACATATATAGATCATGTATTTCTTTTAGAGCAATAATTGAATGTGACTACATTGTTATGGATGATGTAAGCCCTGAAGGGAAAATGAAATCATCCACATTGGTAAGGTTGAATGATTTAAAAAACCACTACATGCTTGGGAAATGGCCATTATATCAGTGTTTGGAAAAACTGAGTGTTATATCCAGGCTTTGAAATGACTTTTTTTTAAAACAAAACCCTAAATTGTACTATTAAAATAACTAAATTATTTTTTGTTGCTAGGATCAAAAGCAGTCAATGCTATTTTCTTACGCACAATCTGATCATGGTACCTAACAGTAGGGAAAGAATGTAAGGTGGCAATGTGTCCTACTGTACAGAGGATAGTCCTCTGTTTGAAGGGCTATCTGCTCCAAGTCCAGTTTAAAAAAGCAAGCACCATCAGATAGAGGGGTTTTTTTGGGAGGGGGGTGGACTTGTTACAGTTTGCATTTTACCATGAAATTTTATCATTCACGAGGAACCAAAAGGCAAACTAGTCTTTACAATGAACTTTCAGAATGTTATCGTGCAATTCTCCAACAAAAACTGTGTGCAAAACTGTATATTAGTGAAAGTCTGCATAATACATAATACAAAGATTGGTAAGAATGGCCGCCGAAAAAGTTTCATATGTTAGGTAAATTGCTTGCAAAACAAAAATGCTGGAAAATATTCACAAGGACTTAACAATGCAAGTTGATATGGAAACGTGGTAAACTGAATATATGAATGGAAAAACAAGAAACTGAGATGGACCGATTCCTCCATTCCTAACAGCAGACTGAATAGGCACAATGGACAGTGCCTTCCCCACTATGATGAGTTGTATTGCATTTCTATTTAAATAATGATGAGGGTGATAATAATAATAATAATAATAATAATAATAATAATAATAATAATAATAATTTATTATTTATACCCCACCCATCTGGCTGGGTTTCCCCAGCCACTCTGGGTGGCTTCCAACAGAAAAATAAAATAAAATAATCGATTAAACATTAAAAACCTCCCTTACTTACTGATTTATAAATTTTCATCTATAGTGTTGCTGTGAGTTTGGGGGAGGGGGAGGTTGGAATCAAATGGAAAATCCCATTGTTGAATTAGCCAGGCAAGGGCCATTATGGCCCTAGGTATGTGTTATTGGTATAAGAGAGGAAGTTGCTCTTTGCCAGAGGGTAAATGGGTGGGGCCCTTCCTCACTTCTGTACCATACAGTATCATATATACCAAACACCTATTTCTTTTTCTATCAACTGAACAGGATAATGTCATTCTGGATAGGTCCATGAAGAAGAAGAAGAAGAAGAAGAAGAAGAAGAAGAAGAAGAAGAAGAAGAAGAAGAAGAAGAAGAAGAAGAAGAAGAAGAAGAGTTTGAATTTGATAGCCCGCTTTATCACTACCCGAAGGAGTCTCAAAGCGGCTAACAATCTCCTTTCCCCTCCTCCCCCACAACAGACACCCTGTGAGGTGGGTGGGGCTGAGAGACTTCAGAGAAGTGTGACTAGCCCAAGGTCACCCAGCAGCTGCATGTGGAGGAGCGGAGACGCAAACCCGGCTTCCCAGATTACGAGTCTACCGCTCTTAACCACTACACCACACTGGCTAGCTAGAACTGCTAGAAATGTTGTTGACCACTTGCTGGAAATGCAGCGAATTGGCACAAGGATCACTTACTACTGGTAATTCATTACTTTCTCTTGCCATTAGTCGACTCATATGCTTAAATGGATGTCAGTTTAGCTGTCCACGGACCAGCAAATTAGTGTCCAGTTTTTAAGGGTTTTTCATACCAAATAATAATATTGATTTCTTCTTCAATATGACAACTTGTTACTTTGTCAGTACACAGCCCAAACCTATTGGTTAAAATAATAATAGCATTTTCTACAATATTGAGGAACCCCTTCAAATTCCTCAGTTTAGTCTGCTCTAGAAATAGTTCATTGCCCACTTCTTGTCAAAACATCAATTAGTTTTATTACTCAAGTCATAAATGTAGTTTACTCAGTGGCTCATGTGATTTTTCCACTAAAACAAATTCCATCAACATGTGAGTTTGAGCAATTTCCTATTTAGAATATTAAAAATACCAAATACCCAACAGTAAGTGATACGGCACAATTTCTACATTTTGAGGACAAGACATGCTTGTTTTTTGTTCCCTTCAATTTTACTATGGTCAAATATATATATTATTTATCTGCTTAGGAATAATCTTCTCCATGATCGAGCAACTGAAAAATCTGTTTTTCCTTCCATTAAAGTCATTTACTGTAGAGATGGTGAAACAAGAACCAGTGTGGACAAAATGTGACCAGAGAATGACTTCCTTGTTTATCTTAAGAGATTGCTACATCTCTTGGCTCAAATGTAGCACAGAAAGATCGCCAGACTGCCATTCAGCCAAAAAGCCCAGCAAGTAGCAAAAAATTCCTCAGGTTAATCATAATCACCACCACCACCTCCTTACTGTCTGTTTATTTACGATATGTGCATGAAAACAGACCACTGGCACAATCCTAGGAACTACTGGCACAGCAAAATGAGCGAGCACAATGGCATTGCATTAAAAACCCTGTTCAGGTGCTCTAAATGCCTCATGCAGAAGGAAAGGGCAGGGGCAAGAATGCGAACTCTGCCTCCTGACCCCATCACTGTTACAACATAATAAGAGCCCTGCTGGATTAAGAGCAAAGACTCATTTAGGGTGCATTCGAACATGAGGAATATTGCATTAGTTTTCCTGATCATAATGCTAGTACTTTTTCTAATGTTCCTTTCACACTTCAGTACCTGTTGTGTTATGAAACCGTGGCTTTTAGACCCGTATGCTGGCATGTTGTGCTAAATTTCCTTCACACCAGTAAGTGTGGTATGACACAACAACAAATGTCCTTCGATAATGTTGCTATTTCCCCACCATTTCCGCCTATGCATGCTTCTGTTCCCCCATGAAAACATGCAGCCAAAGCTTGTTCCAGCTGTGCACAGTTAGCTGTGGTTTTTCTTCACCAAATTTATACACCAGTTAACCCAACTGCCACACTCCATTCTTTACCCCAAACTTCTCACCCATATTTTCTCTTTTTTCTGCATGTCCACATTTTTCCTCTTTCCAGAACTTTTTCCCCCTATAGACAAAAAAAATGCAGTCATGCACACTCTACATCTTAAGATAATATAGTCCACACCTCACAAACCTGCAAAACAGTCTGTTTGTATTAGCAAATGATAATCTGACCCACAGAGACTGCATTTCATTTGTTTGTATGTTTCTTTGCTTCATTTATATGCCACCAGAGGGCCTTCTTGGTAGTGATGCCTGCCCTGTGGAACGCCCTCCCATCAGATGTCAAGGAAATAAACAACTATCTGACTTTTAGAAGACATCTGGAGACAGCCCTGTTTCGGGAAGTTTTTAAATCTTTGATCTTTTATTATGTTTTTAATATTCTGTTGGTAGCTGCCCAGAGTGGCTAGACACACTGGCGGAGGAAGGTGGGTGCGGGGGGTGCAGTGCGCACCAGGTGTCAGCTGTGAGGGCGGGTGACATCGCCACGCCACCCCTCCTCACTGTGCGGGTGGCGCCTAGGATGCTCGCTGCACAGGCGACAGGCTGCTAGGGATGATGGTCTGCAAGCGGCTAGCAGCACCCCCCGATGCTCATCGCGCGAATGGCAGGTGGCTAGGGACACTTGTTGTGTGGGCAGCTAGCCCTGCCCCCGTGGGCCGGGTAGTCCCACCCCTGGGCCGCTCCTCACCACAACCCCATGAGGTAGGTTAGGCTAAAAGATGGTGACAGGCCTAAGGTCACCCAGTGAGCTTCATGGCTGAGGATTTGAATTCTGGTCTTGCAGGTCATAGTTCAATACCCTAATCATCATGCCACACTGGTTCCTTGGGTTGGATGACTGCAATGACATCTCCAGACATTTGCCTGCCCAGAATATGAGCAGAATAAACATTACGCAGAATAAACATTCATCTCTCTCCCTGTTGCCCACTCCCTCTCCTTGCGATTGGGCAAAGACCCCATATGCCAGAAAAGAGGTATTTTGCCCTTTGGGCAAAAATGGCCAGTTTTAGACTGTGGGCTTTGTTTTTAGTTTTCTTAGGGAAACCAAATTCCCCTGAAAATGTTAAAATTTATTTCCCTCTGCCCACACTATGATGTACTGATTCCTGCATTTCCCCCAAAGCCCCTACTTGCACCAAGTGTTCCTGAACATATGATTCACATAGGGTCCTAAAAGAGTCAGAATAATAATGTTAATATTCAAATACATCTTGACTTACGTTAATAGAACAGAATTACAATGTATGTTTTGAAAAAAGTCATTGAATCTAATTGTAGAGAGTAATGGGAGAAAACAATCCTTGTTTACACTTTAAAATGTTTGGTTCAGAAATGAGTTTGTGTGCAAAGAATGCACATTAATTTCCCCTGTGACTCATAGCTATTTAGCCTTTGGGTCACATTTGTACTTTTCTGGGGGAAGAGGCTGGGATGCACGTAAATGAAATTTTAAAAGGATCCTGAAAGAAACAGATGTGTTATCCAACTAGAGTCTCAATATTTTCTTCTTTGAGCTGAATTCTGTAGTACCATGGAAATAGGATATAGGAACACCTACTGGAAGACAGGTTCTTTTCTAACACCTTTAAAACTGATAAGTAAAATTTCTACTCAGGATTAATTATTTCAGTTGGACTTACTCCCAGGAACATATGCATAGGATCGGTGTTTGAGAGTTTACAGGTTATTGCAGCCATAAAACAAATGATTTGCCCATGCAAAGGGCTATAGAACATTGCCCCTCTTTCTTTCTTTTGCGGCATGGAGAGCCTCTGCAGGATGCATTGCAGTGCATCCTGTTGAAAAAGCATGAAGCAAAACAGACTACCGTATATGTTGTAGAAATATATATATATAGGTAAAGGTAAAGGTACCCCTGACCGTTAGGTCCGATCGGCAAGCCCTAGGCTCAGTGGTTTAGACCACAGCGCCACCCACACCTCCCCCCCCTCTGCTTTCATGTGCATGCACACTTCTTCAGATACACTGAAACAGAAGTCACCAGACCTTTATATATAGTGAGAGGGTGGGGAGGGTATTACTCAGAAGGGTGGTGGGAATGGGTGATTGGCTGATAGGTGTGGTAGATCTGTTGATGACTGTTAGCGACTGCAGTTGGTCTTACAGGAAAAAGCAAGGGATGAGATGGCCAAAAATAGTCTATATGTTGGTAACAGGTGTATCATACAGTGCAAAGTATACCTTTTTCATGTGTTTAGTAGAACCAGGATGCTACATTCTAGTGGTGGAATCCAATAGCGAGTTGTATGAATGCTCCATCAGCACAAGGATTTATTCTTGGCTAGGTTAGGAGATCCTGCGCAGGTACAAATTGCTAGTGGGGGAGACTTGGCAGTTTTGAAACATGGACAACACAGGAGTGGGAGAAATGGCAGGGGCCTCCACTGCTACAGTACCTTCTAGGGGATAATAGTATGGGCATGCTTTCCTTTTACCCCTTGATTTCCTCATAGGAACGGGGAGGAATTCTTGCCAACCTCTCTGACCACTACTGTCTTATAGTAATTTCAACATGTGCTGAAACATATTAGTCTAGATCTCTATAGGTTGGGTCCTGATTTGTTTTGCTTAGAGAAATCACATTGATTCAAATGGGTCTGAAGTTAGTGAGTTTACTCTAAGAACGACAAAGTTTGACTCCAACTCTTTCATTTTAATTGGCTTGGGCTTTCTGAATTCCACTAAATTAAAAGGAGCCCATTCAGGTCTTTGACTTCTGGCACATAAAGTGCTTATTTACCTTCTTTGAGCGTGTAAAAACCATTTCTACAAGTAACAAAAGTGATGCAAAAGATCTCCAACTTCCTCATATTATTTTAGAAGGTGTGTCTCAGTAGAGCAGGAAGTGGAAAGTTTTGTGAAAGGTGAGAAGTAGGTCTAAAAACAATAACTAACCCATATGTGAAACTATTCATTCTTGACACCGGGGGGGGGGGGGAGAATGCTGGAGCGGAATGTGAACCAGAAAGTTTTATTTAGTGCATTTTCCTGAAACTTGTAGGGTGAATGTACATAAACAATACTCATGTGCTGGCTCATTCTTTCTTACTGTTGACTCCCTTCCCCAGTTTCAATAAAAATTGCTATATTTTTTCTTCTCTTTCTTGAATTTTATACATGTCAAGAGGTAAAAAGGAACATAAGAAGGGCCTGCTGGGTCAGGCCAATGGCTCATTGAGTCTAGCATCCTCTCTCACAGTGGCCAACCAGATCTCTGTGATGAGCACAAGAACAGTCCCCCAGCGGTTTGCAGCAACCTGTTCAGAAGCATTGTTGCCTCTGACCGAGGTGGCAAAGCACTTGTCCAATTCTCTTTTAAAGCCATCCAAGTTGGTGACCATCAGTACCTCCTGGAGGAGCAAGTTCCACAGTTAAATTAGGCGCTGCATGAAGGAGTACTTTGTTTTATCTGTCCTGAATCATCTGACATTCATCTTTATATTATGAGAGAGGAACAAATACTTTTCTCGGTCTGGTATACCTGAAGGAGCGTCTCCACCCCCATTGTTCTGCCCGGACACTGAGGTCCAGCTCCGAGGGCCTTCTGGCGGTTCCCTCGGTGTGAGAAGCCAAGTTACAGGGAACCAGGCAGAGGGCCTTCTCAGTAGAAACACCCGCCCTGTGGAATGTCCTCCCACTGGATGTCAAAGAGAAAAACAACTACCAGACTTTTAGAAGGCAGCCCTGTTTAGGGAAGCTTTTAATGTTTAATAGATTATTGTATTTTAATATTTCTGTTGGAAGCCGCCCAGAGTGGCTGGGGAGACCCAGCCAGATGGGTGGGGTATAAATATTATTATTATTATTATTATTATTATTATTATTATTATTATTATTATCATCTACTGTCTTCATGCCATGCATAATTATATAAGCTTATATTATAAAGGTAAAGGGTATTTTTTCTTTAAACTAAAAAGTCCCAAATGCTGCAATATTTCTTCATAAGGGGAGGCACTCCACCCCCTTGATCATTTTCGCTACCTTTTTCTGAACCTTTTCCTACTCTGCAATATCTTTTTTGTATATACAGTATTCCAAATGTTTGTATACCATAGGTTTGTATAATGGCATTTTTATATCAACAGTTTTGTTTTCAATTTCTTTCTTAATGATCCCTAGCAGGAAGTTTGCCTTTTTCATACAATGGGTCAACATCTACATTGAGCTGTCCACTATAACCCCAAGGTCTCATTCGTGGTCAGTCACCACTAGTTCTGACAGCATGAGCTTATATATGAAAACAAGATTTTTGACTTTGCACTTGTTTACATTGAATTCCATTTAACATTTTATCTCCCATTCACTCACGTTTGAGAGGTCTCTTTGGAGCACTTCATCATCTCTTTTTGTTTTAACATCCCGGAAGAATTTAGAATTTTTTTCTAGACTATTTTGTTGCCACTAGCACAGTAGAAAACCAAGGTGGTAGGGAAGCCTAATGGGTGCAAATTCTGGGTGGAAATCCAATTTTCTGGATCTTCTGGATAGCTCAGCCAACTCACTTCCCTATTTTCTTCTGTATTTGCACCCATGTTGACACCGCAGTTTGCTAGATAAGTGGGATACACTAAATCTTTTCCTCATCCTCAGTTGCAAAGATCATCTGAAATGTGACCTTTTTTAGCCTCTGCCAGGCAGACTGCAAATTATATGTGCGGAAAAGCCCAATAAAATGTCTCCAAACTGTTCAAGCTATTTTGTTCTCTATAAACAGCTGGATTGGATTCTTTGGCATGGGGTAGAATGACCATGTTACCAAATGCTTAATCACGCTTTCTATGGTGTGCTGTTATTTAACGCAAACAAAATACTTATCCAGGCTAGTATTTTTTGGATGAAATTGAATCCAAACAAAATTGTATCTGGATTTTCTTTTCCTTGCCCATTCCCACAAAGTCCTTAAACATATTGCTTCACTTATTTATATTTTTCTATCAAGAAAATAGATAGTTTCTTATCTTGTAAAAAAAGGAATTAATTCTTAACACCACCTGATTTCACAAACGAATTAAATACAATATCTAGTGCATAGGAGCCATCTCCTATGTCCATGACAATTTAATTGTCCATGACAATTTAAACAAATCTGGTCTCAAAGTGCTGGTTTTTATTGCAAAAGAACACCTGTAGTTGGAATGAGTGGAATCTTTTCCATTAATTAGTATTTTAAAAGTCAGGTGCGTATCTGAATAACACCTTGGGTTGGGGTGGGAATTTGATGCAGCGGTGATAGACTATGCAAGCAGTTCTGCTCTAATTGTACTAATTGTACTGAACAGTACTGTCATGTGTGGAGAGTCCGTCTCTCCCTTCGGTAACTTCACAGATAAGAATTAATGCTCATTAATGAGCAGTTTATATTTTATAGTCCTTTTTATTCAGGCAACAGGTTGCAAGCAAAAATCCACATCCCTCTGCAATCAGGGTAGTTGGCTGCTCTAAATCATCCCCTTCCGTCTTCCGCAACATACTAGGCACCAACGGGAAGTTCTGCCTCCTCTTTGCATCCTTTGTTCTCTAATATGGACCTCCTAGTTTGTGGGGAGGGAGGGTCCTCCACACTCTCTAATGATGTCTCTGCTATCTGTCCCCTCCTTCTGTTTCTCTTGCCATTATCTCATAGCTAGGCAACTCCTATCTTAGCTGCTCTGTGTCTGTGTCTCTCACAACTTCTAAGACAGCTAGGGGGGGGGGATCTTCGCCCTGCAGCTCCTCTTCTGAAAGAAGCTGATCTGCCTGAGAATGCATTCTCCACTCCTCTGCTTCAGACCATTCCCTGACAAGCACAGAGGTATGTAGAGCTCATCTTAAGCACACCTCTTTCCTTTCACTCCTCCACCATATTGCCCTCTATTGCTTCCTCCTGTAAATAAAACCTTTCATACAAATGTTCTGATAAAAAATTCAGATTGAAATTGAAATGGAACAGATTACTGGGTAGTCACATGCAGAAGTGACATGGGCTAGAAATGGACCAATTTGTCCATCTGGAATATTTGAGGTGCCAATAATTCACACTAACGCTGTCAGTCACTGAATGCCTAAGATTCTCACCTTTCCTTTGGCTACTTTACATAACCAGATCCAACCCATTCCCACATCATCAGATGTTTTCAGTCCCTTCAAGGCAGGCAGCCATTTATCACATGGTCACTAGAATGGTTTGACTCACAAAATGACTTGTCCCATATTTGAAATTTGACTTAAAAGCTGAATATGGATGTCCACTCCTTGGTGGGGGAAAATGTATTGTGGTGCGGTAAATACTTGTGTGGGTCTGCCATTAGATTCCATATTTAAAAACAATAAAACCGAGAATGCTGATGAAAATAGGAACACATATTTTAAAGCTCATTATTTAATCTTTCTTTCCAGAGAAAGAGCAGGTATTATTCATACATCTGAAGATATTTTAAAAGGAAGACTATGGCACACATCTTATGCAAGCAAACCCTTTATTCATTAAAAAAAAACCCATCTCAATTGCCTGCTGCCTCTTTTAGTTGAAACTCCAAGCAATAAATTGAAAGGTACATACTGTGCTATGATTTATAAATAAAAATATATGTTCAGACATTATTTAGCTTCCTTCACAGCCACAAGTGAGATTTTCCATTAGCTATTCCATTTTATGAGGAATGGCTTTAAGCCTCAATCCACTGCAAACATGCCATCTTGCAAAACTCAGAGAGCTGGATAAAATTGTGGTAACTCAGCCATTTGGCAAAATATATAGGATATTGTTTCTTGGGCAGTATCTTGACGTTATTTGACTGACATATCTTAAACCTAAACACTTATAAACATTGGCATTAGTGGCCAAGGCTAAGTTAGCTCCATTCATTTTAATGGCTTTACTCTGAGTAGAATTTATTCAGGAACAACTCTATACACTGATTTCCTGTCAATCCCAGAAAATAGGAGCAGGGCACTGCCCAGTTCATGGTGAAGTGTATGTGAATATGGAAAGTAGACTCAGATTAGGGATGAATGAATCTATCAATTTTGGTTTCTCTCGGTTTCTTATTTTTCCAATGCTACATTCAGCTCCACATTAGTTTGTTGGCTGCTTTTCTCTAAAAGTCCTTATGAAAATTCATCAGCATTTTGGTGTGATTTTCTTCCAAAATACACATTTTTGTATATGTATAAAATTGCACGTATCCATATTTTTACAATTCATTTCACCTTGTATAATGCATTTTTAAATGTCATTTTCACTAATATATACATTTTTTTTGCAAACTTTACATGAGTATATTCATTTGTGTACACTTTACTTTACTGGAGTATCACATTGAAAATTCAGAGAAGTGTGAATATCAAGGGATAGCTTTGTTTCAGTTCATGTATTGTTTTGGAAAGTGCAAATTGGTTAGATTCATCTTTGAATGCAAACTGAATTGAATCTCTCCCACACTTGTAGTTGAGAACCCAGAACATATTTAGGTTGGGTGATCACAAGTGGCGGAGAAGTGGGAAAAGTCCTGTTGCCCAAGCACATGTTCTGTTCATGCAGGAAACAATTCAGAGCTACTTTGAATACAACCCCAAGTTCTTTTGTAGCTAGTGTAGATTTAAGATATTACTCTTGTTGAAAATAATTTTAGTTACTTATTGATGAAAATATCTACTTCCTTAGAAATTTGTAACTAGTTTGTACAAATGACTGAAATGTTTGCGTATCTTTTCATCAACCATGTCTTGGTTAGTCATTTCTCGTGACCGTTATGGATGGAAGCTTGCTTAGGTATATAATATGTGACCTGGGCATGAATTTGTATTTCCTTAATAATTTTTTCTTCTATTTCCAGAAGTTTCCAAAATATTAATAATCAACCTACAGTACTGTTTAAAATCCAAATGTGGAAATCAAGTCAACACCTTTTCTGCATACAACTGCAAAAATATTTTCTACTAGGCTGAAAATATTACAGTACTTTAGTTTATACCTGCTGACTCTTGTCAGAGCCAGAAAATCAACAATTTTATGTGACCAGCCTTTCCATTAATCTAATAGAATGTTAAGCAGATGTTGTTCTGAAAAAAACAGTCATGGCAATATTTGTTATGTTCTTAAAGTCCATAATGTTATGTTTACCAAGCCAACAGCCAAATTGTAAGTGTGTACTGTATATTCACCACTAACTCCCACTGAGTTCGAATAGCTTTCCTTGTAGTAAGCATAGTTAGCATTGCAGCCTCATTTACTGTCATTTCCCTCCCAGGCTGTGGGTATCTTTACTTACTCCTACGAGTTTCTATTTCTTTGGAAATGCTCTCTTTCTTTTATTCCTTCAGGTTAAATTGCCACACCAGAAACAGTGCGCATAAAACGTAATGAACTACATAAGCTGGCAAACTCTTGTTGCTAGAATGCGTGCCAAAATGGTGTCTTGGCTATAATTTTTCCCATGTCCCAGTGAGACTGTTATCTGTAAATAAAAAGCTTAATTGAGATGACATAGCGGACTCACAACAGTTTTACTTTCTTGCTTATCTTCCAAGGGCCATGAGATCACATTCCAGCTGTTCCGTATAACAGCCTTTGACAAGCCAATGTGTTGGCAGTGGGCTCTCAGAGGCTGAGGACCAGGGAGAAAGAGAGACCGAAAACAGTCTAAAGAGGGAGTACAATTCCTGTAAAAGAGCAGAAGCATGCATGGGGCTTTGACACTCTATTCTTGTGGTTTACAGCAAGCAATGACTTTGAAATGTTGATAATAAACATTAACAATTAGCAATGGATGGGATTGAGGGAGGGGTGGAGCCTCATGGCAAGATGTCTGACAACAGGCAAACTTTGGAAATTCTATAATGGAGTCATAAAAAGGACTTCCTTAGATGGCACAATCCCAGCTCAAGAAAGCCAGATCAATGAGGCCAATCCATACCCTTTATCATGTCATAAGAGCAACTCCTAGGAGCTGAAGACCCTTCACCCATCCAATAAAATATTTGAGGGGCTCAGCCCCCTCCCAGTTAATAGACATTGTGTTAATTATAAAAAGATTATTAAGAAATATGGTGGGTGGGTATGGTACTCAGGTGATACATGCTAACACATGAGCCTCGCAAGCATTTGAGTATAGCAGCAAGGTATTAGAGTGGTAGCAATGAAATATATATATATATTTTAAAAAATCTCTGCTGTAATCATTTAACTTCTTCTAGGCTTCAGTCTGCTGTAATTTATAACTATAGTATGTTTTCAGTGGCATTTAAAGTTCCTGATAATAACAAGAGAATGATTAATTAGAACTGTGATAATCTTACAACTCTGTTCCCTACTAAAATCTTAGGACTTAAGTATTTCCTCTTCACTTTTATCACCAGCTCCATTATTCTTAATTATAGCCTGGCTTTGCCATCAGTTTTGTAAGAAGTGGGTGTAAAAGTTCTGGGTTCTTTCTTTTTCTTTTGGTCATTTCAACACATTTCGAAACCATAAATAATTCTCTCTTTGGAACTGAACTAGTCACTTCCTCTGTAGTTGGCATAATCCTGTAATTATACCCATTGGAATGTGCAATGTATTGGAGGAACTACATTAGTGGAAAGAAATGTGTGGGGTGACAGAAACAAAACAAAAGAAATGAAACACAAAGGTTTGGGAAAAACTGGCCATAACTTCACTGACACCCATATAACATAATAATATATAATATCTATGGTATTGACAAATGTGTAAGAGAAACCTGCCTGGCACAGCTGTCCAGGTAGCATTGCTGGGAAGAATTAGCTATTGCCCCAGGGCTGTATTATGTGGGAAAATATGACTATACCCATGTAGCAGTCATCCTCTTCAACATTTCCCAGGTCCTTCAGTCAACTAATAAATGGGAGCCTCAGTGGTGTAAGCGAGTGAGCAAGCGAAAGATCTTCAGTTACCCCACCGGCCTTTCCTTGCTTCCACTATTTTTGATGGGCGGTTCTTTTATTCTCCATGTCTTTTCTTGATCCACACCCACTAGTGTACAATGAGTCACTTCCAGAACTCAGTCCCAAAATGCATCACTTGACACTTCTTTACATTGAATTGCACTTACTGCCCAGTCACTCGGTTTGTAGAGATCATTTTGGAGGCCCTTTTGAAGCCTTTTTCAGGCCTGGTCTACCCATGAGGCAAGGTGGGGTGAATACCTCAGGCAGCAGCATCCTCAGGGACAGCAGATCCCCATGTCAATCTTTATTCTCCGCTTGTTCCTGATGTAGAACTTCACTCACTCCATTTTCCCTGGCAGGGAGCGGGTGCCATTTTGCACTGGACCTCAGGTGTCAAAATGTCTTGTGTCAGCCCTGTGCTGTTAGTTTTGGCCACGAACAATTTGGTATCAGCCAAATTTAACAAGCTCTGTTAAATTTCATGTGGGAAATCTTTTGTGAATGATATTGCCTCATTAAAAACTTTTTTCTACTACTAAAAATACAGGGAGTGGGTTGATAAAGCTTACATCCAAAATGTATGTATGTGTGGGAGTCTCTCTTTGTTTGAGATGTAAGAACATTTTTACTTCCCACATTCTGGCAACAAAGCAGGAAACAGCATCCAAGATTCTTTCCTGGGGAGAAAGGTTCTGGGTAAAAAATAACTCATTTGCATTCCAGCCCAACTCTCTACGCTATTACCCTATCTAACATAGCCATTGCTGTGGAACAATTGATTATGGACAAGGTGGGAATCAGAAATGTCTCTGTGTGCTGGGAATGAGTTCAACAGCTGTAGTAACACAACAGTTAAAAACAAAATATTGTCATAGTAAAGGCAAGAATGTTTCTAAAAATAATCATGGAATTTCATTTTTTTAAAAAAATATGCAAATTTCCAACTTGTGGACCTTTATGCAACTCTCAGAGACAGTATAATAATTAGTTCACAACAGAATTCAAAGCTTAAGCAGGCAGGGTCCATAAATTTTCTAAATTTAGTTTTTTTAGGAAAATAACTCAACTCTTGAGCAAGAAATCACTTTTTTCTTTTCTAGTCAATTAAATATAACATTATATAAAACTGAATCTTACAGACATAAGATACCAAAATCAAGGTCATTGTTATAAATTTTAATTAACTGCAAAGATTGTGGGAGGATCAGCATGCTAACTCTGAGCTTAAACTCTTTATAATATTGGTTGAAGTGAGCAGTGGTAAGCATGACAATGTGCTCAGAGCTTCACATCCATCTCTGAACGTTATTCTGATGAGCTCCTGGGTCAGCTGAGGGCCTTCTTTCTGCTTGCCAAGCTCTATGTTTTGTGAAAATTAGGACACCTTGCAAAACATATTGCTTTTCCCAGACTTCTTCTTAAACCCACATTAAAAGTTCTTAAAGTTTAGGTTGCTCAAGAGCATTTCCTGTCAGTGAAATCACTAAACTTCAACCAAAATACCAAGTTAGCCAATATTAGCATCCCAGCCAACCTCAGCTCACATCTCTTTCAAACCAAACATTAAACCCAAGCACACGTAGATTTAAGAAAGTTGCATAACAATCTCTCTTTTAATTCCACCCTAAACCCACCCACAAGGCATACTAGCAGCATCCTGAAATGACAATGAAATTTAGAGTAACTGTTGTAAAGCAGTTGTATCACTGAATGTATTTTGCTGGTAGTTTATAAAGTATGAGACAAGGGCAGAACACCTGAGTCAAGAATGGGACATTGGTTTTTTTGGAGGTGGGGACTGACTACTGCTGCAAAATGCAACCCCATCCCAGCATTTTTCTTCAAGAGAAGAATGGCATCTCAAAATATTAGAATATATGGAACTAGCCAGTATGACAAACAGGTTAAGAAACAAAGATGACAAAAGATTGAAAGAGGGCTGGATACTATGTAGAAATTATATGGGAAAATATTATAACAAGAAAATAATCATAACAGCTTTAAAAAAATACTCAGCCGTGTACGTTTCAACATGAGATCATGTAAGGCAATGAGAATAATGTAGAAGAGTAAGGAAACACTGGTAAAAGGCCAATTGATAGGAAACCAGGGAAAGAGTGGAAGTAAAAGTAAAGGTATAGAGGATCAAACTAATTTGGAGAAATATAGACCTGTTAATATTATTATTACTTGTTTATGCTTTATATTTATATTATCATTTTTCTTTTCATTTTGTGCATGGCTGTAACATAATATGTGTTGTTGGTGAGATGTAACAGAAAAGCAAATATTTTTTTTTTATTTTAAAGAGAGAGGTTTCTCCTAGCTGGGCAAGATTTTGTCAGCATGGCTAGCCTAGATTCTGAGGTTTGGGGGGCAGCAGCTGTGTGTGCCTTAAGCTAGACTGCTAGGCTCAGGTGCAACAGAGTGCACTATCTTTTCTAGAACAATACAGCAGTGACTGATGGACCAAATTCCTAGCTCCTCCACACACTCTGTGCAATTTTGACAAGAGAGTGGGATTGCTCCTTTGGCTTATCTTTCTAAACCACTTCCTATTTCATAGCAGTAAATGGTACTCTGAGGCAGTTGCCAACTAGCACCTATACCCTTGTGCAAACTAACTGAAGCAAAGCATGTTTTCTATCTTACTCATAATCCTGTACTCAAAAAACCCCTACAAAAAGTCAGTTGATCATTATGATGTCGGAAGCCTGCAGCCAATAGAAGGGATGATGCGCTCGCCAGAATATATTGAGGTTCTATGAAAGAGAGTTATTCCAGAGCTGGAAAGGAGGTTTCTTGACAGTACTGTACTGGGATATTGCAGCAGGACCAAGCCCCCTGTCACACATAGAAAATGGTGAAGAAATTCATGACAGAGCAGCAAATACAGTGGTACCTTGACTTACGAAGATGTTCTGTATTCTGTGGCCGTCTTCGTAAGTCGAAGTCTTCGGTTCTCGAAGCGCCTGTTCTGTGCATGCGCAGAATGCGCGTGCAGGGCACGCATGGCGAAAAGACTTCCGGGGTTGTCGACTTCGGAAGTCGAGTCGTTCGGTTGTCGAGGTACCACTGTACAGGTAGGGAATTCTCCGGATGTAAATCCCATTGAGAATTTGTGGGCTATATGCAAAAGTTGCCTCCGTGCTGTAGACTGTACGACTATGGAGAAGCTCATTCAGGCACTGATTCATGTGTGGTACAGGGATCTGAAAATCAACAGTGACTGTTCGAAACTAGTAGCATCCGTGTCAAACCATGTTCAAATGCTGCTTGAAAATAGCAGAGGTCATATCCGTTACTAATGTACATATATGTGAGTTTCGTACGATAAACTACATTGTTTATTTCAATTAATCTGCCTTAGAGACTTTCCTTGTATCAACCCTTCATTCATCAGGCTCTGCTTTAGTTATCATCTCTTAATGCCAAATGAACATCTGCTGCTAGAATCAGGACTTTCACATTTGTGTGTCTTAAGCATTTGGAACAATTTCCCCCTGGAATTGTTCTTCTTTGATTACATTGTGAGAGGCTTTAAAAGGTCTTCCTTTTCACCTGGCCATTGAGATAACTAGAAGGACCTTTTCAAAGGCTGGCGCTTTTTGTCATGTGATCGTATTTCTATTCAGCTTTCATCGAATTTCTATTATTTTAGTTTTATCATTTTTTTCCTGTGGTTAAAGGCACCTTGCTGGAAAAGCAGCATATAAATATATAAAATGAATGAATGAACTGAAGTTGTGCTTGAGCTGGGTCACTTGCGAGTCATGTGCTCGGACCACAAAAAATAAAATATGTACTCCAATACCCTTTGAAGAACTAATAAAGAAACACTTCCATCTATGTACTTCATGAGTGATTAGTAGCAAGTATAAACACAAATGTTATTGCTATCCCTAGGTTTATTTTACAGCACACTTGAGTATAGAATGTGCACTATGCACATGCCCTTTTATTTAAAATAATTTACCTTCAGTGATTTCAAACAATGTGCAATATGTGGCACTTTCTAGACCTCCATTGGATAATTATTGTAAATTCATTTAATAGCTGATGTTATAAAGTATAAAGTGTGGCACATGTTTTCCTAGTAAGCACATTTAAAACAAAATACTGCATATATGAGCACCGAGAATTTGTTCAAAGGCAGCCGTAGGCATTTCCTATATACTGTACTACGATTGAAATCAGCAATCTAGCCATCAGTCTTAGAGTCACCATATGTCTCCTTTCATACACTATACCTCTTATCTGTCCACTCAAACAAGACAGATCTGCTCCATCCTAAGCATATATTGGCAACAAGAGAGGGTATTTCCCCATTTCACATACACATTTATTCAGCTGTGGTTCAGCCCAATTGACGTCTGTTAGATGGGAAGCTTCCTTCCTCTACTGCTGGAAAAGGAAGTGCCAAGTAATTATGAGCTAACCTATTAATTAAGGGAGGGGTCTGAAAAGCGTTATCTTTCTCAGTGGAAGATCTACAATATAGATAGTCACCGATGGGCAGCGGAGTGAGAATATTAACTATCGCACCTCCACAATCCCATTGTCACAGAAAAAGATAAGGTCATGCTTAACTGGAGTTTGTGTATTATTTTAGAAGGATGCCAACAGCTGGTGGTTGAATTTATATGTGTATGTGTAGTTAAGAAATTGCTATTACAAACAACTGTTTGACGCTAATAAATCTGTATGTTCTGATGCAGAAGCTGTGCAGATGTACCCACCTAAAACCCCATATGATGTGATCTCCCATTGTCCATGGAAAGCTATATCCCATTCCATTGCACAGAATTAGGCAAAGCCAAGCATGAGTTTTGCAAGGTTCAATATTCATGTTCAGATACATGTTTTGGATGCAGAGGTTCTTTTGTGGAATAGCTAAGAAAATGATATTAAACTCAAAAGTGCCCCCCCCCCCCGCGCCACTTTTCTTGATGGGGATTAATCACATGTAAGAGAGAACTTCACAAAAACTCAAAGGCATGGTTTGGGAATTGGAAAGCAGCATTGGTCACAGGAACAGCAAGCAAGGCCAAAAAACCCCTCATAAACAGCAGGAAAGTTTTCGGAGAAAAAGCAGTCACTATCTAATCCACAGTTATTGTTGGACTCTAATTCCTGCCAGGTCTAGCCAGCATGGTCAATTATCAATTGTCTGTTTGGTGGTGGTGGTGGGTGTCTGTCAGACTGAGGCTAGATGCTTCAAAGTCAGTCTTTTATCCAAGGCTCAGATATATACCACACCTAAACAAAACCTCATTTTTTGTTTAATGAATTCTTTAATCGTCAGCTGCTTAGAATGAATGAATGAATGAATGAATGAATGAATGAATGAATGAATGAATGGGAGTAGTTTACTCCATGCACTGATTTTTCAGAATGATTTGCAGTGGTCCCTCTGGTTAAGAACTTAATTCGTTCCGGAGGTCTATTCCTAACCTGAAACTGTTCTTAACCCAAGGTACCACTTTAGCTAATGGGGCCTCCCACTGCCGCTGTGCCGTCGCCACACAATTTCTGTCCTCATCCTGAAGTAAAGTTCTTAACCCGAGATACTATTTCTGGGTTAGCAGAGTCTGTAACCTGAAGCATCTGTAACCCGAGGTACCACTGTACTGTTGGCCACTGAACTCAAGATTCATGAATGATCTATTATTGGTCACATGATTTAACCCACTTTGAAAACTCAGCCCAACAGTTTATATGTTTATATGTTACAGTCAGTTTCATGTACGCCAATAATGTCAGGTCAGGTCATGCAGGAAGGGAGTGCACTTAAAAACATTTTCCAAAACAGGATTTAATTTAATTCTTTTCTTAAGTGGTGTGCACACTGAAGGAATTTTAAGGGCTCTCATGACAACACAACCATTTTTTGATATCCAAATATTTCCAAGATTGCTGGAAAATATTAAATGTACATTGGCGTTACATGAAAAGATTATGCTCATTTTCATCAAATCTTCTCATTTTCAGGAAAACATTTGAGAAACACTTAATAGCACCTAGGCAACTATTATAAATGACTAATAAATGATGCACAAAAGCTGGCTTCTTTTTATTAATGAAACCTCAATTATCTTTAAAAGGTCAGATTATCTGTTTAATACCAAATTTCACCAACACCCAAATCTTCTTTTTCTGTGGTGTCGCTCCCTCCAGAGGCAGTAAGAATCTATTGTCTGTCCTAAACTTGTTTGGAGCTCCCTAAAAGGGTGCCCAAATGTTACTTTCACTGACTTGAACAAGAGCACATGCCACCACCAAAGATGAATGGCCCTGAGGTATCTTTGACATTTTTGATCAAATGGATTTTTATATAGTATAATCAAAATGTGCTTGGCTGCTTGAACAGGATTGTAGTAGGAGAACTGGATCATCCCCACAGATATATGGATGGCATATTCACTGCCAGACTTACATTTGGGGGGTCCTGAAGCTTGAAATGTTATGGGGTCCCCCTTGCCTTTCAACCGGCAACAAGACCAGGTTAACCACTGCTATCTTCTTCATCTGTGCTACTGAGTCTCAAACTTTGGGATTGTTGAAATACATACAACAAAAAAATTAATCAATTTGAGTCATGCAATTAAAAAACTGTCTATAAGACCCATTTTTAAAAAAAAAAGTAATGCAGACTAAAGTTTCTTCTGGGACCCCTCTGGGATTAAGGGCCATGAAGCTTAAGCATCATTAGTTTCATAGTAGATAACCTGGGCATGTGTAACCTTTGATTAAAAAGAAAAAAAGAATAATCCTCAGTGGAAGAAATGTCCAAAAGCTTTTTAAAACATACAGAGACAGTGCAACAATTCTAATTTATATAGAGAGATTTTCTGGTTTGTGAAAAAAGCATTTGGAAAGAGGGGGGGGGCAGTTACAATTTCTGCCCACCCCAACTAAGTCTATGCCCACCCACTTCTATATGACATTAATGCCAAGTAGATGTGTTTGACTGGAAGGACAGATCGTGAAGCTGAGGCTCCAATACTTTGGCCACCTCATGAGAAGAGAAGACTCCCTGGAAAAGACCCTGATTTTGGGAAAGATTGAGGGCACAAGGAGAAGAAGATGACAGAGGACAAGATGGTTGGACAGTGTTCTCAAAGCTACCAACCTGAGTTTGACCAAACTGTGGGAGGCAGTGGAAGACAGGAGTGCCTGGCATGCTCTGGTCCATGGGGTCACGAAGAGTCGGACACGACTAAACGACTAAACAACAAGATGTGTTTGACAGCTGTACAGTAGCAGTTCACTTTCTTTTAATTGCTTTACTAGTAAAGGTAAAGGGACCCCTGACCATTAGGTCCCGTTGCGGACGACTCTGAGGTTGCGGTGCTCATCTCACTTTATTGGCCAAGGGAGCCGGCATGCAGCTTCCGGGTCATGTGACCAGCATGACTAAGCCACTTGTGGCGAACCAGAGCAGCACACGGAAACACCATTTACCTTCCCGCCAGAGCAGTACCTATTTATCTACTTGCACTTTGAAGTGCTTTCGAACTGTTAGGTTGTTTTTCAACATATAACACATAACCTATCTGGAATTAGCATTCATGAACTAGATGACAGGTTTTGTAAAGTTGGTCTTTGTGGCTAAGTTATGGAAACATTTGGATATGCATGGAGCAGTGTTTCAGTTTGCAGTGTTTAATATATATGAGATGTATTGTTGGGTGCATTAGAAATAAAAAAGGTCTGTGAAATCCTTAAAGCCATCTATTGACAGTTGCAAGTTAATGGTATTATTCACTGACATCAGCATGCTAACCACAAAGCATGACTCCTAGTCTAAATAGGATCCACAAATGTCATTCACACTGCTCAGAGAGATAAAAAGAGATTACGCTTAAGGGTTCAAACTTCTACTTGCTTTTTACTTCTTTTGTTCTGTTCTCTTAGCAATTACATTAAATGATTCAGTTGTATGGGATCATCAAAATAAGAATTTCCCCTATTAAAGGAAACACACCCTTCTGCTTTCCATTTTCAGAAACACAGCCTTGCACTAGCTAAAATTAAAATAACTCATTGTCATGGTTCTCATACATTTCTTTTGCTAGAATATTATGCATTAAGTAAAGTTTATAACTGCTATAATCTATGCCTGTTGGTTCTAGTAAAAGATAGAACTCTTCAGTTCATTTACTACACAAAGTCTAGATGCTTTGTCCTGTTCATCTTGGATAAATATAAGGATTATTCTAATTAATGGCAAACCAGTGAATATTATACATTCTGTATAAATAAAATACATTCTGTATTTTAATATTTTGTTGGAAGCCGCCCAGAGTGGCTGGGGGAACCCGGCCAGATGGGCGGGGTATAAATAATATATTATTATTATTATTATTATTATTATTATTATTATTATTATTATTATTATTATTATTACAATTGGGCTACCACCCACTCTCAGCTAGTCACACAAAACCATTCAGCTGTAATGCCACTTCAGCCCAAGCTTAGCTATAATGAATACATATCATCAATGAAATGCAAAAATACTCATCTCACTAATTATTTGACTGTAATTCCATCCACTTTTATTCCACTTGTGACGAAGATAAAGGATTAAAGTAACTGGCTGGCTCCGCTTTGCTGTGTGTTCTCTGAGAGGTCAATCCAATCGCAATTTCTTGTGCAAAAGCCTCCTTGAAATCAACAGGGGACTTTTAAGAACACAGTCCTAGTTACATAGATGGGAATTAGACTTGGTGGAATTAAAATTCTCCAGCAGATTGTACCCTATATTTTTCTCTGAATGTAACACATTTAAAATTTATTTGTTACCCCTACACATTGGTAGCAAGCTCTGTGTTTGATGGGTGGTCAGTGATCTCCACTATGATGCTGAGCACAGTGAAATAAGAATAAGCTCCTCCAGAATGTGGGAGACAATTTCTTGGCTCACAAATAATGCTAAACTATGTTTGAGCATTATGAAGGTAAGCCTTGGACTTAGATGCTTCCTGTCCCCACTCTTCCAGTCCAACTGCAAGAAGAATAGGAGCTTCTGCTTCCATTTTAGATTAACCATGGCTTAGAATTCTGTCCAAAATTTAAGCAATGGCTAATCTTAACTATGGTTACTGAAGACAAGCTAGGTTTATAAACTAAATGTTGAAGTTGCCTTGTTTCCAGTCTCTCCAGCAAAACAGCAGTTAATCTAATATTCAAGCAAAAGCTTCTGATTTTCTCCTCATGGCTGTACTGGAATATGGGGGAAGGTGTGGGCCTGCCTAGGATTATTCTCGTAGCACTAAACATGATGTTAAACACTAAAGGTGTTATTATGACTGAACCAGTTCAGTATGTAACGATTTTATAATACATTGGTACTATAGTCTTCTATCTTCTTTCTCTCAAAACTCACCCAATTAACAATTTGCTATGCTCACTATTGAAACAAAGTATCAATGGTTTGTTCAAAGTCTTTTCAAACCATGATGCAATCATTCCCTGAAAAGATTCATTTATTTATTTGTCTCAGAAAGTTGTACAGATGTATTAAATGCAGAAGGATTAGCAGAAAATCTCCCCTGGCTCTAACCTTTTCCTTAAGATTGTTTTTAAATGTGGCTTGCTAATGGATAGAGTCCTGGGAAATTTAAAGGTTACTTAAATTTCCCTGCCAAAGGACAATAGCCAGCAAGCAGATCTGGTAAGGATTCAAACTGTTAAAACAGTCATTGCCTCAGAACATAGCAGAGCTTAAATACAGTCATACCTCATGTTGCATCCATTGTGGGTTGCCTTTTTTTCACTTTACGAACGCAGCAGACCAGGAAGTGTTTACTTCCAGGTTTCGCCTGGTGTGCATGTGCAGAAGCGTTCTGCGCACTTCACGCATGCACAGAAGTGGTCTGGGCACTTCACGCACGAGCAGAAGCGCTCTACCACGCTTTCGCACATGCACAAAAGCGCCGCTCGGGTTGTGGACTTTTTGGGGTGCAAACGGCACCCCGGAATGGATCAGGTCCGCAACCTGAAGTACCACTGTACATTCAGTTGTATTATGTACAGAGAATGAGAGATTTAACTGGGGGGGGGGGGCTACCATCATTAGGACATATGTTTGCACCCATTTCAGAGTCACTTACCAACTTAGATTTCCAGCAATATGAAGGTTTCAACATGGAGGCATTGATAAGCTCCCCTGACTTCGAGAATTACATCTAAGGTGTGAAAGATCAAATCCTAGGAAGATCATCCGAGTGACCAGGAAAAAAGGATGGAGGATGGGGGGATGTCACCACACTACATCCAAGTACCGGTAGCTCATCTGGTGAATTCAGATGACTGCTAGCTACCCTGAAACTCACCATATGTCTTGCTGGCTTTACCCACATGAACAAGTTTTCTTCCTGAACATTAGGGTATAATTCGTGGGAGGGACAGCATCACCAAGTGATGTCAGTGGCATATACTGTAACTTAAACAATAGTTCAGTTGTATAGCCTTCATATTCATCTTTCTTCCCAGTGTGTTTATCATTAAAATGGCTATATTGTATGCTTTATTTATTATGAGATTTAAAATGCACGCTCACACACACACTTTTAAGTGCCTTGAGTACTGTGCTATGAGTGAACTGAAAGCCCAGCACTGACATTCTTTGCTCATCTGGAAATGGTTGTGTTCGAATGAACGCACTTTGCCAATATCTAGTTAGCTATAAATATTTAACAATTCTAAAGTACTTATTTCTAGAAAATCAGTTGTATTTTATGTTATGCAATGTTTATGCAGAACTTGGTTTCATTGGCAAAACATGCATGGCGGATGGGTGACCTCACCTGGAAAGTTACCAGTGATTTCTTTGCAAGCTTTTTGATAGCCAACTTTTTTTTTCTCCCCCCCCCACTTCATATTTACTCTTTCTTGATTTTATTTTTAACCTTCATTTCATTTAAATTCCCACACATATGGTACTTTAGAAAATGTTTTGATCAAATCAATCAGAATGAAAACTTGTGCTGCCGGTGGTTAGTCTTCCATTTGAGCTTTGGGCTTGGGGATCCCATTGCAATTCTTTGTATCTGTATAGTTCATGAAATCTTATTAGATCCCCCCCCCCAACAGGAGAACAGAATCACTTAAGGTTCCTTCTATTGCTAAAGTGTACAAATGACTAGTGGATTTTGCTTGTTTGCCTTTTTACAGATACTACAGTAGGTCCTTATAGATGTCCTTCATAGATACAGTGAACAAAGGTTCTGAAGAGGGAGGTTGAAACTTTATGCTGACAGCTGGGCCCAGTGTACCTTCATCAGAGCATCTGTAGAGAGCCCTTGGTGTAGGCTGGGCTGAGGCCTACCAACATGATGCCACAACACTCTGTCCCTTGTATATTTTCCTTGAGCAAACAATGAATGTATGAAAGC